>NC_142735.1:4996250-5314375 GCF_051943395.1 Hippocampus bargibanti
CTTGCTTCAAAGTGACTGGAAGAGACAACATTAAGGTGTTACTCATTGGTGGTGACCGGCCCCCATCTGTCTGTGGCCCTCACAATCTGGAGCTGCCTAACCCAACATCAACTTTATTTGAGTTTGCTCTTGTTGTGGACCAAAGTCTTTGTGAAATATCACTTTTTTAAACAGTTTTGGAGGAGCGTCGCATTATGAAAATGAAAAAAAAAGCCAGTGACACATCAGGAGTCACGCTGAATCGTTTTGCTCAAGGTAAGACTAAAGCTATTGTATTCATTTCATTGGTATGCGGAAGCAAGAAAAAGCCCATCCATATTTTTATGCATCAACTGCTTCAAGCATACATCATTACTAACCGTTTGTGCTGAAAAGGCACACCATCGCCTGTAAAGTTTGCTATTTATTTCAACCATCATTTAACTTATTAAATGATGCAAAAGCCTACTGCAGTTACATAAAGTAAAATGCCATGCGTGTGGCGGCCGCTGCTCATCCACAGAAAAAAAACTTATCCTGTGACTGTAAAGTGACCTTGAGAGTTTTGAAAGGCGCTTAGAAATGAGATGGATTATTATTATTAAAGGGCAACCGACGCCTCCGGACAAGTTGTGTCCATAATTAATTAAATTATAGCTATATTTTATGTTTTAAGACTCTCGCTGAATATTCCGTGAGTCTTATTTTTGAGTTGGTGATGAGTCCTGACGTCACGTCACGGAAGGAACGCCCCAGACCGAGAAAGGACACACTGTAGCAGTCCTTTCATCACGTCAATGCATTTTGCGGTACTTTGTTTGGTCTGAAAACGTCGTGTTGATCCGTGTTGATGCCGAAATTAGAAGGAAAATACATAAATAATGCGATGGTGAATCGTTGTGTGTTGCACGGGGCAACTATTTGATATTCGTCGACAAAAATTCCCGGGAGACAAATAAGCACATTTCCACGGAGCTTTGTCGCCATCTTCTGCCTTTTTTGGGTGCTACATTTTCCCCCCAGATGCCTCAAAATGACACAGAATAAATTATTTAATCGATTGCAAACATGTATGCTTTCCTCTTCAGAATTATTTCAATCATATTCATAACTGGATGAGTAACAAGAAAGCATCTTCTTCGAATCTGAAGCCATCATTCTCGAGAAAGGCAAGACGTCTTGGCGTGACACCACGAACAAGGGGGCGGGACCTTCTGAAACTGGCCACTTCCGGGTTCAGTTTCAAGTAGTTTTTAGACACCAAGTCATTTTTATTGGTGTTTTGCATTTGACTAAAAATATCATCCTGTGTGTTTTGGATATTTTAGATGCTATAAAATGTTTTTTTCTGGCGGCCCTGTAGTCGAGTGGTTAGCACACCGGCTTCACAGTGCAGAGGTCGCCGGTTCGCGTCCCGGTCCGGCCTCCCTGTGTGGAGTTTGCATGTTCTCCCCGGACCCGCGTGGGTTTTCTCCGGGTCCTCCGGTTTCCTCCCACACTCCAAAAACATGCATGGCAGGCAGATTGACCACACCAAATTGTCCCTAGGTGTGAGTGTGAGAGTGAGTATGTCTTTGTGTGCCCTGCGATTGGCTGGCAACCAATTCAGGGTGTCCCCCGCCTCGTGCCCGAAGACAGCTGAGATAGGCTCCAGCAAACCCCGCGACCCTTATGAGGAATAAGCGGTACGGAAAATGAGATGAGATGTGATGAGAGAAAATGTTTTTCTGATGTCAGTTAGGAAACAAAAAAGTGGTGTCAGTTGTCCTTTAAATGTGTGCGCAAACTCGAATGGTCACGAACCCAACAGTCATAATTCAAGTAACAATTTGTAGACAAATGTTTCCAAATATTGACCTTAAAGAACTATCAAATGAAATGCAATAAGTATGATGGTAGTTGAGCATGCGTGTTTGTGCTGCATATTGACACACTCTTACAACGCCACTGGCCAAACCTTATACATTTTGTGCCAGACGCAAACTCAGACTAGATTGAGGAGTCAGACCTCCTATATTTGAAAAAAAAATCAATTAAACAAGTTCAGTGATTATGAACCAAACAATATCCTTTTCAGTGTTAGAACTCAGGACAGTTCATGATGTCTGTCTTGCAAATAAGTAAAACTAACCCCATCCATGATCTGAGACTGCTTAATCGCACACAGTCATGCTTTAGCCTATGACAGCTATTTATACAATACAATACATATTGTTTTATATAGTGCTTTAACAACAGCTGAAGCTGGAACAAAGCACTTAACATGGACAGGAAACACATACAGGAAAGAAAGCAGTCACAAAGTAAGTAGAAAGCACCAAGGAGTGAAACCAAGATCAAGTCAGAATCATGCTGAGTCGAATGCCAAAGAGGACAAGTGAGGTTTGAGATGGGTTTGAAAGACGGGCAGCGAGGGGGCTTCCCGAATGTTCAGTGGCATGTCATTCCAGAGAGTGGGACCTGCAACAGAAAATACTCGATCCCCTCGTAGCCTCTGATTAGTTTTTGGCACATCTAATAATATATGGTCAGATGTGTAGTGGTGCGTGAGCTTGCAGATGTAAGGAGAAGATTTGAAGACAAATAATATCTTGAAAAGAACTCAAATGTATAGGGAGCCAGTGAAGGGATGCTAAGGTAGGAGTTATGTGCTCCCTCTTACGAGTGCCAATAAAGAGGCTAGCAGCAGCATTCTGGACCACCTGGAGACGCTTCATGGAGGATTGGCTGACTCTAAAATAAAGTGCATTACAGTAGATGCGACAAAGGCATAAAATACTGCTTCAAGATAAGAAAAGAGTGGTTTTATTTTAGCGAGTTGCTTAAGATGAAAGAAGCTGGATTTAACAACAGCACAAATTTGTCGGTTAGGTTTAAAATCACTGTTCAGTTTAAGACCCAATTTTGAGACTGTTGATTTCAGATAAGGAGCCGGGGGGCCCAAGTCAACAGGATGAGGTGTACATTGGGGACTGGGAACAATCAGTATCACTTCTGTCTTCTTTTCATTGAAGTTCAAGAAGTTTTGTGCCATCCAGGGTTTGATTTCCTACAGGCAGGAGGCATTAACGAGAAAATGTATTTTTTTGCCCACTGGGACATAATGTAGATCTGGCAGTCATCTGCATATCAGGGTTGAAATTCCATGTTTTCTTAAAATGGAACCCAGTGGGAGCAAGTATAGTGAGAACAACATTGGTCCCAAAATTGAGCCTTGTTGAACACCACATGACAGAGGGGTAGTATGTGACTCAGTGACTATTTGGTGGGGACTCAACCAGTGTCTGTTGAGATATCGTGGTGTGTCTGGTGGTGGGTTTTTATCATCTCACATGCATCACATACTGTCAATAATGCATTCATCTTAAATTTGAAAATATTTAAAAAGTCAGTATGTGCTCAATGGTACAATGGGTTTGCTTCACATTGTCACCCCACAGTAAGTAGCTGTGTGCTCATTCTAAATGGGTTTGCAATTGTACTTTATTGTACTTTCAATGTCTCTTTAACTCAACCAAATGGTCCTTGGTTTTACAAGAGTCGACGGTTGTGACCGCATGAATCCTGTGACTCTTATCACACAAGCAGTCTTGCAAGTGGATCGAATGTCTGAAGATCGAGGCACACTGTGTAGTGTCTTATTTCCTAGATAACTCTTCATTTTGGTTGCCAGTGGTTAGTACTTCCTTTGTGATATCCTGCATTGTGTGTCTGCACATATTTTAATGTTTGACAGGCAAAAAGACAAATTGGTATACATTTATAGGTCTCGGGGGTAAAATAACACCATCTTCACAGTGCAGAGGTCGCTGGTTCGCGTCCCGGTCCGGCCTCCCTGTGTGGAGTTTGCATGTTCTCCCCGGTTTCCTCCCACACTCCAAAAAAAAAAAAACGCATGGCAGGCAGATTGACCACTCCAAATTGTCCCTAGGTGTGAGTGTGAGAGTGACTGTTGTATGTCTTTCTGTGCCCTGCGATTGGCTGGCAACCAATTCAGGGTGTCCCCCGCCTCGTGCCCGAAGACAGCTGAGATAGGCTCCAGCAACCCCCGCGACCCTAATGAGGAATACGCGGTATGGAAAATGAGATGAGAGATAGATTATGGAAATACAAAGTTTCAGGGTAAATGGATTGTTTTTGTCTCTCTAGTTGCGCTCCTCCCACTGTTCTTTGGAGTTAGATTAATGTGTTACTGTACCATAAGCTCGACAAAGGTTACCCTTACACAGAAGATTAGTTTATTAATGCAGCGTTTCATTGCTCATTGTTTAGTGGTCACTGTTTGACCAGGCGAAATTTCAAACACGCATGCAGACAACTGAGAGAAAAGGCCGCAGAGTCGCCACATGGAGAAAAGGAGTATTATTCAGTGACGGGGGCTGTTGTGGGTGAAAATGAGGGAATTGAGGTTTGCGGCAGACACTTGAAAATGCAAACATTGGAAAGCAGATTTTCTAAATGCGGAACATGAGACTTGACTCGCATCTGCTGCTTTTTACAGAATCATTCATCGAAGCAGGCATTGTCACAACTGTGAGCATACCACAAATGTTTGAATAACATTAGTTTCACCATCAGGTGTGAAATATATAATACTTATTGGACAGCGACACAAATTGTTTAGTGAAATGAGTGTTACTGTGAACCCACTGCCTTTTGCACGTTGTCCAGGCTTTTTTTCACAGTCCTATAAATCCCCAGAAGATGGAAATTGTCCAAGTCCCATCAATGTAGAGTGATGAAAATATTATATCATTATATATTTATAATCAATTCGGGGGACATACTGTGCGTGTTCCAACCAATGACAGGCCGTGCGTGCATTCATATTGCAATGGTTTCCTGTACATTACGGGTAATATTTTCCAGGCCAGCCCACAAATTGTGAAAATCTGCTCCAAAAAGGCTCAATATAGAGAAGCAACTCATATGTACAATGTGCTCACTGGGCCTAATGAAGAGTTCCAATGCAAAAAGAAGTACTGTATTTTCCAGTGTATAAGGTGCACCGGAGTATAAGGCGCACGCCCAATGAATGGTGTATGTTCAAACGTTTTCCATACATAGGGCGTACCGGACTATGAATGAAAAAAGTTTTTCAAATATAATATAGAAATCTATAAAAGTTTTCCAAATATAAGGTACACCACATTATAATGCGCTACAGAAGAGGCTGGGGTGACAGCATGTTAAGTTTCAGAAATCATAAATAGAGAGACTTTCATACTCGTGACTCTGTGGTGCGTGTTAAAATTATATATATATATATATATATATATATATATATATATACACACACACAGTAAAGTCTCGTTATATCGATATCGGTTATATCGATAGTACCGCTTATTACGATACTATTTTCATTTCCCTTGCATATTTCTAGTCTTTTTATGTATAATTAGTACCGTTTAGTACGATACCCGGTTGTTACGATAATCCGGTTATTACGGCGCTCCTTTTCATCCCCCGCCGGCCATTTTTGTTGTTTATATCGATATATCCGTCGCGCCATTGGTCAACTTGGTCACGTGTCTTGTTACGTGAGCCGCCATTGGTCGCGCCATTGGTCGACTTGGTCACATGAGCCGCCATCGGTCGCGCTATTGGTCGACTTGGCCGTGTGACTTTGTCACGTGACACGCCATCGGTCGCACCATTGGTCAACTTGGTCAGGTGTCTTGGTTACGTGTCACGCCATCAGTCGCGCCATTGGTCGACTTGGTCAGGTGACTTGGTTACGTGCCCAGCACCCGTGTAGCAGAGCCATTTTCATTTTCAGACGCTAGCTCGTGTGTAGCAGACGAGATTGAAGTGTTTGTGTTAAAAGGTAAAAATGGGAAGCAGAAGAAGATTGATGACTTTTTTTTAAATTGTATACATAATACAGTAAGATGTAAGTGTTGCAGTTTCCCTGTTGTGTTATGTACATGCCCACTGTACTGTATATGAATGCAATCGTTTTTTTGCAACAATGTTTCTTGTTTTGTCTGCTGAAGCGCGATGATTTTGAAAATTATTAACATTCCATACTGTGTATTAAAGGACAGCCGATGTCACTTTTTATTCAAATGCAAATAAAAATGACTTCACGCCAAGACGTCTTGCATTGCTTGTGAATCCAAACAATGGCTTCAGATTCGGATAATATGCTTTGTTGTTACACATCCAGTTATGAATATGTTTCAAATACAATGTAGTTCTGAAGATTAAAGCATACATGTTTACAATCATTAAAGAATTGTATGTGCCATTTTGAGGCAACATTGGGGGAACATCTCTGACCCAAAAAAAAGGGAGCTAATGGCCAGCTCCGTTTCTTATATGGCGCTTGGCTGCCCTCTTTTGGTGACTTTTGTTTAATGCAGTTCGGCGCAGGATCGGATATATCGATAGTCCCGGTTATATCGATATTTTTTCGGACTCCCTTGGATATCGATATAACGAGACTTTACTGTATATATATATTATATATTCAATTAGTATAAAAATGTATTTTTTTTTACTTTTTTTTTTGTTTCGCCTTGCAAATGAACTGTCTGTATTGTGTCAATACTTGCTTTATAAAGTGAGTATTGTGGTTACTGTGGTCAAAATCAGGAGTCTACCGACGTAATCGTGACGCTTAACATGTATGTGACAGTAGTTGTGAGAACTGTTGGATTGGATTGGATTGGATTGGATATGCCTTTATTAGTCTCACAGTGGAGAAATTTACTTTTCACAGCAGCAAAGTGATGAAAGGAATGAAAGTTGAATGACTGAGGAATGACTGTTGTGGCTCAATATTACTTGAATTGTACACTTTTGTTTGAATTGTAACACTTTTGGTTGTGCCTTATACACTGGGAAATACGGTAATCTGCATACCTTTAAAAACGGAAATTTTGTAATTTATTCAAAGTTAATATCTATTGAGAACTTTAGAGGACTATCGGGAAAAAAATATCTCAAAAAGGTGTTCTAATTTCGCATTTCGTATTAAAAGACGCAGTCTTGGTTATGGGTGCTATTTCAATATTTAATGCATACTCATTAACACCATACAATACGTCTCCACATGACAGGTAGGCAGTGTTAGTTATTCCAGTTTTAGTCCTGACACATCTAGATATTATAAGAATATGGTGACAATGGGTTTTGTTTTTCAAACTTGGTCCCAGCATCAAGCTTTAAAAGACTGGTTCCAGGAAAACTTCAGTCAATGCTCCAGTCAGGCATGGATTTCTGCTTTTTGTGATTGTCCTCTCTTGCAGAGGGAATGCTGCCTTGTCTCTGTCGAGACTTCGTTGTGTTAATTTTAGAGGAATGAGGGGAAACTCACTTCTGTACAGTTATTAGATCAAGACCGAAACAAAATTATGACTTGACTGTCAAAAGTTATTTTTATGCTCAAAAGCACAGTTGTCTCCTACTCTTTCTATCTACAACTCTGATAGGAATCCTGTCATGTATTTTTTTTTTCACCATGGCCCTACTTTGTGGAAATGTCCCACATTAGGGTGAGTGGCAATGGCTTTTAAAGAGATTAAACTCAACACTTATAAGGGAAAATGTTTGTTTCTCTCCACAACGTTTATATCAACTTCAGTTAAGTTGTGGGATAAATTACTAGGGTAGCAGTGGATAAATGGTGCGGTAACAAAGATTTCAAAATTGGACACGCCCACTTCTCGAATATGAACACGAGAAGAAGCGAAGCACCGAAAAGGATTTAATCTCAAACTTACAAAAACTTTACTTTGGACTCTGTCCCCAATTAGGGTCATCTGCTGCCAATTGGTGTCCATACGTTAGTGATTTAAAGCCGGCTGTGTGTGTCTGTGTGTGTTTAAATGCTGAATAAGCAGGTGGACTTAAATAGAATGAAGGAACATGATGCACCACTGTTTAGGAAGAGATCACGAATAGAAATAAATTCAATATTGGTTCTGTGGAAAATAATAATAAAAATATTTTTTATTTATAAGTGGATTTTAAAAAGTCTCTTTACATGCACAAAGACAAGAACAGTTAAACCACAGATAAAATTATGAATCCTAAAAGAAGAGATTAATTTACACTGAGAATATGATTTTTAAACAGGTGGGTTTTGTGAGACGATTTGAAGGTGGGAAGAGAATCAATATTACAAATGTTGTGTGGAAGTGAGTTCCAGAGTTTGGGGGCAGAGCGGCTGAAAGGGGGCAAGGTAAAATGTCACTTTAAAAATCAGTAAATTAGAATCAATCTACATAAATCAGTTTATCACTGTATTTGAAATATCACAAAATGTTCCAAAACTACAGTAATCCCAACCATGATCACCCAAATGTAGCAATTACAATATGTACGGATTTGGTTTTCATAAACTGTGCTGCCATCTAGAGGCACTTATGGCGCAAAGTAGGACAGTGAACATAATGTTAGCGTCTATTGGATTGGATGTACAAGGTACCTTATTGGTCTCGCAGTGGGGGAGGTGTATAAAATATTCAAATAAAATATTAAAATAAATTACAAAGAATATTGATATCACTTCAGTGAAATTATTCGTCGTTATGTTATTATATGTTAGCTCATCACACAAAAAGTGAAATATGCCAAACATTTATTTGTTGCAATTTCATGATTATGCCCCAAAAAATGTGTATTCCTCAAAATTGTACTATTTTATGTGACAATAAAAAATAAACTTCAACCCACAAATGTGGACCTTGTGGAAAAGTGTATTAAATTAAAGTGTAAATAGCACAGCCACCTTATGTTGATGCAACACAGCTACATATATCGATATGCTTTTCTTATACTTGCACTTTTTATCTTTTCACCCAGCACCTCCAACCCACCCCTGGCACTATGTACAGTTTTTTGTTTTTCCCCCTTTAAATTGCTGCTGTTAACAGCACATTTCCCCATTGTGGAACTATTAAAGGCTTTCTGATTCTGATGAAAGTAGTAAGTATGGGTTCGGTAATTTGTGGGGTCTTATGGTGTAATTGCTGCCCAAGTTGCTTTGATATTGGCCAGCAGAGTTTTTGTTCCCTCACATTCTTCTTGAAAACACCCCCATAAATCTTGAATGGGGTTCAGGTCAGCTCTCTTTACTGGCCATCAGCTAGTAGGCTATTAAATCAGTTATTGGTGATAAGTCTAGTTCCTCTCCTCAATTCACCGTAACTGCTTGGCACAAAGTCACCACAAGATTGCAGTAAAGCCATATTTTTGCATTGGCCAGGGTTGCATATACAAAAACAGATAAAAAAGGGTTAGTTGTCTGACAATGATGCTCATCAAATAAGAAATGTCTCTCACTGTGATATGCGGCAATGCAAACTATAACTACAAAAAAAAAAAAAAAAAATCACACTTCCCAGTTCTTATTAATCAAAACCAATCATTAATATACTTGTAAAGGCAAATCTCTGAGCTGATGCAAGTGCTCCTACTGTTATTTCCGGGGAAGTATGTAGTAGTATTTAGTAACATCAGGCAGCTAATAGGAAGAGGCAGAGGTACCTTGCACTCCACCCCAACACATCACCTAACCACTTCCTCTTTGTCATGCATGCTGCCGGAGGAGGTTATATATGTATGTGTGTGTGTGTGTGAGAGAGAGAGAGAGAGAGAGAGAGAGAGACAGAGCGACAGAGAGAGAGAGAGAGAGAGAGAGAGAGAGAGAGAGAGAGAGAGAGAGAGAGAGAGAGAGAGAGAGAGAGAGAGAGAGAGAGAGAGAGAGAGAGAGAGAGAGAGAGAGAGAGAAACAGAGACACAGAGAAACAGAGAGAGAGACCGAGACAGAGAGGTGTAGAAGGGGGAGCGATGTTGAGGGGAGAAGAGAGGATGTGAGAGAGAGAGAAAGAATGAGAGATATCGAAGGGGGGGAGATGCTGGGGGGAGAGGAAGTGAGACAGGGAGACAGACAGAGAAATTGAGAGAGAGAGAGAGAGAGAGAGAGAGAGAGAGAGAGAGAGAGAGAGAGAGAGAGAGAGAGAGAGAGAGAGAGAGAGAGAGGTTGAGAGGGAGAGACTGATAGAGACATGAAGAGGGACAGAGAGAAAGAAAGACAGAGGGAGACAAAGAGTGCGATTGAGAGAGAGAGAGAGATTGAGAGAGCGATTGAGAGGGAGAGAGAAAGAAAGAGCAAGCAAGAAAGAGAGAGAGAGAGATTTAGAGGGAGAGAGAGAGAAACAGTGAGAGATTGAGAGACAGATTTAGAGGGACAGATGGAGAGAAAGAAAGAGTTTTGAGGGAGAAAGAGATAGAGATATAGAGAGGGAGAGCGAGAGAGGAAAAGAAAGCGAAAGAGAAAGAAAGAGAAAGAGAAAGAGAAAGAGAAAGAGAAAGAGAAAGAGAGAGAGAGAGCGAGAGAGAGAGAGAGCATGGCAAGGTAAACATCAAAATTATGGGTTGCCCTCTTGAGAGCATCTCACCGCTGGAGAACATGGAGTGTAAAAAAGTCCTCCATTTTGTGCCAGCCGGTAAGTTTTTTTGGTGTTAATTTTGATGTAGTGTGTATGTGAGTTTGGAAAATTTCCCACGATGAACATGGACTAGAGAACTCTGCTTTGTGTGTGGAGGGATTTATGATAAAATGGGTTTTGCTTTCGTTATGTTCTGATTATTATACAGTTTATGCGATGTGCTGCATGCCCGTGTTGTGAAAAAGCAACCAAAGTCAATATTTATCACCAGGCAATAAAAGGGTTGATGTGAGGCAGCTAACACATGCACTCCGTTCAATTTTTCATCACCATTTTCTTACACAAGAGTCTTTTGGTCACTGCAAAGTGGTTAAATCTCGTTCATAGGTTGCAGGTTAAGAAGATTAGGAAGAAGAAAAATGTCTCGTGTTTTCTATCTGGAATGCCAGGTTTCAATTGATATGACGTACTGTATTGTGTACCCATTTTCAAGATAGCATTTCACAAGTGAGTGTTCCTATCTGATTTCACAAGACTGTTATCCACTCATGTTTTCTGATAGCATTGATGGCTGAGATTACTGTTGGTCCACTGGCTACGTCCACTGTGCCGGATGAGTAAACATCAGGTGGTTTTCAATTGCAAGACCTTGAGACGTTGAAGCAGATGAAGCTGTGAGGCCTTCCTTCCTGCTATTTGTTTGATTTCACGGCCGAATGTCTACATTGGTATTTGAAGAGCAAACACAGCAATCACTTTGGGTGACTGAGCTCCAAAAGCATGTGACGTGACCTTGATCAAATCTGATGAGTGACGGTAGTTACATATTCGAAAGACAAAGCTTGTACAATTTGTTTTCGAAGATACTCATAGAGTTATTTTTTCTGTTTGTTGCTCAAGGACATCCTCTTGTCGCTGATAGCAGGCAGTGAAGATGAATACAACACTGTCCATGGTTAGGGACAGTTTGCTGTATCCATATATATTCTCTTTTAATGACAATTCTGTTTGGTGGTTTGCTGCATGGTTGTTCAAACTTAAAATATGTGCCTTGTCCCTCAAAAGGTTGGAAATCATCAACTGACGGAACACTATAGTAAAACCCAAATAATGCCTTTTGCTTTTTCATGTCGCTCAATAAGCTCTCAATGCTATTTTAATGAAAGGCTGTGCTAAACTGGAGCTTTGGCGACCCGACACAGTAAGCCTTGCACCCAAAAATATCTTGCCAGAGGTGTGTGGCTCCCAAACATCTCCGGTGAGGGGAAAAGGAGACCGTGGGACTGTTTTGTGCTAATCTGCTACAAGACAGAATCTAGTTCAGGAGGGTTCAGAGCCGAACAGCTCATCTTTACAGATAAACAAACACTGGGCACAGCTGCTTTCTGGTTATCATTGTAAATGATAGTAGAGTATGTTTTTGAGTTCTTGCCAAATGATATTGCTTCCCTCTACTGTTTGGAGAGAAAAAAATCCTCCCCACATTGTGTTAGAGGTGGGAATTTATCAAAAAGCATGTGACATTATTTTTTTTCTATTGGCCTCCAAAAATTAGTCAAAATTTTAGAAAAGAAGGCTGGCAAGAGAAAGAAAGAGCAAGCAAGAAAGAGAGAGAGAGATTTAGAGGGAGAGAGAGAGAAACAGTGAGAGATTGAGAGACAGATTTAGAGGGACAGATGGAGAGAAAGAAAGAGTTTTGAGGGAGAAAGAGATAGAGATATAGAGAGGGAGAGCGAGAGAGAAAATGAAAGAGAAAGAGAAAGAGAAAGAGAAAGAGAAAGAGAAAGAGAAAGAGAAAGAGAGAGAGAGAGAGCAAGAGAGAGAGAGAGCATGGCAAGGTAAACATCAAAATTATGGGTTGCCCTCTTGAGAGCATCTCACCCCTGGAGAACATGGAGTGTAAAAAAGTCCTCCATTTTGTGCCAGCCGGTAAGTTTTTTTGGTGTTAATTTTGATGTAGTGTGTATGTGAGTTTGGAAAATTTCCCACGATGAACATGGACTAGAGAACTCTGCTTTGTGTGTGGAGGGATTTATGATAAAATGGGTTTTGCTTTCGTTATGTTCTGATTATTATACAGTTTATGCGATGTGCTGCATGCCCGTGTTGTGAAAAAGCAACCAAAGTCAATATTTATCACCAGGCAATAAAAGGGTTGATGTGAGGCAGCTAACACATGCACTCCGTTCAATTTTTCATCACCATTTTCTTACACAAGAGTCTTTTGGTCACTGCAAACTGGTTAAATCTCGTTCATAGGTTGCAGGTTAAGAAGATTAGGAAGAAGAAAAATGTCTCGTGTTTTCTATCTGGAATGCCAGGTTTCAATTGATATGACGTACTGTATTGTGTACCCATTTTCAAGATAGCATTTCACAAGTGAGTGTTCCTATCTGATTTCACAAGACTGTTATCCACTCATGTTTTCTGATAGCATTGATGGCTGAGATTACTGTTGGTCCACTGGCTACGTCCACTGTGCCGGATGAGTAAACATCAGGTGGTTTTCAATTGCAAGACCTTGAGACGTTGAAGCAGATGAAGCTGTGAGGCCTTCCTTCCTGCTATTTGTTTGATTTCACGGCCGAATGTCTACATTGGTATTTGAAGAGCAAACACAGCAATCACTTTGGGTGACTGAGCTCCAAAAGCATGTGACGTGACCTTGATCAAATCTGATGAGTGACGGTAGTTACATATTCGAAAGACAAAGCTTGTACAATTTGTTTTCGAAGATACTCATAGAGTTATTTTTTCTGTTTGTTGCTCAAGGACATCCTCTTGTCGCTGATAGCAGGCAGTGAAGATGAATACAACACTGTCCATGGTTAGGGACAGTTTGCTGTATCCATATATATTCTCTTTTAATGACAATTCTGTTTGGTGGTTTGCTGCATGGTTGTTCAAACTTAAAATATGTGCCTTGTCCCTCAAAAGGTTGGAAATCATCAACTGACGGAACACTATAGTAAAACCCAAATAATGCCTTTTGCTTTTTCATGTCGCTCAATAAGCTCTCAATGCTATTTTAATGAAAGGCTGTGCTAAACTGGAGCTTTGGCGACCCGACACAGTAAGCCTTGCACCCAAAAATATCTTGCCAGAGGTGTGTGGCTCCCAAACATCTCCGGTGAGGGGAAAAGGAGACCGTGGGACTGTTTTGTGCTAATCTGCTACAAGACAGAATCTAGTTCAGGAGGGTTCAGAGCCGAACAGCTCATCTTTACAGATAAACAAACACTGGGCACAGCTGCTTTCTGGTTATCATTGTAAATGATAGTAGAGTATGTTTTTGAGTTCTTGCCAAATGATATTGCTTCCCTCTACTGTTTGGAGAGAAAAAAATCCTCCCCACATTGTGTTAGAGGTGGGAATTTATCAAAAAGCATGTGACATTATTTTTTTTCTATTGGCCTCCAAAAATTAGTCAAAATTTTAGAAAAGAAGGCTGGCATAACTTTCTTAAACATACATGGCATGGGCATCAACGTCTATGTTTCAATGTGAATACGAAGGGGTGCATGTCTATGCATGCCTGATAAATGTTTTCTCAAATTATGATTTCACTAAAATACTGTGTTTACAGCAGAGGTAGGCTGTACATGTCACTCCTTCAGTGGTGCTACGTCTCAATCCATCAGCTGCGAGTGTGGTGCGATACTACTACATGTCCACTAGAGGTTGTGATTGGCCAGGAAATAACTTGTGACTAGAAACATAAGAAATACTTCATTAAATTAAGATAAGAATCTGTTTTAAAATAAATTACTGTCATTAAACTTAAATTTTTTTTTTTACTATGAACGTTTGGATTCATGATAACCTGATAAAATTGCAATAGTATTTGCTATGTTTGCAAGCTTCGGAGCTGTCCCACCTTAATGATGATCTATTATTGAAAAGTCCATCTTGAAAATGGCTTTAACCTGATATCTGCAAAGAAATCCATTTCCTCCTTCAGCCATTGTGGGTTGACAACATTGCTATTAAATCAACACAATATACTTGCTTATGCAGCTCACTACATATACAGTGTGCTAGCTCTGGCCAGTATGCTGTTATCATTAGCGGCTAGTGATATTATGATTGGCTAGTAAATAGCCAATCATAATTTGTGAAAACGCTGACGTTGCCAGCACCTTCGAGCAGGCCTTGGGTTGCCAGGTCGAACTCTGATTGGTGAAACAGTTTCATTGATTTCACATTGATTTTTATGCTCCAGGAAGATTTCTGACCCTGGTAACAAATGATGGCTGAAATGTGATTGGTTAAATGCTTAAATACAAATACACACATCTGGAAGCAGCACAAATAGGGAAAAGACAATTTGGAATTAAACAGCTTCTTCCCCCAAGCCATTAACTCTTTAAACTCTTTCAACAGTAGCCAGTAGTCTGTGATTCTGATACTTTAGGCCAGCAGAGAAGGCCTTGGAGGCCCTGACGGCCAACCACTGATTTATAGTATTCTGGATGTTTGGTTAATTAATAACTTTCCCAATTTGCAAATACATTTCGAGCGTCTGGCACTATCGAAACAGAGACAAAAGCGACCTCGAAAGGAAAAACCCCGAACCGCAGGACTATTCCACTAAAACGACGAATAGGAAATGGAGGAATGAACCTTATACTAAAAAACAGTTTTCAATGAGTGATGGAGCCAGTGACGTGCGGTGAGGTTCATGGCTGGTGAGGCACTGACGTTATCACAGTCAGATTTACAAACATATAAACTCTACAGAGTAGCTTATTCACCATTTGATTGGCAACAGTTAACGTGTTTTGTTTAAAATGTCATGTCAGCATTCTTTATATAAACTGTAGCATAGAAACAAAGAATTAAAAAAAACGTGATCGTGTTACCTTTACTTATAAATGAAGTCCATGCGCCGCGCCATCTGAAGAAAGGCAACGATAACTTCTTTGTAGAAGCCTTCCTTATCTTTCTTCAGTTTTAAGTCTCTCTATTTCTTTCAATTTAGATATGTAATCCTCCATTCTGAAAATAAGGCCAAGCAACACGAAAAAATGACTGGATGGTTGCACTTAACTTGCTAACTGTTTACTGTAGCTTGCTCTCACTAATTCTATTATTCTGCAACTGAGGAGGCGCAAGAAGAATCTGTAATCACCAGCGCCCCCTGTCATGGAAAACTGTGTGCTTCCCCTATGCACAAAGTTTTGATAAAAATAAAATAAAATAAAATAAAATAAAATAAACACTGTAGTACAGTGTTTATAATGTAAAGTGACTCAACATTATATACACCAGCCAAACTGTAGAAATTTAGTTCATATACTAAGTGTTTGAACACTTTAACAGCGATATGCAAAGGGACAGCAATGCAGTCTCACTGCAGAGCAAGCCAGCACAGTTAGCATAGTCATTGCACAATCCATGGTGAGGCTCAGCCGGCTGCTGCCTCACCGCTCGTCTCTACTTAGTATTTGAACGGTAAATATGAAAATTCAGCGATTTTGAAAAAAAAAATCCAAAAATGGTGAAGTTAAATGGAAAAGAACTTTAAAGTACAAATCGCTTAATAAATATAACAGTTTAATTTATTTTCTCATTTGATATTTCTATGATGACAGGTGAGGCATGGCCTCACTTGCCTCCCCTGACTGCACGTCACTGGATGGAGCATATTTGACTGCAAAATAAATAAATATGGTTACCTTTTATGCCCCACAGAGACCCCATCAACTGGGAGCTCCAAGAATGGATATGTGTTCCGGGAAATGGGTTTGTATTGTTCTATATACTCTATTTGTGGTGTTTTCTTTGAATGCAATGCAGTCATTTTCCTTTCCGGGTCTGCCTTACAAATGTTTGCATGGACAATAATCATTTTGTATTCTACCCATAGAATTAAGTACAGTACATACACTTTGGAATTCATAATCACTATCCACTAGTGTGCCTATGTCATTGCGGTGAAAAGACTTACTAATGAGGATATTAATTACATTGAACTTATAATTATTATTTTTTTTAAAACAGTCTTTGACTCTGGACAACGTTGACATTTTAGTCGGACAGCTCCATGTTATTATAAAGAAGCACATTTTACTGCATTTGTAGGACTGGCATTAGCAAGATCTTCAAATATGCCACCTTTTTCCTAGTGTAAGAGCAAAATATAAAGGACAACCAACGTCACTTTTTTGTTGCCTGACATCAGAAAAACATTTTATAAAATACCCAAAACACGCAGTATGATATTTTTGGTCAAATGCAAAACACCAATAAAAATGACTTAAAGTGTCTTAAAAAGTACTTCAATTTGAAACCGGAAGTGGCCAGTTTCAGAAGGTCCCGCCCCCATGTTCGCGGTGTCACTGCAAGACGTCTTACCTTGCTAAAGAATCAAAACAATGGCTTCAGATTCGGAGAAGATGCTTTCTTGTTACTCCTCCAGTTATGAATATGATTCAAATAGATCTGAAGAAGAAAGCACACATGTTTGCAATCGATTAAAGAATTTATTCCGTGTCATTTTGAGGCATCAGGGGTGGGAAATGTCGCACCCAAAAAAGGCAGAAAATGGCGACAAAGGAATTAATCAGCCTGTTGATTAATTCCTTACATGGAACTTTGTCACCCTCTTCTGCCTCCTTTTGGTCCTACACGACATTTTCAGACCAAAGTACAGCAAAATGCATTGACGTGATGGAAGGACTGCTACAATGAGTCCTTTTTTTCGGTCAGGGGCATTCCTTCAGTGACGTAGGGTGAGGACTTGTCACCAATTGAAAAACAAGACTTCCGGAATATTCAGCGCGAGTCTTAAAACGTAAAATATAGGTATATGCGGTGGAATCGTTGTAAAATACGCTCAGTAGAAGTCATTTGAAGCCATTTTACAAATTATGGACACAACTTGTCCAGAGACGTCGGTTGTCCTTTAAGTTGAATACATTAGTGTGAGTTCTCGTTAGACATATTTTGGATTGGATTGGATTTACCTTTATGGGTCTCAAAGTGGAGAAATTTACATTTCACAGCAAAAAAAAGTTATGAAAGGAAGAGGAAAGGAAACAAAGAAGTAGAAAAACAAAATACACTCTCACGGCGATATCTTGAAGTCAAAAGAACAAAAAACTAAATAACAAATAATATGACAACACAAAAGACACAAAGAGTCATTCATTCTTAAGCACTTTACGGACTTTTGCAAACTAGCAGGACAATTAAATATTATTAGTGAGAGAAACCTACGAGTTAACATTTTGGTGCTAGTACCACGAGTGATTATCGTGTATTGTAGGGTTCAATCACATTCTTGAGTGAGTTTATATTCACCTTTGTCCAGGTTTTTTTAATTGCTTCTTAATAATCCTGCTCCCGTTTGTTCATGTGAACTTTTTATCCTATACTGTCCCAACTGTTTGATGAAAGGCAAACTTGACTCCTATCTCATGACTGAAAAAGATCACCCCCTTTTTTCGTACTAGTTGTTCAAAAGTGGCCTTAGTGAAAAAAAAGTTAGAGATGAAAAGTTTGTCAGCACTGTCATCGTACTCGTGAAGACAATGAGAGTACTCATAAGTAGATCTTAAGATGGATAGCAAGACTATCAAATTGATAGTTAAAAGCATTTGGTTGATGCATGCTGTCCCCTTGCTGGCTTGCTGAGTGTCTTAAGTAATGACCAAATAATGAGGTGGATAATTTCGAATGGGAGCACTCATCAGTCAAGAGGGCTTTTTGCTTCATTTCCCGATTCGCTGTGTACCTTCTCCTCATAAAATAAGTTTCCATCTGGACAATAAATTAATTTACAAGGAGGTCCAATTTGTTGAATTGCTGCGGGTATTGTTTAAAGAAGATTTTTATACATTCTTTCTTTTATTGGACCACTCACCCCTCTGTACTTGTGGCCTGATGCAAGTGTTCAAGACAATGCCTGGTTAACTATATTCTAATATTACACAGGCGGCTCAATAAAGAACCTGTTTATCTTACAGAGGGCCAACCAATAAATATGAATTGTGTAGGTAGGTTATTTTTAGACATAATTCATTGAAAAGTACCTAACTGGTGTATCCACAGAGCTGTGTGATGGAGAAAAAGAAGAGAAAAGGGCCCTATCGATGACGATAGACATGACCAAACAATGAGGCGGATAATTTCGAATGGCAGCACTCATAACTCAAGAGGGTTTTTTGCTTCATTTCCCGATTCACTGTGTACCTTCTACTCATAAAAAAAAGCTTCCATCTGGACAATAAATGAATTTACAAGGAGGTCCAATTTGTTGAATTGTTGCGGGTATTGTTTAAAGAAGATTTTTATACATTCTTTATTTTTTTGGACCACTCACCCCGAGTGAAGACAATGAGAGTACTCGTAAGTAGATCTTAAGATGGATAGCAAGGCTATCAAATTGATAGTTAAAAGGATTTGGTTGATGCATGCTGTCCCCTTGCTGGCTTGCTGAGTGTCTTAATGACCAAACAATGAGGCGGATAATTTCAAATGGGAGCACTCATCACTCAAGAGGGCTTTTTGCTTCATTTCTTCATAAATAAGTTTCCATCTGGACAATAAATGAACTGACAGGGAGGTCGAATGTGTTGACTTGCTGCGGGTATTGTTTAAAGAAGATTTTTATACATTATTTATTTTATTGGACCACTCACCCCTCTGCTCTTGTGGTCTGATGCAAGGGTTCAAAACAATGCTTGGTTAACTGTAGGTACCCTTAAAGGACAACCGACACCACTTTTCTGTTTCCTAACTGACATCAGAAAAACGTTTTATAGGATTCAAAATACCCCAAAAAACGCAGGATGAATGACTTAAAGTGTCCAACTACTTCAAATGGAACCCGGAAGTGGCCAGTTTCAGAAGGTCCCGCCCCCTTGTTCGTGATGTCACGCCAAGACGTCTTGCCTTGCTCGAGTTTTGCCTTTGACTAAAAATATCATACTGCATGTTTTGGGTATTTCAGATGCTATAAAACGTTTTCTGGTGTCAGTTAAAAAACAAAAAAGTGACGTCGGTTGTCCTTTAATGTTTCTAATATAACACAGGCGGATCAATAAAGGACCTGTTTCACTTACAGAGGGCCAACCAATAAATATGGATTGCTTTGTGTAGGTAGGTTATTTTTAGACACAATTCATTGAAAAGTAGCTAACTGGTGTATCCACAGAGCTGCGTGATGGAGAAAAAGAAGAGAAAAAGGACCCGATCGATGACGATAGACAACTTAGCCTGTCAGGTGTGTAGTACGAGTGTATCATAACAGGACAAAGAGATCTCCTAATGATTTAATATGATCTCACAGAGGATTAGAATGTCTCAAAGCTAAAAACAAAGAATCACATGTGACATCACCAAATCCTATGACACTTCAGCGTTTTGAGAATCTCCAAGATTTAACTCCACTTAGATTTTACTTTTTCATTAAAATATGCTGCCCTTATAAATATATCCATCCATCCATTTTGTGATCCGTTTATCGTCATGAGGTTCGCAGGTGGTGCAGGGGTCTTTCGTGGCTGTCTTTGGGCAATGGGAGAGGGGCTCAATGAATTGGTTTCCAGCAAATCGCTGGCCAAAGACAGAGAGAATAGGCTCTAGCACTCCCCGGGACCTTTGTGAGGATAAAGCGGTCCGGAAAATGAACGAATGAATGACATTCGGACATACACCCACACGCACTAGCCGCTTCGATTACACTGATGACACAAAAAGACAATGTAATCACATTGGGATACATATGTCTTGGGATAGGGCGCTCTTCCCCACAAGGAGTTAGCTGAGACTGATTTATAACCCGTTATCTCCTGAGGGGAGGTGGCATGACTTCCTGATCCCACGAGAGACAGAGTAACCCAGCACTGCTTTTTCGAGTGGATCGTAATTTTTGTTCTTCCGTTTTTTTGTATTTTATATTCAAAGGATAGTGTATTGGAATTTCATTTGGATACATCATTGCCAATCAATATTATAAAAACCGGGGATAAGAAATTCAGTTGTGGACGCTTTTATTTTCTGACAAGACTGCAAACTCTCAGGGCCTTGTCCAAGAACTCTTGACAAGGGGAGCCAACTCAGCATGTCGGGTGTGTAGCACGATTGTGTCAAGAGATGACAAACAACACTAATGATTATTTATAAACTAGCACAGTAGAAGCTCCAAGCTCCAAATCAGTACTTGTGTGGGATGACACTTCAGATCAGATAACATCTCAGATAACTCAAGCAGTATTTTTATTTATTTATTTATTGTGATGATACTACAAAAATGAAGCAGTCACAACAGAACCAGAAATGTAACGTATTCGACATGCAGAGTAAGGTTGATGAGATCAAATTTAAAGAATGATGTATGTCGAATCTACTGGATTTATGGCACATTTAATTTTGACTTGTGTATCATGTTTGGACCAAATTTAATGGTCTCTCATGCTTTATATTTGTCTACCCAAAGCCTGCCATATCTTCACGTTTTGAAAAACGCTGACATACTGCATGTTTATTTACAGTCACCAAAAGGGCGACTTGAGAAGAAACGATCCAAATTGTGTTTGTTTTTGTTGTAATGTTTTTTAGTCACAGATGAAGAAGTCCCAGGCTTTGGCCTTTTAAACACAACAAGAAAGGTAAATATCACCTTTATATTCAACCTATTTCTTTCGAATCATCATGGCAAGTATATGAAATTAACCATTTATGCACGCCGTAAATAAGGTGTCAAAGTCAAGGCCCGGGGGCCAAATCTGGCCCACACATCATTTTATTTGGCCCGCAAAAGCAAATCAAGCACGTCGAGTCCATGATTATTGGTTAAGTCTGAACCAAAATTTAAAATTGACATATGTAAACCAAAATAAAAGTCATTATTCTTGACTTCAGATTTGAAAACTAGTGATTCATTAATGTGTTGCGTGTTCTATATGTAATATGTAGAGGAGATGAAACATACTAATGGTTTCCCTAAATTCATAATGGCCCTCGAGAGGAAACCGTAACTACAAAGTGGTCCGCGGCAAAAAATTACTTTGACACATGCTGTGTGCCATAAACGAACTTTTATCCTTTGGAATCTTTTGCGTTTTCCGTGCCTTCCCTATCGCACACTCATCCATTCCAGAAGATAATGTTCTGGACGTATTCCTTGTATCTTTATTTGAGTTGCCAACCTTGCACGTCGACCCCGTCCACCCAACGTCACAGATTTTATCTAACACACCATCATTGAATACAAATGTATTAGTTCTCGGAACTGCTCCCATGAGGTGGTCTCTGCACTTGGCATCATAGAATAATAGTGAGATGCCAGGTTTGAGCGCACTTCAATACAAAAGTAAAAACAAATACAACACTATGTTTAAAGTAAATTTCCAAATCTAAATAGGCAAGAGTTGACTGAAGTCTAAGCCAGGGGTTACATGAATACCAAGTCAAGCTGAGTCTTGAATAAGATTTACCTAATCAAGTCCTCAACTCGATGACTTGAGTCCATAGGACTCAATTCCAGTTCCACAAATTACACACTCAGTCACTTTTTTTCAGGTGCTCACTTACCTGCCGATTGAGTCTTACTTCTGCTTTGTAGTATGTGAAGCCAATGGACTTTTGTGAGGAGGTGCGTGCCAAGAGAGATGTGGACACTTTCCTGGCTCAGGCAAGCATACTGCTGGATGAGGGGTCAACCACGTTGGATGGCGTCCTCAGGCGGATGTTGAGTAGCATGGTGGAGGATGGCTGTAAAGGCTGTGACGTCAACCAGGTCCTGTGCTCACTGTTCACAGATGCGGGAGGGAAGGAGATGAATGGTAAGAAAGCAAAGCATGAAAATGATACAGGTGATCTGGAATGTATTCGTTCCAACTTTTTATTTTTTGTACCGCCAACAGTTCATCTGCTGTCAGAAACCATTCAGGGGGTGACCATGACATCAACAGGCATTCATTACCAACAGTCATGGCTTTGCATTCTGTGAGTTCATGTCCTGGTCACTGACTGGTAGCTCTGTGCCCCATGCACCATTTTCAACAGAGGTTGCTACATTGCTTTCTTTTCAATGTGCACTTTTAAATGATTATTTAGTAACCGACTCAATGGGCCAGATTTACTAATATTTTAAATAGAAGGTGTCAAAGTGCACACTCACTCGCGCTATCAATTTGCAACTTGCGAAAGCGGTGGAGATCAAAGCATTTAAAAGAGGATTTAGCAATATCGGCTCTGAAATAGTACAATTGAAAATTTCCTCTGGGAGGTTCAGCACCTATTCACAATGCTGAAATGATCAAAATGTAAGCAAATATACAGATGAAAGAGGTTTAATCAGAGGTGATTTTGCATGACTGTCTTGGGAGTGGCCCCAAACTGGCTCCAAACAGCATATCACTCATTGTTTTTTGGTTTATGGCAATGGCAAGCTCAATGTTATCTATCATTACACGTATGCATCTATATAGCATACCGAAGGTGTATTTTCTGTCAGTGGGTTGCATTTGGGCTGTAATAACTATTTAAAAGATAACATTGAAGTAAAAGCCATGGACTTTATGACTGTGAAAACACTGCTGTGTCTAATTTAATAGGTATCAAAAGCGTTCACATACTGTCTGTTGTTCAGATGCAGTGTAAGTAGCCTGCAGAAACGCCACATTTGCATCGCACGGCTGGAGAGGCCGCAGAATTGGGGGGTCAACTGCAGCGAGGCGCGCTACGTCATCCTCATCCTAGCTCCACCCAGAACCGTAAGTACACTCGACTATGCAGTGTTTTCTAACCTTTTCCGCCGCGTTGTGCTCGTGCTAGTTTTGAGCCAGTGCCCCAGGTTAGCACCAGTCTTTCTTTTTCCAACAGCGAAATTGGTACTAGCTCTAGCTCTCGTGCTTGAAACCGAAACTGCTGAAGATGGCCGCAATTATTTGTTGGGAGACAGGCGGCAGGGTTATCATGATGATCGCAGACATAGATGAATGACTCCCTGGTTATTATTAATAGCGCAGGTGCTCGATTAAACCTTGGCGTAAGCAGTGACATTTGGGCACTTTATAATGACCTATTGACCTAAGTCCAAATTACCGCTTTACCAGTGGAAGACCAAATATGTTCTTCATAAGAATTTGTTAAGCACCAACTCCCTGGCCCTCTCAATAAATGAGCTTCAAGTTGTTTTTATGGGCTGGAGGGGGGTACAGAGAGATCATCTTGCATGCTCAGTATATTAGCCAGTTTCACTTAATTGGTTGGTCTTAATTGAAGCAAAAATGATTTATTTACATCAAATAATTTGCCATTAGCAATGGCAGAGATGTATTGTGGCATGCAGAACCAACAAATGCCATTCGCCCTCGATAACAGAACGTAGAATTAAACTACATGTCCACATTTCTCCCATCATACAACCAAATAATTGCTTTTCGTTCAACTACGCAGGCCTAGATTACACAGCGAGGAAATGTGTGAGTAAAATGAGATAAGATCATCCCAATTTATTACGGAGTAATAACCAACTGACCCTACTATATGGTTTGGTTACTATTTCTGGTCCCTCGACGGACCACAAATAGTAAAAAGCCCTGAGTGTATGACACAGGTGCCGTCTACCAAATGTAGAGTTCACAATCTTCTGTATGGTTCATTGCCAACAAAGATTCTTAGAATATTCCCATGTTCCATCGTTCACAGAAAAGTACCAAGTCAGCCATTGAAGTCGGACGAACATTCGCCACCATGTTCTCGGACATTTCCTTCAGACAGAAGCTTCTGGAGAAGAAAACCCTGGAGGAGTTCAAACAAGAGCTGATCCGGCACCGTCAGCAACTATCTGCGGTCAAAGACAAGGTGGTTGTCGACGAAGTGGATGACTTTGATCCACGGAGAGGCAAAGAACTCAAGGTAATTGGTGGAAAAATCACAGGGCAGATGACACAAATGGAGAAAAAAAGCTAAACAGGAGGACAATGGTGCTCTAACTTGGATTCTATGACCCCCCAGAGGGCCCATGAGGTTTTTCTTGCTGGTCCAGGGCATCATTCGATAAATTATGTTGTATCCCAAAAGAAAAAAAAAAAACATGTGAAGAGGAAACCACAAAGTAAATCGTTAGATAATTGTCTGGCCTGCCTTCCCTGATTTTATGTCTACTGGGTTGCGAACCCATGCTGTCAACGATAAATCAACATGTTCAAAACAACATTTTATGTTCTATTGACATTTTATCGTTAGTGCTCCAGAGAGATGTGCAACCAGATCAAATGTCAAATGATGGACTGATCAAACCTGGGCAATAACATTGAGATCGTTTTGAGGAATGTCTGCCAAGCATGCCTGGCAGCAGAATGAATGCAGACCCATATAATGACAAAACACCAAACACTTGTGTATATGTTCCAAACACCTCAAACAGTTCCCCCAGGAGATAGCTTATTTGGGTTGTAACACTGACATACTTTTGGTTCCGTGATAAGGATGGCATAAATGTTTGTTAAAAAGCCGTGACAAAGAAATGTTGTGTAGTAGTTTGTTAGCAATGCTGACCAATGTAGACAATGGTTAATGATCTGAACATGTATTTTACCATGTTTGACCAAGGGCGGGAAGGTAGTCGAGCGGTTAGCATGCCAACTTCACAGTGCAGAGGTTGTGAGTTCAAGACCCGGTCCGGCCTCCCTGTGTGTAGTTTGCATGTTCCCCGAGCCCTAATGAAGGTCGGGGGGTGCTGCAACCTATCCCAGCCGTCTTCGGGCGGTAGGTGGGGGACACTATGAATCGGTCTCCAGCCACTGTTGTGATTCTGACATGGCAATGCCCCATGAGATTGATCTGTAAATTAGACGATTAAATCGTTCAACATATCCCCTGCAATATGCTCATCTACCCCTGATTGATTAACACGTTCATGTGTCATATTTAGACCACACCATGTCATATTTAACGTGCTAAATATAGATAATATTTAATCCAGTACTCTGTGAAGCAATTATGTACTGGACATACATATCTGCATTTGTAGTGTACCATGTTTACATTGTATGTATTGTTCTTAAAAATTGTTAAAATATTACACCATATTTGATGGTCTGTGCCCCTTTAATGTACCGTATTTAATGGTCTGTTATTTATTGTAGTGTAAAGATTTCTTCAAAGTTGGTAAAGGTGTTTATGATGACCTTCGCCGCCGCCTACCGCTCTACCCTTCTGACTTCACAGATGGTAACTAACCTCGTTTCATCTCTCGTCATTGCTGTGCTTTCAGTGTTGTTTTCATTTTTTCTTTTACAACTGACTCTGAATGAAGGTATAATTGGGAAAGACCGCTCTTTGCTGAAGTACACCACTACGGCTATTTTCCTTTACATCGCTATACTTCTGCCAGCCATCGCCTTTGGTTCCCTCAACGACGAAAGCACAAGAGGGGAAATAGGTACTGACTTCATAAACACTTCAAAGTTGCCAACAATAAATAATGCTTTCTACCACAGTTGTTAAAATCAATTCCCAGGGGGCCAGATCCAGCATATAAAAGATGCCTAATTCATGTTTCTTGCTTCATGGATGTGTTCATTTCATGTTATTTTAAAATCTATACATGTGGTGACCTTATAATTAGTCTAAGCTTTTATCATATGTTACAATCACATACATTGAACTATAGTTGTAATCCACAGTGTACAGCAGAGTGCAGCCACTGATTTAAATGTCTCGAACAGATGTTCAGAAAACCATTGTCGGCCAGAGCATCGGAGGTGTGATCTACTCCCTGTTTGCCGGTGCGCCACTTGTCATTCCACTGACCACTGCCCCTTTGGCCATCTTCATAAGTGGTGCGTATTTATACTCATCTTCCATTAAGATATTGAAAGAGGTAGGAGTAAATTGCACATGTGATTTTCATCACTTGGTCTCAAGTCTTACGCCCGTCGCATACCAAGCGACAAGGTAGAACGCTAATGTACAAGACAAGTGCAAATAAATTGCAGTGGGTGACTTACACCGGATCACCTGGTGACTGTCCCTTGCAGACATACCAACAAATCAGCAAGCTCTAGTGCAGTGGTCCTTAATCTGGTTGGAGGCACCGAACCCCACCAGTTTTATATTGTCATTCACCGACCCCTTTCTTTCAATGACTGGGCCTACTAACTGCAGACGAGACTAGGGGGGGGGGGGGACCTCTGCGACGGAGGATCCACCGAACACCTGAGACAGACTCACCGAACCCCAAGGGTTCGATCGAACCCAATTTAAGAACCACCGCTCTAGTGTCATGTTAAACTGCGTACTCGGCGGGTCTTCTACTTCAAATTTTAAACAAGGACCAAGTTACTGTTAAAAGTAAAGCAAGCCGAGTCGAGTCCCCATTCAATTTCAAGTGAGTGAGGCGAGGCCATTGCTTGTGTTAAGCGAAATTTAAGTCAAGTTATACCATTTTGTTCAGTCACAGCACAATGTGTATTTGAAATTTTGCATTCAGTACATGTCCTCAACTGCGCTACTGTAACACAATCGCAGTCAGTTTTTTTTCATAGGCACCAAAACCAGATTGCCACAAACCATATTACTGATGCTCAATTAAACACATAACAGTCAAGAAGCTATTGATGAAAGATTGTGTGTCAATGGATGAAGTTACATGCGTGTGTTTCTCTTTGACTTGAAAATCTTGAATGTTGCAGTTTGCTTCAAAAACATCAACCTTGAATACAAATATAATAGTCTTTGATGCTCAGTCATACTCAGTCCACAGGGTGGACTCTGCACTTAGCATGGCGGTGGATTGCTAGGTTTGTATGAACTGCATGAAAAAAATATATGAATATTTTCATTCCAAAACCAAAACAAACAACACACACTCTTATAAACAGCGCCATGTAGACGTACCAAGTCACGTACGGGAGTTGAAGCTTTTGATACATTGAGTCTTATGAAAATGATGCCAATGTCAAGGCGAGTCTTTCATCAGTTTTAGCCATGGAAGTTTGAAAAGTCTGACTTTAGTCAAACCAACTGACCTGACTTCCTCACCTCTGGATGTTGAACCAACATCAGGATTGTTTCTTTTTAACAACAGTTGGGTTTGATCATAGTTATCCGGGGCATCTGTGATGACTACAACTTGGACTTTGACGCTTTCTACGCTTGCATCGGCCTGTGGAACAGTTTGTTCCTGATCCTAGGGGGGTTTTTCAACGTCAGCCTGCTGATGAAGCTCTTCAAACGGTGAGTGGACTCGTGGATACCCACTCCACTGCTTTTACACCAAGTTAGTCGCCTGGTGTGGTATCCATGAGATATTTAAACACGGAACACTTTGCTCAATAAACCAACGTGTGACCTCAAGGCAAGGACTTTGATTTTGACATGTGGATGTTATGACTTCCTTTTTTTTAACAATGTGGTGTTTCCTTCCACTGGGTTGCATTGTTATGTCTGCACACTGAGAAATAACCCTGCCATGGCTCTCTTTCCCCAGCTCCACAGAGGAGGTCATTGCGTTGTTCATCTCCATCGCATTTGTTGGGGATGCAGTGAAAGGCACAGTTAAAAGTGAGTTCATTAAATATGTTTGTATCTTCATTATGGAGATTGACTTGACATAGAGATGACCTGGAACTTTATGGAAATAGTGCAACAAAAAAAAGATACAAGGATTCTTATCATCATCAGCATTTGGGCGTTCAATGACTTTTTGTTCTTTCCTCTGAGACTTAAATGTCGAATCGTTTACTAAAGATAATTGTGAATTTGTTTTCACTCTGGCTCGTTGTAATTTAATTGTTTTAACCTTACATTTTTTTATGTTTAATGAAACACATTTGATTTAGAAATAAATTAATCTTAATCGTAGATAATCTTTATGCAATGTTTGTTTAACACTTTATAGTTTTAATTAATAATAATAATAATAATAATAATTTTAAAATCGTGAAACTATTAGTTTTTTTAATTAAACAGATTTCTAAAAAATCTATTTCATTTCATTTCATTTTGTAAGGTGGTTGCATGAAATCAAATCCTATTTATTTATCTATCATTATATAATACTATGTGTGTGCGCGCTTGTGCACAGTCCCACCTATACTTCACATTGATTAGAAATAATAAATATTTCTCCTTGAGATAAATAAAATAATAATAATAATATTAATAATAATAAAGTGCCCTTGAGAGTTTTGAAAGGTTATAAATGAAATGTATAATAATAATAATAATAATAATAATAATAATAATAATAATAATAATAGACACACATCATTGATGTGTGTCTTCGGTCAATGCATTAACAAAGTGGTTACAATGAAAATTTTTCAAATGAATTATTTATTCCCTGCTAGTTTTCCAACACTACTTCCATGAACCCACGCTGGCAACTGGAAACAGCACAGTAGTCCTTCACCAGATCACAGAGGTTCTGGAGAAGATGAATAACCAGACAACGGATGAGACAATGGACCCCAGTGAAGGGCATGTCTCTGTGTTCTTGCCCAAGTCGCTGGTGATTTGCTCCAGAGAAATCCCCATCCTGTGCCTGCTGCTGATGCTGGGCACCTTATGGCTGGGTTATGCCCTCTATCTTGTCAAGAGAAGGTAGGTCACTGTCTGTAATCTGCTGGGATAAGCTCCGACACTTCCCGTGATCTTCGTGAGGATAAGCCAATCGGAAAATGAATTAATTAATGAATTGGGAGGAGAGAAGACTGCCATTTTAGGAGATGAAGGCAACATATATATCGGAATCAGTGTAACCAAGAGAAATTAAGCAAAAATGAAGAAGCTATATCAGATGTTGAGAATAATACTGATGAAAATAAGGATAATAAAATGAACTGGAAATCCATTTGACGTGTGCAAAATCAAATTCAGTCATTGATTACGATCCGGATTAGAGCCAATCACATTTGACCAGTGATGAGCCGTCAGGGCCTGCAAGGCCTTCTCTGCTGACATAAAAATATCTGAATCACAGACTAATGTGAATTATATTTTGTCCATGAATTCTTATTAAATAATTCCAAATTGTCTTTCAGGTTCCTTTCCTTGCTTTTCCCCTGTTGTGCTGCTTCCATATGTGTGTTTTCGGATTTAATCATTTAACCAATCACATTTTAGACATCATTTCTGACCAGAAATCTACCTGGACGTCTTCACAATCAGTTCTGCACGCTCTGGAGCATAAAAAAATCAATGCCGATGAAACGGTTGCTTTAACCAATCAGAGTTCCAGTTGGCAACCCAAGGCCTGCTTGAAGGCGCTGGCAATGTCAGAGTTTTCGCAAATTATGATTGGCTAGTCATATTATTGGTTAGTCATTAGCCAATCAAAGCCTTACTAGCTGCTCGTGATAAGCGCATACTGGGCAGAGCTGGCACACTGTATCTGTAGTGAGCATTTTTGTGTTGACTTAATAGCAGTTTTGTCAGCCCACAATGGCGGAAGGAGAAGAAAGGGATTTGGTTGCAGATATACTGCTAAAGCCATTTTCAAGATGGACTTTTCAAGAATAGCTAGACATCATTAAGAAAGGTTGGACAGCTCTGAAGCTAGCAAAAATAGCAAATAATATTGCAATATTATGAGGTTATCGTGAATCCTCACATTCATTTTTATGACAGTATTTTTTTAAGTTTCTTCAAGTCATAAGTTATTTCCTGCCCAACAACATCCTCTCGTGTATGCGAAGTAAATCACACCACACTCGCAGCTGTGGAGTGATTCAGACGTAGCACTACTGAAGGCCTAGAAATGACATGCATGGCCCGCTTGCATTTGACCACTGTTAAAAATGAAGAATCCTTTGAATTAGGGGTTGAGGATTCATTTGAGCTTGAATACAACTGGATGAATATAGACATAAAGTGGATCATTTTGTCCAAATGAAATCAAATGGGGCGAATGAATAGCGCAAGTAGGTTTCACTGCACTTTTGCCGCTTTATTTATTCCATCCGTCACCATATAAGAGACGGATATTTCACTTTCCACTGCACTCAATTTGTCTGGCAGCCACTGTGACCCATTTGTTTCAGCCACTTGACATGGTGCTGTGAAATCTGAAAAAAAAAATGTTTCTATCTCCCGGCTTGTTTTGGCGTACATTTTTTTTAAAACACGATGGCACAGTGATCTATCCCACAATCAAGTCATCCCACGTTCAGATTTCCGTTTGCCTATGTGGCGCTCATTGGGTTAACATTATGCCAGCTTACCATTAACAAATGTGTTATTGAGTCATTTTCTGCCATGTCTGTATTTACTGCCATTCACAGATAAAGCGCTGGTCAGACCTCTGCCAATGTTTTCCCCTCCCGCGAGGGGGCAGAATTTGCCTTTTGTATAGCCGCCCCTACTTGCACCTCATATTACAACAGACCTATATAATTTAGGAATTAACTCTGGTTTTCTGCTAAGAGAAGAAAGTCTAAGGTTTCTTACGCTGCATTGAATATTTATGTAGTCTTAAAAGTCATATTCTATGGATCCTGGAATATGAGTGAAAAATGACCAAAACCCTGGCACTGGAGTGGACACATTTTTGCACGTCTGACAGTTGTAATGCAGTTCAGGTTCATTTTAAAATGTCTCTCAAAGGCCTAACATTGCTTTCAACATTTAGCTTGTAGTAGACGTGCACATTCCACCATGGCGTCCCTGATCCACTGGTCCTCTCCCCTTTCATCGAGAACTGCTTTATGTAACAAGGAGGGTATAGAAAGTGCTGAGGAAAGAATGACTCTCTGTGTCTTTGTTTTGTCATATTATTTGTTATTTAGTTTTTTTTTTGTTCTTTTGACTTCAAAATAGCGCTGCGAGAGTGGCTGCCTTTTCAGCAGCTCCTGTATTTTGTTCTAATTCTTTCTTTCCTTTCCCGTTCATCACTTTGCTGCTGTGAAATGTACATTTCTCCATTGCGAGACGAATATAGATAAATCCAATCCAACATTCTAACCTACAATTGTTTCTTGATATTGGGTAATGGGCCACGTGCTGCTTCATCAAGTGGAAAGCTCAATACTAATGAAATGTGGCAGCCTGCTCTGATGGAGTCATATCCTTGATTTCAGCCCATATATGAACAGCAAAGTCCGAGAAGTCGTGTCGGACTGCGCCCTGCCAATCTCCGTGCTGGTTTTCTCCTTCATTGGCTCGTACCTCTTTGTTGACATACAAAGTAAGTGCCAATCTTTTTGACTTCTTTACGGTGTGACACGTGTCTCACGGTTGGTTCGCTCCCTCCCGACAGTCCCCGTGTTCAGCGTCCACAAGGGGCCTGTCTTCAACTACCCCCCCTTCGACAAGTTGTCGGGCCTGAACACCCTGAGCGCCGTGGGCCTTGGCTTTCTTCTTGCCCTGCTTATCTTCATCGACCAGAACATTGTCATTTCACTCACACACGTACCGGAGCACAAGTAAGAGTATTTGCAGTCTCTTGAAAATGATATTATTCCCCAAAAGTTGTGTAGACTAGTCTTTCACCCTTCTGGGGTTTGCTTTGAAACATTTTTTCAGACTTGAATTAACTTCCACAGAAATTAGCAAAAGTTATATAATGAGAAAATGAAGCACATACCTAAAGTGGAAAACCAACATGAAAATGATTTCACTTAGTTGTCTGTTTCTTACTGGGAATTCAATTTGCAAAAACGTCATGATAGTGGTCAAAAAAGTGGCCAGTAATGACCAGTGCGCAACATAATGAACAATGCTTTTGTAGATTATGCTTTTGGGAATTATCTTTTAACATGTACTGTATTTAGCAACAAATATCTGAAATCACTTTAAAGACAATTGACGTCTCCAGACAAGTTGTTTCCATAATTTGTAAAATGGCTTCAAATGACTTCTACTGAGCGTATTTTACAAAGATTCCACCGCATATAGCTATATTTTACGTTTTAAGACTCGCGCTGAATATTTCGGAAGTCTTGTTTTTGAGTTGGTGACGAGTCTGTACGTGACGTCACTGAAGGAACGCCCCTGACCGAAAAAAAGGACACATTGTAGCATTTCATTGTACTAAGTTCATCCTGTCTACTTGATATCTAATGTTAAGCAGATTTTTAACTTACAGACAGTGTAGGTCAGTGTCCGAAGGCGGAAGAAAAAGTGATGTCGGTTGTCGTTTAAGGTGTATTTAAGTATTTGCTTAAAAAGTGCAACAATTTTTTAAAAAGCTGATATTTGAATGAATTTGTCATTTGCAGACTACTCAAAGGCACAACATTCCATTGGGACTTAGTGCTGACCGGCCTCATCAACATCCTCATGTCCTGTCTGGGGTTGCCATGGATGCATGCGGCCTTCCCACATTCCTCGCTGCACGCTCGTCAGCTGGCCAAAATGGAACAGCATGTGGAGAACGGCCACGTCTACACCACGTGAGTCAAACCTGAAAGCCCAAACTACATGGAACAATCATTCAAATCATGAATCTCTTTAAAAACAAGATTCAAATCAGAGCCTCTCTGTGTCTCCCTCCCCGTGACACCCTCTCCATGTCTGTCCCTCCATGGCTCCCTCTCCATGTCTCTCTCTCCATATCTCCCCATGTCTCTCTCTCCATGTCTCCCCTCTCCCTGTCTCCATGTCTCTCTCTCCATGTCTCCCCATGTCTCTCTCTCTCTCTCTCTCTCTCTCTCTCTCTCTCTCTCTCCATGTCTCCCCATGTCTCATTCTCCCTGTCTACATGTCTCTCTCTCTTCATGTCTTCCCATGTCTCTCTCTCTCCATGTCCTACTCTACTAAATCCTACTGGACCCTCCACACCCTGCCCACCACCTTTTCCAGCTACTCCCCTCATGCAGGCGCTACCGATCCATGCGCACCAAATCCAGAAGATATTTAAACAGCTTCTTCCCCCAAGCCATTAACTCTTTGAACTCTTTCAACAGTAGCCAAAATGGAACTGTATAGTGCCACTTAGCAGTTTTTTTTGACGACGATACTAGTGCAGCGTGTTCTACATACTTGATTCTGATTCTGATGTCTCCCCATGTCTCTCTCCCCCCATGTCTCTCCCATGCCCCTTTCCCATGTCTCCCCCCTCCCTCCGTCTGTCTTTCTCTCTCTCCCTCTATCTATCTATATATAATGTGCTTATTACATATATTGGAATAGTCACTCATAAAAAACAACAACAATCGCAACAATATGGCTTGAGAGATTATACGTGTTCTTAAATATGCAGATTCGAATTTACACTCAAACAAACTGACTGAAAAAATACAGTGATGAAAACTTTGAGTGAGGTAAAAACTAAATATATTTTTGGAACTGACTGCAGTTGGTGATCATCTTGATTGTGTCACAATGCTGAACATGAGCATGTCAAGGACTTCCCGCATGCTTTGTTTTATCTTGACAGTATCATCAGCGTAAAGGAGACGCGTCTGACCTCGCTGGTCGCCAACATCCTGATCGGCTTGTCTGCCTTCATGCTTCCCATTCCTCTGCAGTGGATTCCTAAGCCTGTCCTCTACGGACTCTTCCTCTACATCGCTGCTACGTCACTAGACGGCAACCAGATGTTTGACCGCATGGCTCTGCTGTTGAAGGAACAGGTGTGCAGAATTTAGTATGTTTGGTTTGAATTTCTTTTTTTCATGTACTGAGGAATGATAGACAAAATGATGCGGGTCATATCCTCGATTTTGTGGTCCCAATACCAGCGGACCCTTTTCTGATCTCACTTCAATACAATTGAAGTTAATGCAAGAAAGCCTTTGTCTTCCTGCAGGCCTGTTGTTTTTTTGGCCTTTTTAAAATAATATGTTTAGTGGTGTTTGCAGCATGGCATCAGGAGTTGAAAATCGAGGCTTGATTACTTTAACACGCTTTACTTTGGAGTCAGCCAATCATCCATGAAGTGTCTCCAGGTGGTCCAGAATGCTGCTGCTCGCCTCTTGGCTGGTACTCATAAGAGGGAGCACATAAGTCCTATTCTGGCATCCGTTCACTGGGTCCCTGTACATTTAAAGTTCTTTTCAAGATCTTATTATTTGTCTTCAAATCTTTAAATGGCCTCATTCCTAGTTAACTTTCCAAGCTCATACGCCCTACACACCTTCTTGGTGCCTCAGGTCTGCTGACCAGACATTATTAGATGTACCAAAAAATAAACAGAGGCTCAGAGGGGAAGGAGCTTTTTCCATTGCTGGTCCCACACTCTGGAATGACCTGCCAATGAATGTCTGTGTAAGCTCTCAGTCGTACAGGAGTGGTCCATCGATGAAAATGTTTCTTCATCCGTCATCTGTACTTTTTTGAAGGTGTCGGACGTTTCGCTTCCCATCAAAGAAGCTTAGTCAGCAAAATAAAATTTGCTGGTAGCACTGGTCCTATATATATATATATATACACCACCTCATCAGCATGACTAAGCCTACATGGTAAAGATCTAAGAAGTCTGTTGTAAGCACGATCCAAATCAAACGTCAAACCACATGGCCATTTCGTGAAAGTTTTTGCTGTTTTATAAAAATAGCTTTCAAACCATCCATTTTTTTTCTCACTAAGATTTTGATGTCACTGTCGTCACTGCCAATGAACATTCGGCAAGCCTCCTCGGTGCCCATCTTTCAAACCCACCTCAAAACTTACTTGAACTCTTTGGCATGATTCATCTTTACTTCTTAGTAGAAGGCACCAGGGAGTAAAACTATCTTTGTAACTGATTTATTTCCTGTATATGACAGTTGTCAAGAAGCACTTTGTCACAGCTTCAGTGTTGTGAAAGCACTACATAAATCAACATGTATTGTATAATTTGTAACGATTTCACTTTTGAAAACAGACATCCTATCCTCCCACCCACTACATCCGCCGTGTGCCCCAGAGGAAAGTGCACTATTTCACCGGGCTGCAGATGATCCAGCTTATTGTCCTGTGTGCCTTTGGCATGTACCCTCTGCCCTACATGAAGATGGTCTTCCCCCTACTGATGATTTTGCTCGTCCCTGTCAGGTGAAAAGAGCCAGAATTTAATTTATTTGCCGTTTAAGTCGTGTGTAAAATGTCTTGGGTGATGAACTATCACATCGTACCCTTCTGGTCCGTGTAAAAAATAAGATATTTCAGGTCAAAATTTGCTTCAGGATTTAGCTAACAGCTCTTCAATTGGAATCGAGATTTGTCTTGATTCTACGGTTGAAGAGCGCTTGCCTGTCTGTTGTGAATGAAACCTCTGAGATGTCACTTCTCAGAACCTGACTGACATTTCTCGTTTATGCGAATGAACTTTAATGCTGAAGTTCTGTATTTTGTTTCTGTAAATATCCTGAAGGACATTGGTAATGAGATTATATATAAAATAAGTCATATAAATAAGTCAATAGTTGTTTGCATTTTCTGTTGACATGAATTGACTGCTAAAACTGACAGATGGACATTCAACTGTAATTCAAATGGGCAGACGTTTCAGTGGACAGACTCTCATTTCCATAATCTACATATGCAAATGTGATGACTGATATGACTGATGTCGGTATAATGTATATGCAAACAGACCTTTCATTGTGTGTGTGTGCGTGTATGTGTGTGCAGGTGGGCACATGCATTGCTGAACAAATATACCTGCATGTTTAATGTCCTGTGTATATTATGATTATCATGACTATACATTATGTAAAAGGCAAACATATATTTGCATTATCAGTGTACACAAAAGTGCTGTATGCATTAAGCTTTATATTGTGTGTATGAACGTGTTAAAATAAGAAACCATTTTTTTTTAAAGACTAGTACTTCTATTTGACATTGATCATATTTTCTGTGTGTGTTTTGCTGTAGGACAAGCTTTCTTCCGAGAATTATTAACGCCAAGTATCTGGACATCATGGACTCGCAGCATATGTAAAACAAGAGCACACACACACACACACACACACACACACACACACACACACACACACACACACACACACACACACACACACACACACACACACACACACACACACACACACACACACACACACACACACACACACACACACACACACAGAAGGTAATAGACTCTTAATTGATCTAGATCTGATATCATTTATCATGATCTGATAATTTTGCAATTGCTTGATAAACTAAGTACAATTATCATAGTCCTTATTTACTGATTTACTGTTTTCTGCTAGCTAAATCGGTCACCAGCGAGTAGCGACACATACAAAGGGCTCATCTAATTATTCTGATAATTACAGTATAACAATATGTTTTTTCTGTTTTATAATGTGTTTTCTATTTGATTGTGCATTTAACACATTTTTTTAAATGTGGCATTTTTATATAAGCCTCAATTGTGCAATACAAATTGTTGTAGTAACGTTTTGATAGAATAAAATAATTTCAATGAATCTCTGAATCCGGTTGTTGCTCCCTGTTTTTTTGTTTGACAATGTTACATAAGAGAAGTGCAACTCCGACCCGATCATTAAACTTTGAACAAACGAAGCCCTTCCACTGAATTCATTGCCTGTTTGCGATTAACCCTCATTTTATGTTGAAAAAAAAATCACATTGATTATGTTGTGGGTCATTTTTATTCATATTTAAAAATCCACACAAAATAAGTCCAATCATGGTTGACATCAGCAACAACTGTTTCTGAGATGTTATAAGCATACTTCAAAAGAGAGACAATATATTTTCTATCCCAATAGGATATTTTAGAACTGTTTTGAAGAAAGGAAAAAGAAAGGCTATCCAGTGCTTTAGTCAACAACAAAAATGGAAACGGGTAAAATCGACCCCGTAACATAATATGAGGATAAATTTGAGCCAAAAACATGGGTGCCTGGAAAGGGAATGTCGCGTGACAGCTCCAGTAGATGGCAGTGCAAGCCAAGCAGCTGGATGGGGGCGAGTTTTGTTAACCATAGCGGAATGATGATAGTTTTGCATCAGGTGTTACTAATGTGAAGGAAAGGCCGCCTTGGATTTAACTGGCAGATGCTCCGTTCCATTTTGTTTCCTCGCACATCAAATTTTTGAAATAAATGGCCCTCAATCCCAAATTTTCACACCTGCAGTACTCTAGGAAAATAAAATGAGCATCTGTGGAACTCTGCATCATCCAAGTGTGCCGCACACATATCGACAAGCGCATACCCCCCCACTCGACCTAATTAATAAATACAGCAATTAGACCGATAATTAGATATATTTGAAAGGTTGCCTTTTGCGATCATACCGTTGTGTGTCTCATTAGAATGTTAAAGCATTACCAAGCATAGAGCAAGATTTACACATAGGTCTACATTTCCATTATCCATCCATCCTCTTATGTAAATGATATTCCTGATAAGGCAGATGTTTGCATTCCGTACATGTAGACGTAGAATGTAAATTGCAACAGGAAACAGTACTACATTGTGTGCATATGTGTGTTCGTGTGTGCTTGATTATATAGTAATGTTATGAGACATATAAATGGATCCACCTAATCCATTCATCGTTTGTGTATTTGCCTACATGGTGGCCCACTTAGACATATAAATGGATGGATTAGATAGATAAATAGGCATAAAGACATTTTCATTCGGTGTGTCTGTGTAAAAAACGTGTACATGCTTAGTATATATATATATATATATATATATATATATATATATATATATATATATATATATATATATACTAAGCATGTACACGTTTTTTACACGTTTTTACACACATATATATATATATATATATATATATATATATATATATATATATATATATATAGTGAGACCTCAACTTACAAATGCCTTATAATACGAACTTTTCATCATACGAACGTCAAATTTATGAATATTAAGCCTCATAATAAGAACTATTTTCATCTTACGCACTTCGGTGGAAGTGTGTATACATAAATACATAATCTTCTGCGGAAGAACACGAAAGCACACGACCTTCGGCTCTGGCGGAGTGATCTTCGGCAACCGAACAGCGCTCCAGCCGACGCTACTTTGCACACCCCCTCTCATTGAATGCACACGTCCATCGCCTCCTTGCAGCTTTTTGCTTATACTTTTACGATTATGGCACCGAAAAAAACCCACCACAGGCTCGTGTTCAGCCCAAGAAGAAACACAATAAAATCACAGTCGCTGAGAAGAAGGAGATCATTGAAAAACACGAACGACGTGTGCTTTTGTGTGATTTAGCGACAGAGCGCAGCTATGCTAAGTCCACCATCGCTACCATCCTTCGCATCAAAGAAGCTATCAAAGGTGCGTCTGCTGCAAAAGGTGTTTCCATGCTCTTAAAGCGACGGTCTCGGGCAATCGAAGAAGTTGAAAAACTTCTGTTAATTTGGATTCACGAATAGCAGCTATCCGGCGACAGCGTGAGTAAAGCTATTTTATGCGAGAAAGCACGGCTAATTCACGCCGATATCGCCATGCTCCAACCTGGAAGTTCGGCGCTTATTCAGGATTTTAAAGCCCGTAACCGAGAACATCTGAGGGCGAGGAGGAGAAGGCAATGTTGGCAAAGTGGAATGATGTGCAGGCTTTTACCGAAGAGTTCCATCCAGAAAAGACTGGCTATGACAATCATCAACATGATGAACGATAATGTGATGCCTCAGTATCATAAGACCTTACAAGTCAGAAAGCAACAGGTGTCAATTAAGAGGTTTTTAATCAGCAAAAAGGATGAGGAGTCTCCAAAGAAGCAGAGAAGCCACACCAGAGGTTAAGTTACCAACAGTCCTTCTGTGATTCTCCTTCCATAAGCCATCAATGACCATCAAAAAGGTAAATACAGCTTTATTTTACAGCAGTTTATTTCTTTAATTACAGTCCTCATGTAATGTGCTCTCTTTCCAAACAGCCATTCCATCAAGTCATCAATGACCATCACAAATGGAAATAAAGTGACTTTATGATACAATGCAGTGTATTCCTTTAATTACAATACCATAGCACATTTATTATGCATAGGATAAGGTAGGTTGTGTGTAGATTTAAGGCTTATTTAGTTTAAAAGTATATTTTATGGAAACCCGGGAACGGATTATTCCCATTTTAATGGTTTCCTATGGGAATTTTTTTTCGAGATACACACTTTTCACCTTACACACACTGTCTGGGAACCAATTAAATTCGTAAATTGAGCTCTATATATATATATATATATATATATATATATATATATATATATATATATATATATATATATATATATATATATATATATATATATATATACACACACACACCCACGTATAGTGATACCTTGGCTTACAAACTTTTTGCCTTACGAACATAAAATTTGCGAGACTATAATCTTGGCATACGAAGTAGTTTTCAGCGGACAAACCAAACCACAAACCACCACGGTGGCTGGTGGACCAGTTTTCGGCGGAGGAACACCAAACCATACGGTCGAACAGCGCCATGTTGGCTGGGGAACTAGATTTCCACACTTGCTTTCAGTGTTCGAATGGAGTACTTTTGCAATGATAGGACCAAAAAGACCACATCACAGGCTAGTGTTAAGATGAAGATGACCCAAAAGAAAATTACGGTCGAGCAGAAGAAGGAGATCATCGGAAAACACGAACAAGGTTTGCGTTTATGTGACTTAGCGTCCCCAGTATGCGAAGTCGACCATTGCTACGTATGGCTAAGGGTGTATCTGTGTTGTCTAAGCTATGGTCTCAGGCAATAGAAGACGTTGAAAAACTTCTGTTGATTTGGATTAATGAAAAGCAACTAGCAGGGGACCGTGTGAATGAGGGTATTATCACCGAGAAAGCATGGCAACTTCACTCGGGTATCATCAAGAGGCAACTACATCAATGACCACAAATTTAAATACAACGATTTAATTATACACTACAGTTTATTCTTTTAATTACAATACATTATCACATTTATTATACATAAAATGGGTATAGTTTGTGTAGTTTGACGTCTTATTTAGTGGAAAATTATGTATTATGGGAACGGATTATTCTCATTTTTAATTGTTTCTTATGGGAAATAAATGTTTGGCAGATGAACCTTTTTCCTTATACTCACTTTCTAAGAACCAATTAAGTTTGTAAACTGAGGTATCACTGTATATCGTATTTTACGGTGTATAAGGCGCACCAGAGTGTAAGGTGCGCCCTCAAAGAATGCCGTATTTTCACACTTTTTCCATATAGTTATTGCACGGGACTATAAGGCACAACTTGAATGAATGAAAAAAAGTTTTCCCAATATAATATATAAAACATTACCAAATATAAGGCACATCATATTACAAGGAGCTATTACAGTAGAGGCTGGGGTTATGCACTACTTCTAAATGGTTTCGGGAGCTGCTGACAGGAGTTGCAAGACCTGATGTGGCTCAATATATTCACACATAAGGTGCACCTGCATATAAGTCATCTTTTGAAGAAAGAGGGTATACAGTATATATAGCGGACGGACGGACGGATGGACCCAACGTGAAACTCATTGCAACGAGGGCCGACGTCTGCCTGCTCAGTACAAAATGAGCAAGAGAAATAATTGACACCATGAGATGTCTCTGAGCTATCTTCTAAGGGTGACTATTTTAGTTTAGTTTAATTATACAATGGTCCTTCTGCATGTGTTGTGAGGGTGGCTTTCTTGATGGGATTTAGTTAGTTCATGTGGGGGATTGAAGCATTTTCACCATGCTGATTTGTCCAATTAAATATGCCATCTTTTCTCCTCCTTATTAATCCTGGGACCACCGATATAGAAAATGTCCTCTTGAAGTGAGGATAATAACAGTGCTCTTGTCTTGCCTGTGGGTTTCCATCACATTTCGAGTGTCTCCTATCGAGTGTTTTCTCGACAATATGTCATCCTGCCCACACATGTGGGAAGTGCTTGAGCACATAGTGGATCCACCATTAGGCACTGTAGTGTATAGGATTGAAACAAACAAAAGAACCATTGGGAAATTCTGCTTTTATAACAATAATATAATAAGACATTTTGTTTATATAGTAAAGTCTTGTTATATCGATATCATTTATATTGATTATACTTATTACGACACTATTTTCATTTCCTGTGCACATTTCTAGTCTCTTTATGTATAATTAGTGCCGTTTAGTACGATTCGTGGTTTTTACGATAATCTGGTTACTACGGTGCTCTTTTGTGTGTGTGTGTGTAGCAGACGAGATTGAAGTGTTTATGTTTAAAGGTAAAAATGGGAAGCAGAAGAAGATTGATGACTTTTTTAAATTGTATACATAATACAGTAAGATGTAAGCGTTGCTGTTTCCCTGTTGTGTTATGTACATGCCCGCTGTATTGTATATGAATGCAATTGTTTTTTGCAACAATGTTTCTTGTTTTGTCTGCTGAAGCGTGATGATTTTGAAAATTACCATACATTCCATACTGTGTATTAAAGGACAACCGATGTCACTTTTTATTCAAATGCAAAACACCAATAAAAATGACTTCACGCCAAGACGTCTTGCATTGCTTGTGAATCCAAACAATGGCTTCAGATTCGGAAAATATGCTTTCTTGTTACACATCCAGTTATGAATATGATTCAAATACACTGTAGTTCTGAAGAGGAAAGCATACATGTTTGCAATCGATTAAAGAATTATATGTGCCATTTTGAGGCAACATTGGGGGAACATCTCTCACCCGAAAAAAAGAGGCACAAAATGGCGAGCTCATGGCCAGCTCCGTTTCTTATATGGCGCTTGGATGCCCTCTTTTGGCGGCTTTTGTTAATGCAGTTCGGCGCAGGGCGGATATATCGACAGTACGGTTATATTGACATTTTTTTCTAACTCCCGAGAATATCGATATAACGAGACTTTACTGTATATCCAATCCAATCTAATGGCAACCAATCTCTACAGGTTGACATTGGGACCAGAATAATATGAATTTTCCAGAAAGAAAAAAAAATCAACTCTGGGTTTGTTTTTAATAAGGACTACTCCTCTGTTCTTGTTATGATGATTATGTCAGTATGCATTAAATCCCATCATGTAGATTGTTGACTGCTTTGCTGACTCTGTGGAGATGGGAGCTGTTTGGAGTCAGTGCAAAAACACACTCACACACGCCAAATTTAATTGTCTAAAACATGTCAAATAGTTTATTTTTAAAAATAATCATTAAACTACCTTGAAAAAACTGCTGGCACTTCAAATATAAGCAAGTATGAACCTGCAAATGCAGAGCAAGCATTTTCCACTGGTCTATGTCATTTTCAGGTTCGATTGTGTACCCTGCGAATGGCTGGCACCTGGTTTAAGATGTCCCCTGCCCCCTGCCCGAAGACAACTACAACCTGCCGCCCTTGTGAGGACAACCGGATCAGAAAATGGATGGATTGATGTGTTATTGTTCGTATGGTAGAACAAGTGTGTATTTCACTTGAGGGATTCCACTTGCTGATCTTTCAACTACCATTTACAACATTCAGCACAATTGCAATTAGTGCATGAATAAAACAACAGTGCTTAATAAATTCTTTATGGAAATGAATAATGCAATACACTGCTTGCCAAAGTAATCCATTGTATTTAGATCTGCACACCTCACTCGCTCTGTCAAATTTTAACAAACAAGAGCGTCATTTGTCACGAGAGAGTTTTGCTGAAGCCTTCGAAAAATAGAGTAAAAGGGGAAATTTCTATTATGATTCAGATAGGACAGCCATAATTTCGCCGAGTTTGTTGAAAGGTGGGGAACACATTAACTCATACACTGCCAGACAATGTGTAAATATGTGTCCACTCCAGTGCCAGGGTTTTTGTCATTTTCACTGAACTTGCAGGACCCACAGAATAGTTTTAGGACTACATAAAAATTCAATGCAGTTTAAGAAACCTTAGACTCTCTAAATTCACCCATAAATATACATTTGGGAATGGAAGTGAATGAGTTAATATTCAAAATAGATTGGCTTTTACCCAGGAGTACTTCTACTTTCTGCTTCTGTGTTTTGGACATTCCATTAATGTAAACATGTAAAAACATGACGCATATGGACTTTTTTTTATGGACTGTTTTTCACGGGACTTTGACGACAGTGAAAAATCACAAGAGAAACTTAAAAGCTCAATGTCTACGAGCACGTATATTTTGGAATTTGCCTCTAAAAATCTCAAAGAAAACATCGGAATTATGCTACATGTGATTACATTAAACATTCCTTTACCAATTGCAGTTCAGGCATAGTCACAGTTCCTTAAACTCAGAATCAGAAAGCCTTTAATAGTCCCACAATGGGGATATTTGCAGTCCACAGCAGCAATTTGAAAGGAGTGAGAAGGGGTGAAAAGATAAAAAACAAAGTATTCTAAGCATAATAGAAATGTCAGAGGACTGAGATGTATCCTGTAACTGTGCAAACATGTTTCATAAAGAACTGTACATAGTGAAAGTATTAAAAAAAGCACATTTTATATATGTAACTGTATTCAGTCAACATAAGGTAGCTGGCTGTGCTACGTACAGAACAAGAGTCTAGGTTTTTATAGCTAAGCTAAGGAAAAAGCCTTTTACAACTCAATGTAAAAAGAAAATAAAACAAAATGTCATCTTTTTTTTTTCTTTCAGAAAGCCACAGATGAAACCTGGCTTTTTTTTTTTTTTTCATCGAGCAAGACGTCAAGAAGACCAATTGCGATGCAGGGCGGCAGAGGCCATGATCAGAGGACAAGCACCATTGAAGACCTAACGACCCGTGAGCCAATCACACATCTGCAGACCTTTTTCTACTTTAGCAAAAGCCCGTGAGGGACACCGGCCGGCTTGATGCTTTCATTCTTTGAGCCAACAATTCTAATTAGCAAGGAAATACTGCGGCAGCCTTGTTTACACCCATAAATAATGCATTTCCCTATACACCAGAGGAGGCGCGTATGTATGACGCCGCCACGTTGTGTTATGTAATTCAATGAGGACAAGTGGGTTTGTTGCTTTATTTGTCCCTGCTCGCTCACTCTAACATGATTATGCAAAATTGGGATCACGAAAGAAAGGTGGATGTGGTCATAAAGTGCACATTTTACAGCAGCCAACTTTATATTGTTCACAAGTTGAGATCTTCCAGTTCCTTAAACGTACTTTGCACACGTTGATGCATGGACGCCTGCGAATGAGTCTGTTATGTAAAGGAGAAGAACAGCCGCTTCGACTGCAAATGCCTTCTACAAATATATAAAGAGAAAGAAAGCTCCACTCATGTGTACAGTTAGAATCAGAATCAGAAAGCATTTAACTTATTCACTGCTATACAATAAGAAACCTTAGACTCTCTTCTTTCATCAGAAAAAAAAAAGTTAATTGCTAAATTATATGGGTCTGGAGTTATATGAACTTGAAATGAGAGCGGTTGTTCAAAATACAATGCAATACATACATATTGGTTTATATAGCGCTTTAATAACAGCTGAATCTGGAACAAAGCGTTAAGATGGAAAAAAAAGAGAAACACTACCCCCTTGTGGAAGGGAAAAACATTGCCAGAGGCCATGGCCAGCGCTTTATCGGCACCCAAACAAGAAAAAACTAAACCCAAAATTCGTGAATGGCGCTCTACGTCATAGTTTCAATTCAAGAATAAATTTGTGAATGGCAGTGAATGAGTTAATAGTCCCACAATGATTAAATTTGCAATAGGCTGCAATTTGGACAAAAATAGGGCCCTCAAATCGATTGAAATACATTTTACATCTCAACAAATGTATTGTGACACACATAAAACATGGAATCTTAAAACATGTTTAAAAGAATAATATTGTTTGTAAAGGAGGGCACTGATTTATGAACAGAAGAGGAAGATCATGGCATCAGCTTCCCGGCTGAGGTGAAGATCAAAAAGAATGATGACAACTCAAATTGCCAAGTCTTCTCCAATATACGGCAGCACAATATTGCCGTCATGGTAATAGCCCATGCAGAAAGAATATTCCTGTGCATTGATTCCACGTGAATTTTGGCTATTCATGTGTGGGTTCGGTCCTAATTCTTAATAGTAATTATAATAACAGTAATAAGTAGTAAGTAGTAGGTTGTTTGAATAGACTGGGTGGAGAGATCTTTATTCTGATGACTTCGGCAATCTGTGATCATTTTTTCGAACTTGGTGATGAGGGATAAGCTATAAAATCTGATCATGTGAACGCCAAATCAGATGCAACCTTAAATGTACAGGAGAAAAGAATCAAGGGCCATTACTCAGATTCAGAAAGCCTTCAATAGTCCCATAATGGGGAAATGTTCAACAATGGGAAAATTTGCCAGAGGCCATGGCCAAACTAAATACATTAAAAATATACACCTGTAAATGAAGATATAAAATATTTATTACAATTAATTAGCTCATAATAAATAGAGCCCGCTTATTTTGCCAGGTGATGTTTTTTTCTTTCACTCATTCACTGCCATTCCTGAATAAAAAAATACGACGTTGAGCGCCATTCCAGAATTTGTTCAGGTTTTGTTTCTTCTTGCTGAGTGCCGATGAAGCGGTGGTCAAACCTCTGGCAATGTTTTTCCCTCCCATGAGGGGCAGCATTTGCCTTACAATCGGCTTCATTTCAGGTTCATATAACTCCGGACCCATATAATTTAGGAATTAACTATTTTTTTTTCCTGAATAAAGACGAGAGTCTAATATTTCTTATGCTGCATTGAATATTTATGCAATCCTACAACTCAATATTCTCTGGGTCTTGGAATTTGAGTGAAAATGACAAAAACCCTGGCACTGGAGTGACACATTGCACGTCTGGCAGTGAATGAGTTAGATTCTGTATATATTGCTAATTTCCCCATTGTGGGACAAATAAAGGTTTTCTGATTAGTTCGTTTGGTGCATATTGCAAAAATATCTATCGGAAAATTTCGTCCCTGACAAATCACATTTTACACTAATTGTGGAGTCTTACAGCAATGCCTTTGTCAGACATTGCCTCCCCAATGCCACCTCAGCAGCCTCACCCCAACTCGGCACATTTAGAGTAATCCAACGTAAGATAAGAAACATTTCCGGTGACGATATCTACTCTGTCTGCATCTGTATATGAACTTTGTTCCAAGGTAAGAATAATGTCTGGTGTGTATTGCATACAGGGGTACTAGTTGACGTAATAAGTTGAGGTGTGTCTTCCGGACCAAGTGTCTGATGCTTGGTAGACTTCAGATTCATTTTCTGTTTATGGAAAGTGAAAAGTCAAGTCAAAATATTTTATGACACATCTTCTGCAATTCCTTTTCTTTGTCAGTAAACAAGACTAGCGGCATATATATATATTTTTAACAGTGGCGGACCATCAAGGCTTGCAAAGCCTTCTCTGCTGGGCTAAAAATATCTGAATCACAGACTGATGTTAATTATATTTTGTCCATGATTTTTTATTAAATAATTCCAAATTTTCTTTCAGCTTCCTTTCATTCGTTTTCCCCTGTCGCGCTGCTTCTAGATGTGTGTTTGTATTTTAGCATTTAATCAATCATATTTCAGCCGCCATTTGTTACCAGGGTCCGAAATCTACCTCGACACCTTCACAACCAGTTCTGCAGGCCCTGTCGCATCAAATGTGTCGATCAAACAGTTGCTTTAACTAATCAGATTTTGATTTGGCAAAAGGGGTACCAACGCCTTCTCGCCAAGGCGTTGCGAAACCTGCTCTGATCACCAGTTGCGAGTGACAACAACATAATGGCCTTAGCTAGCACACTGTATCGTAGCGAGCTGCATTAGCAAATATATTGTATTGATTTAATCGCAATTTTGTCAACCCACAATGGATGAAGGAGGAGAAGAAATGAATTTACTGTTAAAACCATTTTCAAGACGAACTTTTAAAGAAAAAAATAGACATCATTAAGAAAGGTTGGTCAGTTATTTCCTGGCTAATGGTACCCTCTAGTGGACTTGTAGTAAATCACACCACACTTTTTTTAGTCTGGACTGATTCAGAAATAGCACTACTGAAGGCCTAGCGATGAATCCACAGCTCATCATGATTTTTAATGACCTGAAATGTAGATTTTAGATTGACATTTAATCTGTCTCGACCTTCTGCTTCTCGAAATCCGTTCTTGGGGACCTTTTATATTTCTGTTTTTGTAAATTAGACAGGGTTTTAAGAGGCAAGGCATAAATCTGCCTCATTAATAATCCAATCAGGGAGGCTGTCAAATGGACATGCTAACCACTAGTCCACATCACTGCTTAACAGTGTTTTTTTCACAACACTATCAACAAGATGACACTGTAAATGTTGTTACGACATACACACACAATTATAAACAAACGGAATGATCAGCGTATTACAATGTATGCAATTACATCGTCAGGGGGGAGAATACAAAGGAGGGTTTTGTATGGCCAAACTGCAGCATCAGCAAACAACCTCACAATTAGACACCTGCCTCAACAATTCACCTGCAGAAGTGTGAAGTGCGAGGTCGCTCTAATTGATTTAAAAATGTACAAATATGCATTCATGAATATGTTTGGATTAATGGCATTGACAAAAAAAAAACAAATTGTCCAAGAGTGGCTCCAATGTGTCAAAAGTAGGCAAAAAGTGCCAACAATGCTGATGATGACAATCAGAATCAGAAAGCCTTCAATAGTCCCACAATGCGGAAATTTGCAAAAACCAACCTGATTTCATGTTCAATGTGGGAGGGACAAATTAGGTAAATAGATAAAAATCCTCACATAAAGCTCAACTGAGCTCACAGGGTTGGTATATGCATATTTTTATTTACACCCGCCATGCACACGCTGCTGACTTGATGAGTACTCTTTCAACCCCGTCTGTCATCTCGTTTTATCGTCTCCAGATAGACTCAATTAGAGAAATGAAAGGAAATGTCAATGGGAGACAAGGCTTCCACTAATCCAATAAGACGCTCCACGATGCACCCTCCTCTTTCATTGCACATCAGAAGCCAACTGGGGCCGCCGGCATGAAAGTTCACTTCATCAACATTATTCACAGCGCAATCTCGGTTTTCGGAAGGACATCCATTTCAGAAAGTCTGATTTAAACCAAATTGTACAAAATCCAAAGCAATATTCATCATAGGATTTGATTTAAATCCAAATAATTTGTTACTGAGACGTAAAAATATGAATACAGAATCATTCATGAATATATTTTATTGCAAGTATAGATTTACGCACAAAAATGTGGGTGATAAATGCCCTTATTGAAGATTATTGATGACATTGAATGCTTTTTACACAATTTAAACAACTTTAAAGTGCTATATAAATCATTATGTATTGCATTGTAACGTTTATCGAATGATGCTATATGAATGGCAGCGATAAATGTTTATTTTATTGATTTTTTTGTCGTACAAATATCCAGTGGATGGATCAAAGCACAATAAAATTTAGATTAAAAAGGTTAAAAATAATAAAATAAAACCATCTTATACCAGTAGTGGGCCGTCAGTGCCTGCAAGGCCTTCTCTGCTGGCCTAAAAATCACAGAGTAATGTTATTTATATTTTCAGAGTTCGAGTTGATTTTCAGAGTTCGAGTTGGCAACTCAAGGCCTACTGGAAGGCGCTGGAAATGTCAGTTTTCGCAAACTATGTTTCACTAGTGACATGGTTGGCTAGTCACTAACTAGACACTCGTGATAAGAGCATACTGGCCAGAGCTAGCACAATGTATCTGTAGAAATCTGCATAAGCAAATATATTTTTGTACCGATTTAATAGCAGTTTTGTCAACCCACAATGACTGAAGGAGGAGAAGAAATGGATTTGGTTGCAGATTTACTGTTAAAGCCATTTTCAAGATGAACTTTTCAAGCAAAAAAAAATGAACATTATTAACAAAGGTTGGACAGCTCAGAACTTAGCAAAAATAGCAAATAATATTACAATTTTATCAGGTTATCATGAATCCACACATTCATAGTAAAAATTCAAACAGTTCAAAGACAGTATATTTATTTATATCATATTTATAAGTTATTTCCTAGCTAACGGGATGCTCTAGTGAACATGTAGTAAATCACATCACACTCACTGCTACGGATTGATTCAGACGTAGCACTACTGAAGGCCTCGGGTTGACGGCCCATATATAAAAATGCTAGACTCCAGCCATTTAGTTTTCTACTTTGCCGCTTCCCATGTCTTTTTCACTTGTTCCTCAACTTCCCTGTTTCATTTTCATCTGTAATTCGACTTTTCTTGAAGCTGATTCTGATCACTTCTTGTGTTGTTCAACAGCCGTGACTTTTGGTTGCATATCATTACTCTGCTGTTCCAAAGCAGTGGTTCTGCATTTCCTTGCCTGTTTCCTTGTTTATTTTTGATGGCTTTCATTTGTACTTTGTACTAGCTGTTCCTCATGTGCTTTTACATTGTTCCTTGTCTCTTTTCCCAGCCTAATTTCTTGCTGTTGCATGTCTCATTCAGATCCGTTTCTTTGTTGGTCCTTGTTATGGATTTTATTTTACGCTCAGCTCTTCTTCGGATGTTCTGTTTCTGTGTTACTCATCACCTGTGCTTATTCACTTTTGTTCTGCTGTTCATCATTGCCCTTGCTCTTCCTTGGTGGTATCTCATTTGTATGAATCTATGCTGTTTGCCTGCAGTTTTTGTGCGTGTCTTTACATGGCTGCTTCTCATTTGTATCTGTGCTGTTCATGATTTATCTCAAATGTGAGTCATCAACATCTTCTGTCTGACCTTTGTAAGTTGTTTGTTATTGTTGGTCCATTTTTTTGTGTGTCTTCGCTTTCTCTGCTGTTTCGTTGACTTGGCTCACTTGTGTTGCCACTGTTCCCTTCCTGCATCTTGAATATCATATATTATATTCACATTTGGGTAGAAGTGCTTTCAATCATCCTGACATCTACCATTTACACACAAAATGACTCCAGACGGAGTCCACCACCATGTCACTGATGATCTGATGCTGCGGTTGCCACGGTAACTCCGAAGTTTCAGCAAAACCTTGAGGCTCACGGCATGATGATTATCGGTCAACTTATTCAAGTCAAAGTGGAGAGTCGAATATGTTGCCTGTCGTTATGAGATTTCCTTGCATAGTTCCCAGTTTGTTCCCGTGAGGTCCATTTTTAGCATCCATACCACTGCGGAGTCGAGATGACATGCATGTGTTGATTGAGTTGTCCGGCGCCTCATGACAGTTGCGCTTCAGTATGGTTGCTATCTAATTATATGGATGATTGAACTTGAAGCTCATTGAAATGTCAGCCCTCAATTACCTCCTCCAAGTGTACTCAGGCAACATAATAAAGACACATTAGGTAATGTCAAGAGTCTGTCCACATTTCAGATATGCATTTAGCGTTTTTTGGTCAAAATGGCCACCGCTCCTCATTCGCTGCAATAAGACACTAAACAACCCTGTTTTGACTTTTTAACTTCACACCTTATTCCCTCTGTCAATAACCTGTAATGGTGGAATGGCAATTCAAGTGATGCCTATGATAGTAATGAACATACCCCGAGGCAATATGACTAAAATACGCAAACATATTCGGAAATGACATGCTGGAAAATAAATCTCATTTGGGAGTTCATTCAAGGGCATGACTTGTCCTTGCACATCCAAGCACACTTGCAAGTGTGAATGGGAGAGTGTGTTTGTGGATTTGAACTTAATTGAAGTGATGATCGCCTATGCTGTATTCAAATCTTAAAGGACAACCGACGCCTCCGGACAAGTTGTGTCCATAATTTGTAAAATCAGAATCAGAATCAGAATCATCTTTATTGCCAAGTATGTAGGACACACAAGGAATTTGTTTCCGGTAGAACACGCTGCACTAGTATCGTTGTCAAAAAAACTGCTAAGTGGCACTATACAGTTCCATTTTGGCTACTGTTGAAAGAGTTCAAAATGTTCACTTCAAATGACTTCGACTGAGCGTATTTTACAAATATTCCACGGCAAATATTCCACGGCACGTTTTAAGACTTGCACTGAATATTCAGGATGTCTTGTTTTCGAGTTGACGACAATGCCTGACATGACGTCACGTCTGGAACGCCCCTGACCGAGAAAGCGACACACAATGCATTTTGGGTACTTTGTTTCTTCTGAAAACTTTGTGTTGATCTGTGTTGATGAGGAAATTAGAGGGAAAACACATAAATAATACGATGGTGAATCGTTGTGTGCTGCACCAAGACTACTATTTGATTCTAGTTGACACAAATTCCCAGCAGACAAATCAGCCCATTTCCAACAGAGCATGGGCGCCATCTTGTGCATTTTCTAGGACACTATTTGAAACGCTATTTTAATCATATTCATAACTGGATAAGTAACAAGAAAGCATCTTCTCCTTCTGAAACTCGCAATTTCCGGGGTCATTTTGAAGTAGTTTTGGGACACTAACTCATTTTTATTGTTGTTTTGCATTTGTCGAAAAATATCAGCCGGCGTGTTTTGGGTATTTTAGATGCTATAAAATGTTTTTCTGATGTCAGTTACGAAACAAAAAAATGGTGTCGGTTGTCCTTTAAGGATGTAACTATTTTGATAAAATGGTCGACGGAAACCTGCATTATGAGTGTTTTTTATATATTTAGATGTTTTATATGTATTTATTTTTATATATACATTTATTTTCATATATGTATTTATATATATAGTGATACCTCAGTTTATGAACTTAATTGATTCCCAGAAAGTGTGTGTAAGGCGAAAAGTATGTCTTCCAAACATTTATTTCCCATAAGAAATCATTAAAAATGATAATAATCCAGTCATTCTGGATGCACCCTATCTACATTGCCCAAAGATAGCTGGGATGGGCTCCAGCATGCCCGCGGCCATCACTCACAATCTTTGAGTTAGAAAAAAAACATGCTCACGATTCATGCTCAGTAGAATTTCATTTCGTATAAATCTATTTGGCATTGATATAGTCATGAATAGAGTCCCATGGGATGAAAGTGTATGAGAGCTTTGTTTTAGAACAAGTACTTTGTACATGCTGCGGCTATTTGGCATCACAGCAGGTGACCAGTTAAATGCATTGTTGCCTGAAGACATGGTCTTTTTGTTCTTCCTCCAGGGTGGAATATGTTCAAAAGAAGCTTCCAGCTATTAACTCATTCACTGCCAGACGATGTGCAAGAATGTGTCTGCTCCAGTGCCAGGGTTTTTGTCATTGTCACTCGAATTCTAGGACCCACAGAATATTGAGTTTTAGGACTACATAACCATTCAATGCAGCGTAAGAAACTCTAGACTCTCTTCTTTTATCAGAAAAATAGTTAATTCCTAAATTATATGGGTCTAGAGTTATAGGAGATTGAAATAAGGGAAGCTGTCCAAAATACAATGCAATACATGTATATTGGTTTATAAAGCGCTTTAACAACAGTTGAAGCTGGAACAAAGCACTAACATGGAAAAAAGGAAATGCTGCCCCATTGTGGAAGGGAAAAATCATTGCCAGCGGTCTGGCCAACGCTTTATCGGCACCCCAGCAAGTAAAAACAAAACCTGAACAAATTCGGTAATGGCGATCCACGTCATATTTTCAATTCTCGAATACATTCGTGAAAGGCAGAAAAAGGGTTAAAAAAACATAAAAAATACGTAAAACTTATGTTACAAAAATGCAACTTCGTGACACCTTTTTAATATAAGCCCAAGATAAGGAGTGCATTTTCAGTGCACTTGTGTACAAACTAAAGCTAACATTTATATTATACGGAAAGAGGGCCGCCGTAGTCCAAGTTAATGTCTGAAGAAATAAGTTTACTGCATGAGGAGTAACGTGGTTGGCTTGATAAGATACTAAACCAAAATGTGTGTTTAGCATTACGACTATTGATGAGCGGCGTAGTCACTTGCTGCCCAAGGAGAATTTAGACATTTATTCCTTCGCTTAACGGTGCCATCAATAACAGGCACTCAGGAAATTATTTAACTCTCTCATACAGTCACCATGGCCTCTCAGGCCAATTAAAGACCATACATTATCATTTCTCTTTCTTTCTGGTTATGTAAATAACTCAAGTGTGAACTTGTGAGAATGGCATGCCGATGAGAATGTGCTGTGTCGCATTACACATGCAGAGAGAGAACAGACACCAAGGCTGACTGTTAAATTGAGCACCGATTTGTCACTCTTGTGTGTAAGCTCAAACATATCCTCCCTCTGGTGATGGCATATATATATATATATATATATATATATATATATATATATATATATATATATATATATATATATATATAATATAAAAGATAAAAGGCAGACATAGAGAAATGACTATACATATGAGCGTGTGTGAATACTGTAGGTTTACAAGATGCCAAGGTGCAGCGTGTGATTAATGGCACTGTATGGTGGCAGACGGCCTTGTCCAGCATCTTGTGAATGTCACACCTCCATCCTGCAATGTGATTAGCATTCTGTGGGCCGCTACATTGAATTCATTTTATTTTGATAGCACCCCGTGAATATTCATGAGCTTGATCAATATTCAAAGGGAAGACCATGCCACGTTAAGAAAAAAGGTTGATCCGAGTCGTCCGTGTTATATGAATGTATCTGCACTGAATTACTAATAGAAAAGTAATCAGTGATGATGATAGGTAAAATAAAATAAAACATATACACATCCTCCTCTTTCACCTGGAACTGCTTTATGTAACAAAGAGGGTACCGAAAGTGCTTAAGAATGAATGTCTCTCTGTGTCTTTGTGTTGTCATGTTATTTGTTACTTGTTTTTTTGTTCTTTTGACTTCAAGACGGCGTAAATGTAAATTTAAATTTCTCCACTGCGAGACTAATAAAGGCAAATCCAATCCAATCCAATACACACAATTGCAAGTGCAGTGATACCTCGGTTTATGAACCCCTTGGCTTACAAACTTTTCGGTTTACGAACGTTAAATTTATGACAATTTTACCTTGTATACTAACTATTTTTTGGGATACACACGGAGCTGCCACAATGAGTGATGTGTCGTTCGCAAACGAGCCCGTTCTCCTAACAAAAAAATGGTAGCCGGCTTGTTTTGGCCTCGCCCCCAGTCTTTGGTTACAGCCAACAAGCAGTGAGGGGGGGGGGGTGTTTACAGACAGAGAGAGTGAAGCCATTCTCCATAAAAGAAAATGGTTGGGGACATTTTTTATCCTCTATTCCCCACCCACAGTATTCGGTTAAAGCCACGTGATTGGTCAAGAACGCAGCAGTGAGGGGAGGTGGTTTAAACATTAAAGAGACAGGCAGATGACGGAGAGAGTGACAAAATGGATAGAAAACAGTGAAATTTGGATTTGTTTCAACTTTGATCGTTCAAAGGCAGAGTGTAGACTCCAATGTTAAAATATCCCATCAATGAGGCTCCACAAATAACCCGCACAAGCCATCTATACACTTGATGCAAAAAGCTATCAACCTAACTAAACAGAACACTATTGATGGGGAAGTAGGTAAAATTATAGCGGAGAAAGCACCTACAATCGATTATTCCTCAAGATGGTGAAAGATGAAGGCTATGTTCCTCAATCAAACAAGTGATTAATGCTGATGAAACTGGCCACTCCATTCAGTCAAGAGATCAACGACCATCACAAAGGTAAATAAAATGACTTTATTATACAGTACAGTTTATTTATTTAATTATAATACCATAGCACATTTATTATACATAAAATAAGGTACATTTTGTGTAATTTTAAGGCTTAGAAACTTAGAAAGTAGAAAATTATGTTTTATGGGGACCTGGGAATGGATTATTCTCATTTTAATGGTTACCAATGGGAAATTAATTTTTGGGATACAGACCTTTCGTCTTACACACTGTCTGGGAACCACTTAAGTTTGTAAGCCAAGGTATCACTGTACTTGAGTTAGATTCAGTTTCATTTCTATTGAAAGGCTCCTCCCGTCCTTTTTTTCCTGTGGCTCAATGCACATCATTAGTTTAGTTTTTTTTTCAATTCCAGGTCTCTCCACGTTGACGTTTTGCCATGTGGCCTTTTCTTTGAATATCTTATTGCTATTTTGCACATTTTGAGCTTCTTCTGTTATGTTTGTTCTTTTGTAAGTGCAGAGCAGTTATGTAGGTGGGAAACCAAAAAGCAGGGAGGAGCAGTGTGTTCTGACCAAAATGCATTCAACAAAAACACAAACCGGCGTACATTGGAGAAAACAGCTAACTTAAATACGAAGACAAAATCCGGAAAACCCAAAGAATAAAAATCACAAAAATCTATGGCAGAAAACAGAACGTGACTGATACTCATATCTCACAATGAGCTAACCCAGGGGTGGGCAAACTTTTTGACTCGCGGGCCGCATTGGGTTCTAAAATTTGACAGAGGGGCCGGGCCAGGAGCATTTGGAGGGAGTGTTTGGGCCGGAAATACTCCGAACAAGTTATGTCCATAATTTATAAAATCACTTCAAATGACTTCAACTGAGCGTATTTTACAAAGATTCCACAGCATATAGCTATAGTTTACGTTTTAAGACTTGCGCTGAATATTCATGAAGTCTTGTTTTCGAGTTGATGACGATCCCCATGTGACGTCACGTTTGGACCGCCCCTGACCGAGAAAGCGACATACAATGCATTTTGGGTACTTTGTTTGGTCTGAAAACTTCGTGTTAATCCGTGTTGATCCGTGTTGATGGCGAAATTAGAAGGAAAACACATAAATAACGCCATGGTGAATCGTTGTGTGTTGCACCAAGACAACTATTTGATATTCGCTGACACAAATTCCCAGCTGACAAATCAGCCCATTTCCAACGGAGCTTGGGCGCAATCTTCTGCTTTTTCTGGGTGCTACATTGCTGTCATTGACGGCTCGAATTGATATGGGAGGACTCCTAGAATCAATTGCAAACATTTATGCTTTCCTCTTCAGAAGAACAAGAAAACATCTTCTCCGAATCTGAAGCCATTGTTTTGATTCTTGAGCAAGGCACGACGTCTTGGCGTGACGTCACGAACAGAGGGGTGGGACCTTCTGAAACTGACCATTTCCGGATTCATTTTGAAGTCATTTTTATTGGTGTTTTTCATTTAACTAAAAATATCAGCCTGCCTGATTTGGGTATTTTAGATGCTATAAAACGTTTTTCTGATGTCAGTGGGAAACAAAAACAAAAAATGGTGCCGGTTGTCCTTTAAATGTAGTATGTACAAACCTCATAGCACAGTAAAAACACTACAACCCAATTTATTAACTGTCTTTCAAATGTGAAAAATATCCCTGATCAGTTAATAAATTTGTCTCAAGGAATATGCAAGATATGGCATTTACAGACTATTTCGCAGATACTTGGAGGAGGAAATGGAAATAGATTAAAATAACATGTGCACTGTGATTCATCAAGATTGCGTCTGTTTTTAAGTTTCCATCGAAGGGGCAAAGAAATCAACATTTATTGAAAAATGGAATCACTTTCAACATTCAAAACATATTATTACACAACGAAATATTCAAGCTCAATAATACCTACTTGTGTTAAATTCCGCCAAATCATAGATGGTGTGTCCTGACCGCGCGCTCAACAAACTCCTCACTGACGCTCTCGCCTTCACGCGCTAACAATACACGTGTACCGTCGCCGAGCACACAAACATAGACTACCTGCAGTTGAAATTTGCATACTCGGCTCGGCAGCCAATCAGAAGCCTGCTTCTTTCTTCCGGACTTTCGCAAGCGTTACAAAGTCGTGCAATTGCATGTCATTTTCCAAAATAGATGCACAGAACCTCAAACTAGAAGAAAGATTCAAAAGAAGCTAACAACATATGTGATGCTACAAAACGTAAATTTACATTAAACCGTGACTGTAAAGTGTACGTGAGACTTATGAAAGGGGCTTAGTGGCTCGTAGGAATCAATGCACACGTTGCATTGTGCACCACAATGACAATCGACTACTGTAGCAAAATTTACAGCCATGCGCATTTGCCGTAAATTAAGCAAGGTAGCATTTGTAGTTGGTGCATTCTTGATTTAAAAAAAACTTTATACTTTGTGACAATGTTTCTTAATGGGATTGGTCTCATTTTGCTTCAAGTTGGGAAAAATGGGGCAGGCAACTTTTCAGTTATCTGCCCTGTTGTTCGCTAGCTTTTTGTCATGAGTTTTAGACACTGTTTGTACTATAATTTGGGCAAGTTCGGCGGGCCGGATTGAAAAGCCTAACGGGCCGTATGTGGCCCGCGGGCCGTAGTTTGCCCATGCCTGAGCTAACCAACACCTCCCCCAGCGTCTCAAGAAGGGGCCCATTTACTGAAGAGGAAATACCGGCACACACACATTGACGCACGTGGTCAAAGAGAAACGAAACAGAGAATCAGCATAAGCTGGTTCATATTCACTCGCGTTAGATTGGCCAATGTAGGCCGGACAAACAGGCTAGGTGAGATTGCCGATTATAAAGCAATGCTCTTGACAGAGCAAGGGTCAATTGGTGCCTGTCTTCTGACGCACTGGGAAGCTGACATTCTTCACTGGGATGGCAACACCAGGGTAGGTCCAAATGTGTACAAATTGCTTTCAAAGTTTGTGAATGGCTGCTTACATCCAACAACTGTAGCTACTGGTAAAATTGTGGTAATTGGATGAATGACATCTCATTTCCCTTTTCCTCAGTGATCTTCTGAGCATGAATACCTTCCTCCACAATACAAAAATGCACTTTTTGGAGCACGTTGGAAAGCTTACCTGTGCTTTACAGCACTAAGTGATCAAACTGGGGCTACTTCTGTCTCCGGATATTTCTGCAGTACTTCTAGTAAAGTGCATGCAGAGGTGAGTATGGAAAAGCATCTTAGAGCGCCTTCTCGGAGGAACCCTTTTAAATGCTCAACATCTTCTATTTGTTCACTCTCTTATGTAGATGAATTTTCTGGATTACTTAAAAACCTTGCATCGAGGCCACAACAAGGTCACATGTTACATGTCGTGGTCCCCCTGCGCAAAGTGCTCACAGGCATTAGTCCAATTCCTCCAAAACAATGCAAAACTCAACCTCAGGATCTTCGTGTCACGCCTATACCGCACGGACATCAAGAAAAATCGAAAGGGCCTGAAATTGCTGAGTGACGCTGGAGTGCCCCTTCGAGTCATGAATAACAAAGGTAATTGATACTTATGAGACATTCTCTACAACTGAACTGACTACTGAGGTTTCTTTTCCGTATCTTCTGTAGACTTTCAGTACTGCTGGAAAACCTTTGTTGATAATCAATACATCCCCTTCCTACCTTGGGACGACCTTTTTGAAAACCAGGAGCATTATCAAGATGAACTCTCCGATATTGTCCAGCAGGTAACTGCGATCCAAGCTATGATTGAAATCTAAAGTGCAAAATACAACCGGTCTAATCACTCCGTATATCCTCCTTTTAAAATAGAACGACTTTGGCAATTGGGACGGGGCATGCGTACTGATCGTCGGGACTTCGATGGTCCGGCATGTAAACATTAGCAGATGCAGCACTTCTTGTCACCCAGGCGCACACATTCAAGATGTCAATGACGCCCTCCCCCTTCTGCTGGCTGGGCAGCCGTCTGTCTCCGCTGTGGTTGCTCACGTTGGAACGTGGGACCATCAGCTGGAGCAGTCTGAGAAACTGAAGAAAGACTATATCTCCCTCATACGGACCATCCAGGACACAAAGAAGTATGTCATCATCTCGGGTCCCTTTGTTCCACCTTGCTTTGGTGAGGTCAAGTTTAGTCGCATCAGACAACTTCATATCTGGCTTAAAGGATACTGCCACAATGGAGGCATCCCCTATGTGGACAACTTCACGACTTTTCTCAATAGACTAGACCTTTTCAAGCCAGATAACCTGCACCCAAATATCTTTGGATCTAAGCTTTTAGCCATTAACATTGAACTCACTCTGCTCTCCTGCAATGCGTTCTCCAAATAACGGTCATTGATCAATCGTACTGTTCATATCAACTACTTATAACTTCCATTGGGCCTCGGCACAATTATATCCCTTACACAAGTGGGTGGTGGACCGGCCACCTGCAAGTTCATATCACATCTGTTTTATGAAAATCAGATGTGATGGAACTTGCATTAAAATCATGAATCTGGCATGCTGAATGCGCGCTTCTCTCAACATTTCTGGTTATTGACAATAGAGTGGACTTATTTTACAAATAGAAACACGGCTGAATTTCTTTTTACTATTTATGATTTAAACATTGTGCCTTTGCTTCCTCTGTCACTTCTGTTATCACTGATTTTTCTGAATTTCTCTGAGTCATATACTGTACACCTCTTTAACTGCTTGCACATTGAACTGTACGGCGACACGCCTAGTCATATCAGGGTGTGCCCTCAACCTGTCAACTATTGCTTTCAGGTTGTGTCGATATATATATCTCGACACTACGCCGAAACATGTCAGGTGTTTGAACACCTACAATACACTGTCTCTAAGAAAATATACCCATTTGTCAGCCTGTGGAAACGGAGGTGGCCACAGGATGTCGCCATTTTGTGCCTCTTTTTTTTGTGAGAGATTGTCCCCCAATGTTGCCTCAAAATGGCCCAAATAAATTCTTTAATCGATTGCAAACATGTATGCTTTGCTCATCAGGACTATTTGAATCATATTCATAACTGGATGTGTAACAAAAAAGCATATTATCCGAATCTGAAGCCATTGTTTTGATTCTCCAGCAATGCAAGACGTCTTGGCGTGACGTCACAAACTGGGCGCGGGACTTTCTGAAAATGCCCAATTCGCAGCTCAATTTTGTGCAGATGTTGGACACTTTAAGTCATTTTTATTGGTGTTTTGCATTTGACTAAAAATATCATACTGCATGTTTTGGGTATTTTAGATGCTAGAAAACGTTTTTCTGGTGTCAGTTAACAAACAAAAAAGTGACGTCTGTTGTCCTTTAAGTCATCTATCTTTGCCAAAAGTGACAAGCGGAACAATAAAAGGCTCCTCCACAATATGGCAAACGTTGCAGTTAAAATGTACCGTCCATCTAACATCATATTAGCTTTGTGTTCAAGTGAGCAGAGCAAAATTTCACATGAAATAAACCGGAATTCAATAATATGCTTTCAATATGCACATTTTTTGGGTATTTATGATTGGTGACGTGCCAAGAGAATACTGCTCAAAAGCAATCACAAATTTGCAATATAGCGTTGCTGTTCAATGAAAAGTTTCCGTCTTTATGTTCAAATTTCACATGTTGAACACATCCACACCAATCACTTACACACCAACGGACAATTTAGAGTCTGTTTTGGAGTGTAACCTCATAGAAGGAATTGAGCAGAGATCCGAAAGCGACCTCACAATTGGTTGGCGGCTAACTACTTGTCCATCGAGGTGCTTTCCGTTTGAGTCAAAACTTCAAAAAGTCGTGTCATCTCACAGCGGCCCATTTCTAAAATTAAACAGTTCTTCTCATGTCGCCACAATTACCGACCTTGTGCAGAGCCACCAATGCCGCATTGCGTGTGGCATACTTGACACCACTGCATGTTTAATGTTGGCCCAGCGTTTGATCTCTTCTGCCTGCTTGCTAAACTAAACGTGGGGTCGAAGAGTGCGTCTGGTGCTCTCCTCGTTCAGAGCGGTCGTCAAAGGCTGTCGCCAGGCTGAACAGGCTGGCTCGCTTTTTGTTCTCTCTTCTTTTTCTTTGTGCGCTTGAGGCCAAACAAATACTCAAGGACAGCCATTAGTGCTCTTAAGGAAAGATGAGCCAAAGGCGAGGAAATGGATGAAAACTCCAGATGCCAGAGAGGCTTTAAATTGAATCTTTGGGAGAGGGAAGAGGGTGAAATATATTTCCTGTCATATTGGCCTCCACATAGTGACAACCCTTTAGTCTCGCTCCAGTTCAGACGACTTAAAGACAACAAAGACGAGGACGACCGTGGAAATCAAAGAATCCCATCATAAAACATTTCGGGCAATACTCTTAAAGTCAGTGTTTGGCATACATTGTAATTGATGTTTAAAAGAATAATGATATTTTCTTTGAAAATAGCCTCTGCGTTTTTATGTAGGCCTGGACATTGATTGAAGAGGTACGTATGCACACTATGCTACATCAGTCAAGGTTAAAGTGATCCACTCACCCCACTCCTTCAGATCGCGTGACATGCTGTGCACTTCCTTTGTTTTCTTCAAGATTGCCCTTTTTGCAGATGCAAGTGTCCACACAAGTGCTTGGACTGGTGAAAGATGAGAAAGTTAGCCCATTGATTTACTTCTCATCTTCCTCCATCTTGACAGCTAAAAGTCCTTATTTCCAAACCAAGAATCAGAATCAGAATACCTTTATTCGTCCCACAATGGGGAAATTTGCAGTCCACAGCAGCAATCGAAGAGGGATGGGGTTGGGGTGGGAGTGAAAGGATAGAAAACAAGATATTCTAAGCATAACAAAATAAAAATGTCAACTGTATACTGTGCAAATGTAGATGTAGAAGAAGAAGGAAATACTTTGTTCTAAGGGGACTTGTGATTTGACTCGTCCAAATTTTACTTTTGTTCGGTAGCTGACCATAATTGCCTGCGTGATCCCATTTTATTCATGCTTTTAATTGGTCAGATCGACACATGCTTTCACATAATTCAGCCTTTTCAATTCAATGTAAGCACATTCAGACTCATTTTAAATGGAGGCAAGCAGGCAAATGGGTCACTGCCAACCTCGTGCAGAAGCAAAATCTTCAACATGACAAATTGCAGAAATAAGCAATAAATCAACCACTTCCAATTTGCGGTAAGAAGAGGCAAACCACATTGGTTTTAATTGATGGTGACCCAAAAAAGAACAACTGTGTCGTGTGCTGTCATTTTTGTCTGCCGAAAAAAGGTTGACGTTTACTGACAAGAACTCCACTTCACTTTCCAGGAACTCTCACCGAACTGAGTCTATTGTTTACACTCCCATAAAACAGCACAAAGGCAATTGATGGAAAACCACTTACTTTAATTTATTGCAATGACTTTCAGGATGAAAATGACTTCAGTGCAGTTCTAGCTAAAGGGATATTGCTGTGGAAAAGATCTGAATTAACATTTTTGATTTGATATTTTTGTCTATTTATTATTCAATCAGAAGTTGATGACCGATTACTCATTGTGAACACTAACAACACTTACTTTTTACTTATGCGATTATTTAAAGAGATACTTAACATGAGTCATATTATTAACAGTGCTCTTTAGTTAAATCTCTATCTACCTCTCATTTTGAAGACCTTTTTTTCCCTCTGTCAGCCAAGTTGAGTTGTTGAGTGTTGAAATATATCATTTGGTGAAAGTAAACAAAAATAGACCTGGAATTTCTCTAAAAAGCTAACTTGCCAAGCTTTGCAAATTTCCCTATTGTGGGACTATGAAAGGCTTTCTTATTCTTATTGTTCTCATAAGGATAGCCAACCTTAGCCATTCAGTGACCTGATATTGCGTCTGCCTGCCTGCCTGCCCTCACGACTGTCCGTCCATCTGTACATCCATCCAACCCCCCACCAACCAACCTCTCTCTCATCACACACACACACGCACGCACGCACGCACACACACACACACACGCACACACACAGACTAAATAATGCAAAGGGGTTTTATTGCAGCGTCTGCTGTTTTAAATGAGCTTTGTGAAGTGTGAACATATAGCTGCAATGCTCTCTGAGAGATTTAAGGTATCTGCAGAGCGAATCTGCCGGATGGAGACCAAAAAAGGAGGGGGTTCTAGTGGTGATCCGGGGATGAAGAATTCTGGACCAGTTGTGGTTTATGGAGAAATGTGTGATGGACACTGAAAATAATTGAATTGCAATAATCAATACGGGAGCTGACGAGACTGTGGACAAGGATAGCAGTGGTGTGAGGGGTGAGAGAGGGACGGAGACGTAGGTGGAAATGTGCGTACTGGGTTATGCTTTTTATATGGCAGTGGAAACATAGTGAGCTATCAAGGATGACACCCAGGCTCTTGACCTGAAGGGAGGGGGACACATTTTACATGTATTGTCTGTTGTCTGTCTTTTTTAGCCACATAAGTGCCTTACACACTGGGTCCGGGAGGACAGTAATTTCATCTGTGCTGTATGTCATGCATATTAGCATATGATACAATAAAGCTGACTTTGACTTTGACTTGCAAGGAGACACTGTTGGCTTCGCGTTGGTTGGATTTGGTTCAGACAAGGATAAGTTCTGTTTAGTGGCTTCTAAGTTTGAGGAAGTTATGTGTAAACCAAGATTTAATTTTTGAGACGGAGTGTGTATGTGTCTACTTTTGTCAAGAAATCTTTAGGGTTCAGGTTGTTGCACTACAATTTGCAGACCGTTCAAGATGGATTCAAATGTTATCAAGCTGTTTCCAGGAAGAGGTTGATGATGAGCTGATTATTTGGTCAAGTGTGTTGGAGTAGAGAGGGACATAGAACGAACTAGATAGAAAGACATAAAACATGCAGGACCCCTCAATGACTGGTGCTGAACATGCATGATTTACGGCATACAGTAAAGTCTCGTTATATCGATATTCAAGGGAGTCCCAAAAAATATCGATATAACCGGGACTATCGATATATCCGATCCTGCGCCGAACTGCATTAAACAAAAGCCGCCAAAAGAGGGCAGCCAAGCGCCATATAAGAAACGGAGCTGGCCATTAGCTCCCTTTTTTTGGGGTGAGAGATGTTCCCCCAATGTTGCCTCAAAATGGCACATATAATTCTTTAATGATTGTAAACGTGTATGCTTTAATCTTCAGAACTACAGTGTATTTGAAACATATTCATAACTGGATGTGTAACAAGAAAGCATATTATCAGAATCTGAAGCCATTGTTTGGATTCACAAGAAATGCAAGACGTCTTGGCGTGAAGTCATTTTTATTTGCATTTGAATAAAAAGTGACATCGGCTGTCCTTTAATACACAGTATGGAATGTTAATAATTTTCAAAATCATCGCGCTTCAGCAGACAAAACAAGAAACATTGTTGCAAAAAACGATTGCATTCATATACAGTACAGTGGGCATGTACATAACACAACAGGGAAACTGCAACGCTTACATCTTACTGTATTACGTATACAATTTAAAAAAGTCATCAATCTTCTTCTGCTTCCCATTTTTACCTTTTAACACAAACACTTCAATCTCGTCTGCTACATACAAGCTAGCGTCTGAAAATGAAAATGGCTCTGCTACAGAAGTGCTGGGCACGTAACCAAGTTACCTGACCAAGTCGACCAATGGCGCGACTGATGGCGTGACACGTAACCAAGACACGTGACCAAGTTGACCAATGGCGCGACCGATGGCGGCTCATGTGACCAAGTCGACCAATGGCGCGACCGATGGCGGCTCACGTAACAAGACACGTGACCAAGTTGACCAATGGTGCGACGGATATATCGATATAAACAACAAAAATGGCCGGCGGGGGATGAAAAGGAGCACCGTAATAACCGGATTATCATAATAACCGGGTATCGTACTAAACGGTACTAATTATACATAAAAAGACTAGAAATGTGCAAGGGAAATGAAAATAGTATCGTAATAAGCGGTACTATCGATATGACCGATATCGATATAACGAGACTTTACTGTATCTAGTGATCTTTCACATTGCAATCATTGTCCAAAGTCAAATGTACACTTTTGAACAAAACATATTCCAAAGTCGGAGCATCCTAAACAAGGTGGGACAGTATTACACATCCCATGTAGACCGTTTTGGTAATTTTTTTCATATTGACGATATATAATATATTTTACTTATTTCTTAATTGTGTCTAACAGCTAACCATTTTACTACAAGAATTCCAGTTAATACTGGTTTTACAAAGGTAAAAGAAAGACATTCACCAGCATCTTTTTCATTATTGAGGGTCCGTAATTGACCAAGGGTATCATAATTGACCATTATCATTTTTGGAATGGCAGATGTATTTATTATTATTGTTTTACATGACTCTAGCAATGGGTTTGCTTATTATACTGTATATGGATCAAATCAATAACATTAAGAGTTATTGAGCCACCACATTGACTTTTCTACTGCCCTTGCCGACATGTTCACCCACTGCAGTGTTTGTTATGTATGTCTCTTGGTGGTTTATGTGAACTGAAAATAATTCAAGATAAATGAACCTGTAAGTGTGAATTTTTTCACTGAGCAGCTTGATATGGGAAAACCAAGCACTAAAAAATTAATTCAAGGGTGAACAAAAGGGAAAATAAACCAGTGCTGCTGTATATTAATTTATCAAAATGTATATCCAATAAATAATATAAAGTGAACCTGTTTATTCCAAGTTCAAACTTCCACCGTCATAAAAACCTTTAGTAACATGCAGCCAGCATGGAAGTAACATTATTTTTCCAACATTATGCAAGCAGAATTGGTGGTGCATCCTGATTTTTGCACTGCACCTGTAATTGTGAGATCACTTTGTGTGATTGCAAGTGACAAATTGGTGGGGGGAAGTTGGTTCAAACTTTGGACCACGTATAACATTTGGAGCAAATCAATTTCAGTGAAAACAGAGATCCGGTCACACGGTCATTTTTTTTTCATCTTTTTCTGCACAAACATGTCACCTTGCGAGATGTGTTGCACCATATTTAAAAGGAAAAATGAGAACCAGACATACGTTATTGATCAAAATGAAATTATTTTACTGATAAGAGAAAACATTAACTGTGTAGAAAAGCACAACATCTGTGTTTATTGGCATACAGGTGCAAATGAGACAGTGATAGGAAGCTAATTACTTTGGCCAACAAGTTTTCTTATTACATTATTATTGTTATTTATATTTTTATCTCCGAGATGCAAGTAAACTTTGAGCTGATTTTCTTGGCGCCGTTTCTTAACCTGCCTTAGTTTTTTTGTCGAATCACACACTTTCATAACGTATATATTAATGTCAGTGGCAAGCCGTGCGCTCTCTCTCTCTTGGCCTTCAATAGTGCTACGTCTGAAAACTATTGTATGACTGTACAACGTTTACTGCAGCTACAGCTGCGACTCATATAAAAGGTATTGTGCGATTTACTACGGGTCCATTAGAGGGTACTGTGAGCCAGGAAATAAGGCGAGAAGGCCATGGTGTCACGAACTTGAAATCTGTTTGGTTAAAGCAGGGGTGTCAAAGTTATTTTTTGCCACGGGCCACATTGTAGTTATGGTTTCCTCTCGAGGGCCGTTATGAGTTTGGGGAACCCATTAGAATGTTTAAATCCCTTCAAATATTACATATAGAGCACACAGCAAATTAATGAATAACTCGTTTTCAAATCTGAAGTCAAGAATAATGACTTTTATTGTGGTTGACATCCAAAAATATGAAATTTTGGCTCAGATTTTAGCAATCATCATGGAATTTAACAAGTTTTATTTGCTTTCGCGGGCCTTGACTTTGACACCCGTGGGTTAAAGCAACAGTTTGATGGACACATTTTATGCGAAAGAGCCCACAGAACTGATTGTGAAGGCGTCCCATTTCTGACCCTGATAACAAATAATGGCTGAAATGTGATTGGTTAAATGCTTGAATACATAAACACACGCCAGGTGAAAAGCAATGAAGGGAAGCTGAAAGACAATTTGGAATTATTTAATAAAAATTCATGGACAAAATATAATTCATTGGGATTCATATATATTTAGGCCAGCAGTAAAGGCCTTGGTACAGTTGCATTGTATGCAGGCAATGTGGGATCGGTTCCCACTCTGTAACGGTGTGGATGGGTAGGTCTTTTGTGTCATATGTGCGATGCAGTTCACAGTGTAGTCCTTTGTGTTGGTCATCGTTTGTATCTGCCTGTGTTTGGTTTGTGTTTGTATTCTACTTAAATCCATTTTGGTAATTTCACCCGAAACCTCACTGCTTTCTCGGGTCTTCTATTCAACCACCTTGCAAATATGATTACACAAGAACATATTGTATGGAAGATACCTTATTTGTCAGACAAGAAGTGAAGACATTTAAGAAGCAGCATCAAAGCTACGTTTAGAGACACAGAGCCATTGGAAATTACCAGTTGACCGGTGTTATTACAGCAGAGTGAAAAAAATAACAAAACCAAGTTAAAGTGATTTCCACTGTTATTAATCGGAACCCAGAAATAATTGCCTAAATTAAAGTGCTCTGGATTGACGGCTCACTGACGCGAAGCAGACTAAAGTTCCTTTAAAATATTGTACTCCGTCGTAAAGTGTTATAGCCGAATGTGTTCATTCACTCAAGTACAGACGGTAGTGGGTGTTTATATCAGAGGAGCACTTTAATTAGGAGCTGATTTTAAATTACATGTCCAACTCTGCAAAGAAGCACTTTAAATTGTGCTAATTGAAACGTCAGCGAGGTGCCTTATTGAGCCACAGAGAATGTGGTTTTATTCCAGCGACGGAAAAGTAGTTTTGATAGTGTAATGGAAATTCAGCAGAAAAGTTTACTGTTGTATATGTGATCGCAGAGTAAGCTGCCTGCACAGGAATAGACAGTACGGCAGGGATCTCAAATTAAATTTAAGCAAGGTGTGCTAGAGAATTGCTGTGGGATTATGTTTTCCACAAAGAAGTACGTACTTTAAATGTTCAAAAAGAAACATTTATTATTTCATCTTAATAAAGATGAAAATGCTCAGTAAAAGATGTACTCATTAACTAATCCTAAACAAACAATCCTTCAAATCCATGACTTTAACGAGCTGCTGAAAAGTTGAACTTTTTAACATTTGCTCGTTATGTACTCAAAGTTGTTCACGGTGAAGCATAACAAATATATTGAAATATTTCCAGTTGAGAAATGACTTCACTGGTACTGCAAATTTCTCCCCAAAACAAAACACAAATATTTTCCATCTTGTTTTTCTTGAAATGGGTAGTTTTCCTCGCCCAATGGCCGCTAAACTGTGAGTTTGAGATACTGTTATACCCAAGGTTGAACCAGTGCTCCCATATTGAAGTTTCAAGACATTGCAATAGACAACTGTCTGTCTATTTGAAGAAATAATAATAAGAGATCAAAAAAATGCATTTTCATTGTTTGTGCTTACTAGCGTACAGGGTTTAATGTTATTTGGGGAAATGTGATCCGAGACCAGACTGTAACCACATTTTAAGCTATGAAAATGTAACCAACGAGTATGACAAAATGCATCCTGGGAGTTGAGTGTTCTGAAGAACATGCTCAAAGATGTTTAGAGAGACAGGCAAACTTCTCTCCCATTGAAGGTAATCCCTTCTTGACCATTATTTCCGGAGAAGCTCGGGACCAGAGACAAAAAAAAAAAACAAACAACTAAACATACTCATAGAATGTAGATTTTAAGGGACCCTTTATTTAGACTTTTTGACACTGACATTCTGCGGTCCTGTGCATCAACACCAGTGTGTCGATAAACAACCAACCAGGAATTGCGAGAAATAATTTCTGAAAAATATAACATAAAATATCCTTCAAAAACAACATGGCAAAGTAAAAGGCCAGACAACATGGCATTGCTTTGCCATAAACAACAAATGATTTTTTATGTGTCCCATTGATGGCCAGCGATTCTCTGGAGTCCTTATCATACCATAATTCCTCGTTAAAGGACAACCGACGTATCCGGACAAGTTGTGTCCATAATTTGTAAAATGGCTTCAAATGACTTCTACTGAGCGTATTTTACAAAGATTCCACCGCATATAGCTATATTTTACGTTTTAAGACTCGCGCTGAATATTTCGGAAGTCTTGTTTTTGAGTTGGTGACGAGTCCTCATCCTACGTCACTGAAGGAACGCCCCTGACCGAAAAAAGCACACATTGTATTAGTCCTTCCATCACGTCAATGCATTTTGCTGTACTTTGGTCTGAAAACGTCGTGTAGGACCAAAAAGAGGCAGAACAGGGCGACAAAGCTCCATGTAAGGAATTAATCAGCCTGTGGCAACAGGCTGATTAATTCTTTACACGGCTTTGTCGCCATTTTCAGCCTTTTTCGGGTGCGACATTTCCCACCCCTGATGCCTCAAAATGACAGGGAATAAATTCTTTAATCGATGCAAACATGTATGCTTTCTTCTTCAGAAACTGGATGAGTAACAAGAAAGCATATTCTCCGAATCTGAAGCCATTGTTTTGATTCTCGAGCAAGGCAAGATGTCTTGCCGTGACACCACGAACATCGGGGCGGGACCTTCTGAAACTGGCCACTTCCGGTTTCAAATTGAAGTACTTTTTTGACACTTTAAGTCATTTTTATTGGTGTTTTGTGTTTGACTAAAAATACCATACTGCGTGTTTTGGGTATTTTAGATGCTATAAAACGTTTTTCTGATGTCAGTTAAGAAACAAAAAAGTGATGTCGGGTGTCCTTTAACATTGCATACTTTAACATTGCAGAATCATCTTTATTGGTCAAGCTATCTATCAAGAGACAGAGACAGATCAGGACAGGACAGGAAAGGACAGACAGAAGGACAGACATCAGCAGGACAACGTTAATGAAATTTGTTAATTTCAAATGTCCCCTTCCTTGACTGAGCTGTTGTCACACATTCATTTAAAATCACAGCTTAAACCGTACCTGACCTCCTCAAACACTGTGTGTAAGAGATGTTGATTTACATTGAGTGCTAGAAACCTCGGACTCGAGCATTAAGTGTTTTCAAACAGGTATTCAGGTTCAATAATTGTATTCATATTTTTGTCATACTGTTTGTTTGCACCTATACACAACTGGGTCATAAACAGCAGTATCGCAAGTACTTTGCCCCTCGAATGATCAATCATCAGTATAATACAATTGAAAATGAGAGGGATTGATGTGCCTGCAGCAAATATTTGATTTTGCTCATTCATGTTGACTATTGTGAAACTCCTAAAGTTAGTTTTTTGTAAGAAGCCCTGACTACGATGTCACCTTGACAGGACTTTATTACTTCCATTAAGGCCCAGAGGCTTCACTTACAAGAAAAAAAAAAAACAAACGATGAGTATGCCAAAAGAAGAAGGAAATCACAACGGTTCGAGGAGAAAGCCTTTCTGTTCAAATGAATTGCCGCACTAAATTCCGATCTTGAAATGCAATTATTTTGATGGGATTTTGTCCTTCTTGCTGCAGTGAAATACCTCTGCACTCGTTTGAAAAGGGCCGTTTGAAAGCCTCCCACACTCTTGATTTTGCAGCCAACAGCAAATAATCTTCATCCTCACGACAAACTTCCTGACATGCTCACACCTCCTCGTTCTATCACCAAGGTGATGTTCAGAGAATGGGAAACTATATCGAAAAAGACAGGAGTGTGAAGACTGCAAAACAAAGAGTTGTGTTCCATATCAAACTAGACCGGAGGTTCTTAACCTGGGTTCGATCGAACCCCAGAGGTTCGGTAAGTCGTCTCAGAGGTTCGACGGAGCCTCTGCCATGGAGGGTAAGACACACGTGACTCAACATGGTAAGTCACGACAGGCCTGTTTGTCCATCATTGGCTGCAAATGATAACATTTTGGTTGTCCAGTCAGTGCTGCAGGGAATACAGTTTGCTTAATAGTCAACGTGTGACTGTTGTGATAGTATCTCATATTATGAAAAGAAAAAATAAATACAAAGATACTTATTTCTTATATTTACTTTTGTCTGTATTTAATAAATGCATGTTTTCATCTCTTCAATTTGTAAAAAAAAATGTATGAAGCGTAGAAACCTTCTCATCGATGGACCACTCCTGTACGACTGAGAGCTTACACAGTTTGGTACTTCAAAAACGGTTAAGAACTACACAACTGGACAAAAGTGGTCATGTTTTGACTCAAATGCTAAAGAAAAATCATTCAAACCATCATGAGGCAGGATATCAGCAACTGTCTGTCCTGCACTTTGACTTCCTTTTATTTCATTATTCAGCGTTGGAACGGTCTGTTGGTTGACCTGTTAGTACTTCAGCCTCACAGTGTGCAGGTGTGGTGTTCGATTACGGGTATGACATGTTGACTCTGACTCATGACTCTGCGTGCCTGCTTAGGTTTACTGTGTACTACAATTTTCACCGATATTAAAAAAGCATGCATGGTTCGTCAACTCATTCTGTGCCATTCACAAATTTATTCGGGAATTGAAAATATGACATAGAGCGCCATTCACAAATTTGTTCGGGTTTAGTTTTTTCATGCTTTGGTGCTGATAAAGACTTCTGGCAATGTTTTCCACAAAGGGGCAGCATTTCCTTTTTTTCCATGTTAACGTTTTGTTCCAGCTTCAGCTGTTGTTATAGCGCTATATAAACCAATATATTGCATTGTATTATGGACAGCCACCCTCATTTCAAGCTCATTTAACTCCAGACCTATATAATTTAGCAATTAACTTTTTTTCTGATGAAAGAAGAAAGTCTAAGGTTTATAACGCTGTATTGGATGTTTATGTAGTCCTAAAACTCAATATTCTGTGGGACCTGGAATTCAAGTGACAATGACAAAAACCCTGGCACTGGAGTGGTCACATTTTTGCACATGTCTGGCAGTGAATGAGTTTATGGGAGATTAAATCATCACCAGGTGTGATTGATTGTTTGTTTATATGTGCCCTGTGATTGGCTGGTAACTGGAGAAGAGTGTCATTGCCTTCTGCCTAGAGACAGCTGGGATTGGGTCCAGAATGCCCTGCAACCCTAATGAAGATCAGGAAACGAATGGACCGATGGATGCATATACAGCAATGAACACCAACATCATGGCCCAGAAAAATATTGGGCCCTGTATACTTCATCAACCACAATGTTCTCCCAGTGAGAAAATGACCATGCTGTTAACCTTGCCACAACTCAGATGAAGCCACAGGGGAAGACACATATGCCAAAAAGAACACTCTTTAAACATCACCATTCCCAACATATGTGGCAATCACTGTGAATTGCAATCCTCTTGATTCAATTGAATATATGTATCTGGGAAGTCTTCTCAGTTCGGCGAATGCAGAAAGGACATCAGTGAAAGACTCATGAATGCTCGCAAAAAGATTGATTGTGTAAGAGTCATGTTCATTCAAGCTGTTTTCTTGTATGGCTGCGAATACTGACGAATCCTTGAGAACAACATTGAAAAAGCCCAATCTTCGGCCCTTCGGACAAGTTGTGTCCATAATTTGTAAAATCACTTCAAATGACTTCTACTGAGCGTATTTTACAAAGATTCCACTGCATATAGCTATATTTTACGTTTTAAGACGCGCGCTGAATATTCAGGAAGTCTTGTTTTCGAGTTGATAACGATCCCCGACGTGACGTCACATTTGGAACGCCCCTGACCGAGAAACCTACACACAATGCATTTTGCGGTACTTTGTTTGGTCTGAAAACTTCGTGTTGATGGCTAAATTAGAAGGAAAACACATAAATAACGCGATGATGAATCGTTGTGTGTTGCACCAAGACTATTATTTGATATTTGCTGACACAAATTCCCAGCAGACAAATCAGTCAATTTCCAACAGAGCTAGGGCGCAAATTGATATGGGAGGACTCCTTTAATCGATTGCAAACATTTATGCTTTCCTCTTCAGAACTATTTGAATAATATTCATAACTGGATCAGTAACAAGAAAGCATCTTCTCGGAATCTGAACTCCGTGAGCCCATTGTTTTGTTTCTTGAGCAAGGGAAGCCAACTTGGCGTGACGTCACGAACTGGGGGCACGACTTTTTGAAAATCCCCAGTTTCGAGCTGATTTGTGGTAGATTTTTGGACACTTTGTTGTTTTTTGTTTGTTTTTTGGACAAAGTCATTTTTATCGGTGTTTTGCATTTGACTAAAAATATCAGCCTGCGTGTTTTGAGTATTTTAGACACTGTAAAACGTTTTTATGATGTCAGTTAGGAAACAAAAAAAATGGTGTCGGTTGTCTTTTAAATGTCAGACACAATCATAGGGTTTCACTATAAGTCAGGATTTTCTATGGGATATTTTTCAATGACTGCATCGCTTCACACATCCCATTCCACTCCCCCAATGCCGTCCATCTTCCTGTGATCCACCTCCCCGAGAACAAGTTGTTATCACCTGCCACAGCTTCCCACTGTCAAGCTGACTGAAAACAAATGTCTTCATCAGAATCCAGATGCAATATCACAGATATGCATCCCTGTGGTTTTTAGTTTCGCAATATTGTGTCACTGATAACTTCCTCCATCTTCATCTCCGTTGGCCTGCCTCATGACATTATCTTCTCGTAGCTGTCTCCATGTTCATCAAACTTGCTCTGCTTTCATCTTAGTTTTGTCTCAGTCAGGGTTTTTCTTTATGTCGGTGACTTCTTTTTGGGCTTTGGTGTCCCTTTGCCCAGTAGTAAGTTCCTCAGTTGATTCAGTGCTATATTTTGTATGGAATTTGTGTTTAAGGCTGAAACAAGTATTTTTTAAAGTTTATATAAGTATGTTTAAGGATGGAATAAGTAACCTGTATTGGTTTATTCTGAAAAACAAACATTTAATAAAACAGATATTCTATAAAGATATGTACATGAGAGAATACTACATATGTTACTACAAAAATGTTTGTATGTACCGTTGTTTGTATGTGCGTCTAAATAAAAACAAGATATTTGAGAAACTACATTGATATTAACCACGGTTAAATACTGTAAACAAATAAATACATACTTGGAGCACTATAATCGTTGCGACTTCACCACATCACAAATACTTTTTTTGTGATATATTTTCATCAGAATGACTTTACCAACGCTTTTCTGATGTCAGTTAGGAAACAAAAAAATGGTGTCGGTTGTCCTTTAAGAGATCAGAAATTTGTGACCAACAAAACAAAGCAGCTGTTTCCATCATCTAAAACATGAAAATCGAAATCCACACATGGATTTGAATGTGTGACCTATGCATTCTGTCATAGACTGACACGTCCTTTGGGTGGAAATATGCAAAAGAGAGCGAACAGAGAGGGAGAAATGCACCGAAAAAGTCAAACGAACATCCCAGAGAGACAAGGGGAAAAAATGGGTAAAAATAGTTGAAGTTCTTCCTCATTTCATGATTTATTCATCAGCTGACGGTTTCTGCTATTTTTAACCATGTGTGTGTTTGTCACTATTGTTGACAGAAGTGTAGAGCTGTTGTTCAGGGATGAGTGACAGTACTTTAAGGTGTCATGTGAGACACGTGCTCGACTGTGATATAAAATTTTAGCTGCCATTGACTTACACGGAAAGAAATCAAGACCGATTGCTTTCCTTGTTACCAATGCTCTGGTCCACAGGCATTGTGCGGGTTTCTCATTTGAGTGTGTTGTAGTTAACATAGAACCAGTAATGGACTGTTCTGCAAAACATGAATTTGGCCTGTCAGGGTTACAATTAATTCCATATGAACCGCATTCTCATCAATTTCATGAAGCGGACATTATTTTTGTTTATCCATTTCCCAACAAATTAATATAAAAACAAATGAATTTACCCTATCTATAATTTTGAGGATTTAACAAAGTACAGTATATATTTGAACATCAAGCTCTACAGTAACATAAAATGTGGAAAAAATTAAGGGCTATTAATAATTTCGGTTGACATCATCATGATATCATTGGCCATATTTTTACAGAGGGTTTGATTGGTTTGTTCTGCCGCTGTGTCATTTTGATTCTATCATGATAACAGCGTTTGCAAGCTGCCTCAAAAATAAACAATTTTCTGCCCTCTTAGGTTGGTCAAAACAAGTTAGGAGTAATGCGTTGAAAGTGATCGTTCGTCCCTGGTCCATGACTTCTCAGGGTGTTGATGGCAGAGGATGGTTAAATCAGCAGGAAGCCAGGTGTTGAAAAGAATAAGTTAGTTTAATCTTTCAAGGCATGACGTCATGGCGTGACATCACGAACAAGGGGGCGGGACCTTCTGAAACTGCCACTTCCAGGTTCAATTTGAAGTAGTTTTTGGACACTTTAAGTCATTTTTATTGGTGTTTTGCCTTTGACTAAAAATATCATCCTGTGTGTTTTGGGTATTTTAGATGCCATAAAACGTTTTTCTGATGTTGGTTAGGAAACAAAAAAGTGGTGTCGGTTGTCCTTTAAATCACCATCAGTATCCCTGTGAGATTCACTAATTTATATTCAGTTTCCATCAGGAAAGGAGGAACAAGGGCAGGAATGAAATGTGGTGTGCTTGCGTCTGTGTTGTGTGTTTTCTGCGCTGTGTCTTTGGGTGTGTACAGAGGCAGGTCTTGTTCTTTTGTGAAATGCCTGACACTGCTTGAATGTATAGGGTGACCTCAGTAAACACTGTCGCAATGTCGTCAATATGTCAGCCCATCGAGCAGGTGGACTCACTTCGTGGTTTTATCTATTCATCTTATGCGCTCACTATATTGTTATTGCGCTTCAGCTTTCTCTATTCAAAGCAGTGGTGCCGTTCAGAAAGAGGTTGTAGAGAGCCCATATTAGGTGTGTGTTGGTGAAGTGTGGATTACATCCTGAACTGTGTGTTTGATTATCAGAATCAGAATGCCTTTAATAGTCCCACAATTATTGAACATATGAAAATATACAGTCATAAATTGACAGAGTGAAGGTAAGTAAATTGTAAGAAAAGAAAACTGTCATAACGCAACACGCAATTACATGTTCAAAAGGGTAGGAAGAAGTAAAACATGCATCTAATCCGATCCCATAAACACCTGTTTTTACCTTTATATGTGCTATACTTATCTATTTTAACAACTGTTGGTCTGGATAACAATTATATAAACACACATCAGCACATTTATTTTGAGTTTCTCTTGTATTCATAATGGTATAATAATAATAATAATAATAATAATAAATAATAATAACAATAACAATAATAATAATAATAATACAGTAAAGTCTCGTTATATCGATATTCAAGGGAGTCCGAAAAAACATCGATATAACCAGGACTATCGATATATCCGACCCTGTTTGCATGTAATTTTCTCTGTGCGTGCATAGAAATAGTATCGATATAACCAGGACTATCGATATATCCGATATCGATATAACGACACTTTACTGTAATTCATATCATGACAAAATTTGATAAATATATCATTGTAATTTTGATTCATCACTATACAGTAAAGTCTCGTTATATCGATATTCAAGGGAGTCCGAAAAAATATCGATATAACCGGGAATATCGATATATCCGACCCTGTTTGCATGTAATTTTCTCCGTGCGCGCATAGAAATAGTATCGATATAACCGGGACTATCGATATATCCGATATCGATATAACGAGACTTTACTGTATTTAATAAATGCAACATATTCACCATCTCAATTCAGATGTAAGCAATTTTATTGTAGTTTTCTTTTAGAATCAGAATCAGAATCATCTTTATTGCCAAGTATGTAGAACACACAAGGAATTTGTAGAACACGCTGCACTAGTATCATCGTCAAAAAAACTGCTAAGTGGCACTATACAGTTCCATTTTGGCTACTGTTGAAGAGTTCAAAGAGTTAATGGCTTGGGGGAAGAAGCTGTTTAAAGTTTTAGATTTGTTTTTGAATTTAGCAATTGAGTCACTCACGTTCAGGCCAGTTATTCCACAGATATTTATTCCACAGATAAACATACAATAAAGTCTCGTTATATCGATATCGGATATATCGATAGTCCCGGTTATATCGATACTATTTCTATGCACGCACGGAGAAAATTACATGCAAACAGGGTCGGATATATCGATAGTCCCGGTTATATCGATATTTTTCGGACTCCCTTGAATATCGATATAACGAGACTTTACTGTATATTACACATAGTCTCCTTTGCTTGATATTTGTTCTTGTTTTGGATGTTTTAAATAGGTTGGTTTCCTTCAAATCATAGCGACTTTTGCGAATTTCACAAAGCTTCTGGAGGTTTTGGGAGAGCAGATTATTGTCTATTTTGTACTTTAATTCGGCAGTTTAAGTCAACCAGGTTATAAAATGTCATTGTCTTAAAATGTGAAAGTTCTGTTTATTTTGATCTGTTAATAATTCTGATGGCTTTTTTTGTACTTTTAAAACAGAGTATGTTTTGTTTTACAGACGATAACCAGTTTCCACACAGTAGATCATATAGAGTAATAATAATGAAGAGCATGATATACACATAAACGTCTTACACAGCACAAACTTGGTTTTGTAGATGATCCCTGTGCTACGGATATTCTTCTTTTAACGTTAGCTATATGTGGCTTCCAACACAGTTCTTCTTTACCACGGTAATTCTGAGGCGCTTCATTTTGTTCCGATCCAATATTCAAGACAATAAAACATTGTCTTTCCATTTTATTTTCCAAGATTTAACTCGGTTATTGTTTCAAGCTGCAACCCCTACAATGCTTTTGTGTTCATTCCAAAACATTTTAGTATTTAGCTGGCATTTTCTTGTAACCAAAACAAAGGGGCCTTATTGATGCTGCTGCCCTTCTGTGTGTGTGATGGCAAATTCCTCCCAAACAAACATTCCACTCCCTCTCATTCTCTGGTGTCTTGCGGCATCCATCCAATAACGCCTCTAATAACAACCCAAAGCAGCCAGTCAATACCATTATGACCCGAAATGAAGACATCTATTTCCATGAGCAGAGCCCATCAAAAATGTCCTTGTTGTCCAAGGTGGTGCAATATGTCTACATCAGTGTAATGAATGCTGCGAAAGACAGACATTGTAGTTAATGGTGATTGCGAGAGCGCCTGGATGAGCATCCTTTGATATTAATGAGACACCTTTTGTTCTAAAAGGGAGAAAGGTGATAATTAAAATTCCAATTAGCAGCTGCATGAGTAGAGGTGATGAAAGCTGCAAACTGCAACAGAACAAGTCCTGGCTCAAATTGAAGCAAATGTAGTCCCAGTCAGATCAGTCACTTACTGGCACCGACCCCCTACCGCTATCCTCGCCCTCGCCTCAGGCTATAAGAGCCACTCCTTCTTTCACTGGTTTTATTTAAATCTTATATTACACTAAAATACAATTGCACAGCAGGAAGAACGGCATGGTGAAATGTGCATGTCTGCTACAAGCTAAATATTGAAAGCAAACACAAAGTTGTAGCATCTACTGACGAAAGAAATTATCTCACATCTCCTGTCCCACGTAAATCCGCTTTCATTCCAAGACGCGAGAGTTCCCGATACGCAGTGGGGCTGGCTATCCATTTGCTATCTATTTGCTATCTATTAGCTACCTACATAGCTGGCGATCTATTAACGATCCATTTGCTATCTATTAGATAGCTACCAAGCTGGCTATCCATTTGATATCTACATAACTAACCATCTATTTGCTATCCCGCTAGCTACCTAGCTAGCTATTTATTTGCTATTAGCTAGCTACCTAGCTATCTATTAGCTATCTGGCTAGTTAGCTAGCTAAGTATCTGGCTATTTATTAGCTATGTGGCTATCTTGCTTGTTAGCTAGCTGTCTAGATGGCTATTTATTAACTATCTGTTCGTTAGCTCGCTAGCCATCCACCGTGGCAAATAAATCCCAAGCAGGCGAGAGATGAGAGTGTCTGTGTGTCCAAGATAATGAGTGCATGCTTGTAAGGTTGCACAGACACACGCTAAAGGTAGACACACAGGCACTAAAAGTGATAGATGGAAGTAATCACGTTTGACAGAGGTAGGGAAAGGAACAAGGCATCCCATCATCACGGAGAGGGCCTGTAACTCTCCGTGATCCGACAACCTCCAGTTTGTTTCCAAATAACAACACTGCACCAACACACATGACCGTCCTGTATTCAGTCACACAGAATGACATATGGGGGTACTTTTTTTTTGATGGGGAGGAGAGCAAATACAGTGTTAATTGCAGCGGTGGCCCATCAGGGCTTGCAAGGACTTCCCTGCTGGCCTAAAAATATCTGAATCACAGACTAAAATGAATTATATTTTGTCCATGAATTCTCGTTAAATAATTCCAAATTGTCTTTCAGCTTCCTTTCATTGCTTTTCCCAGTGTTTGAAATACCGTCTGCCCCGATGCTCGAGGCGTGTAACTTTGACGCCGGGCGTACAACTTCCAGAACTTCTCTGCCCAGGTGGCTGACTTTTTACCCCCAAAAAATAAAATAAAAATAATAAATCAAATCAAACGTTTGCTTTATTCCGACTTCGAAATATTCGCTTGTTTTGAAATTTCGGAATTTCGGTTCGTTTGTCAATTTTTAATTTCGGTTTGTTTGGCAATTGACATACTCGGCAGCCAATCAGAAGCCTGCATCGAATGACTTCATAATTCCGGGTGCATTTGCATATCATTTTCAAAAGTAGACGCACAGAGAACACAAGAAAAATGGATAAGTGGTTCGGAATCAAGCCAAAACCTCATCCCCAGAAGAGAGACTCAAAAGAAGCTAACAATTTATGACGCTCCAAAACGTAAACGTACATTGAGAGCTTTGTGGAAAGATGAGTTTACGTGGCTTGCAGCAGACGACGGACTGTGCAACCTTCCGGGAAGTGTATGGACAAACGACAACTGAAGAAAAATCATCAGCAAAGGATATTTACAACAAATGAAGCAAGAGACCATTTGTGGTAGGTACATCAATTACTTAATTTTAAAGTGTTGTTCTGTTATATATTCTGATTAACAATCCTTAATACTTTGCAACAATGTTTTGGTTTTTTTTGCAATTAGTCGTCTTATTGTGTTTCAAGTTTTGAAATATCGGGCAGGCAACTTTATAGACGGGCAGGCAACTTTTCAGTGTTGTCTGCCCTGGTGTCCGCTAACGTTTTGTCATGAGTTTCAGACTGCTTTTCCTCTGTTGGGCTGCTTCCAGATGTGTGTTTTCGTATTTAAGCATTTAACAAATAATATTTCAGCCATCATTTGTTACCAGGGCCAGAAATCTACCTTCACAGTCAGTTCTGCAGACCCAGGAGCATAAAAATCAATGTCATATAATGTAATGATGAAGCTGGAACAAAGCGGTAACTTGGAAAAAGTTAAATGGGTCTGGAGTTATATGAGTTTGAAATGAGGGTGGATGTCCAAAATATAATGCAATACATATACAGTAAAGTCTCGTTATATCGATATCGGATATATCGATAGTCCCGGTTATATCGATACTATTTCTATGCACGCACGGAGAAAATTACATGCAAACAGGGTCGGATATATCGATAGTCCCGGTTATATCGATATTTTTTCGAACTCCCTTGAATATCGATATAACGAGACTTTACTGTATATTGGTTTATATAGCACTTTAACAACAGCTGAAGCTCGAACAAAGCGCTAACATGTAAAAAAGGGAAATGCTGCCCCTTGTGGAAGGTAAAAACATTGCCAAAGGTCTGGCCAGCGCTTTATCGGCTTCCCAGCAAGAAAAACCAAAACCCAACCAAATTCGCGAATGGCACTCGAAGTGATATTTTCAATTCCCGAATAAATTTGGGAAGGCAGTGAATGAGTTGATTTTCAAAAGTTAAAAACAAAAGTCCAAATATCAAGGATTAAGGTAACAAAAAACAAACACTCAAAAATCTGTCGTACATGACAAATTTGACAAAAAAATATAGAATCTATTGTATACATCATACATAAGGTATATAGAATAGTAGTACAGTAAAGTCTCGTTATATCGATATCGGATATATCGATAGTCCCGGTTATATCGATACTATTTCTATGCACGCACGGAGAAAATTACATGCAAACGGGGTCGGATATATCGATAGTCCCGGTTATATCGATATTTTTTCGGACTCCCTTGAATATCGATATAACGAGACTTTACTGTATATAGAATATTTGTGTGTATAGTATATTTTACAATGTTTACCATGGTGTAAGTATATAAATGTACCTAAATTAACTAAATTGGAACAGATTACATTTCAAAAGTATTCCATAAATATCCGTCTGTGTACTTTTCAGTGCAAGCCAAGTATACTCAACCACCCTTCAGTCGGTTTCTAAAAAACAAACAAAAATAAGTTTACTTATAATATAGTAGTTGAATAAAAAAAGCTGTTGCTCAGGGAACAATAATCCCACTGGAAACAAAGACAAGGAGAAATCAGGGAAAAAAATAGAAGCAAACTGGTGAGACAATGAGTGACACCAGGACAAGACAATGAGATGAAGGATCGTTCAACTCAATAGATCGGACTGCTGGGAAGAACAAGAATGTAACGGCACCAAAAAGACACTAAAAATCGAAATCAACAAAATCACAGATTGTGACAAAGCGGTTCCTTGACTGACAAGTGGTCCAGTTTATGAGTTTTTCGAGTCGAGAGCTGTCGACTTTGGGTTATGAGGCAAAATGTCTCCTTCATGAGATATGCTACCGCTTCAGTAATTAGCTCATTTATTGCCTCAACAGGGGATCAGTAGGTGTCTAGTCTTATTAACCCCTGGAGTTTTTCATACTGGCCGTTCAGCAAGGCTTTGGCACGTGTGTTTACTTTGAAAATGTCATTAGCATTAACAATGAAATCCAGCATAAAGCAAAACCTGGGGTTTTTTCCGAATTCTCTCCCTCGTGATGGCAAGCGGACAGCAAATTTCCCAAGGATTTCATGGACGTCTTATAGAGATCAGGTGTTAAAGCTTCGCATAACATTTGGCTGCGTGTCTCTGCATGTTTTATAAGTACATGTATAAATTCATGTTCCCTGGCGTGGTGATCCTCGCCTGTGTTCAGCATTATTGCCACTGGGTGAATTTAAAGGTTGGGAAAGGTGAGCGTGTGAGTATCATTCGCCGAGTTAGCTGGTCCAGACTCTTTTGCTGATAGACTTTAGAAGAGCTTGCCTTTGAACCGAAAAATGATGTTACGTCCGTAATGGGGACTGAATGGCATTATATTTAAAGGACAACCAACGTCACTTTTTTGTTTCTTAACAAACATCAGAAACACGTTGTATACCATCTAAAATACCCAATACACGCAGTATGATATTTTTAGTCAAATGCAAAACACCAATAAAAATGACTTAAAGTGTCCAAAATCTGCAACAAAAATTGAGCTGCGAACTGGGAATTTCCGAAAGTCCCGCCCCCAGTTCATGACGTCAAAACAATGGCTTCAGATTCGGAGAATATGCTTTCTTGTTACTCATCCAATTATGAATTGAATTCTGAAGAGGAAAGCATCCATGTTTGCAATCGATTAAAGAATTTATTCCCTGTCATTTTGAGGCATCAGGGGCGGGAAATGTAGCACAAAAAGAGGCAGAAAATGGCGACAAAGCTCCTGTAAGTAATTAATCAGCCCGTTTCCACAGGCTGATTAATTCCTTACATGGAGCTTTGTCGCCCTCTTCTGCCTCTTTTTTGGTGCTACACGAAGTTTTCAGACCAGCCAAGTACAACCAAATGCATTGACGTGATGGAAGGACTGCTACAATGTGTCCTTTTTTCGGTCAGGGACGTTCCTTCAGTGACGTAGGGTGAAGACTGGCGTTCCTTCAGTGACGTAGGGTGAAGACTCGTCACCAACTCAAAAACATGACTTCCGGAATATTCAGCGCGAGTCTTAAAACGTAAAATATAGCTATATGCAGTGGAATCTTTGTAAAATACGCTCAGTAGAAGTCATTTGAAGCCATTTTACAAATTATTGACACAACTTGTCCGGAGACGTCGGTTGTCCTTTAAATCCTTGTTGGAAATTCAAGGGAGTTAGTTACCTGACCTTATTATTATACACACAAACAAAAAGATTCACCCATAAAATTTGGAAAATACTGGAAAATGGACCACTCATTTCCCAGGTTTTCCAGGACGATTTAGAACCTTGTTTCTAAAATGTCTGTGTAAGCTCTCAGTTGTACAGGAGTGGTCCATCGATGAAAAGGTTTCTTCAGCCGTCATCTGTACTTCTTTGAAGGTGTCGGACGTTTCGCTTCTTATCCAATAAGCTTTGTCAGAAAACTAAAGTCTTACTGGTAGTTTAGGCCCTATATATATATATATATATCCACTGTCCAGACATGGCGGTGCCGGACTCTGCTATGGTAGGTCCCTGCTCTCAGGTTGGGGGGGAGCAGAGAACTACTCCATGCAGCTGCTCCACTGATAGTTCCTGTCGTTCAGACTAACGGCTGGCCTGATTGCCCCATTTCGACCGGTATCACCTCATCAGTATTACTAATCCTATGTTGCCTAAGCAGGCTATTGTATGAACGATCCAAATTGAACCTCACCCCACCAAACCGGTTTAATGAAGGATTTGGTTGTTTTGTCTCTAAAAACGTGGACATCAGGTTAATCGTAATTTGAGGAACGGCTGTATTATAAAGAGATAATTTATTTATTCAGTACACTGTGGCTCATTTTCCCAGATAAACACACAGAATTAGAGGCAATGAGGCATGGAATTGACAGAAAATGAATATAGTTGGGAAGGATACTGATAGATGGATGCAAAGATGGAACCACATTTGTGTGTATGTGTGTGAGTGAAATGTCGCTCGGGGCGAGAGTGGCTGACTCAGCTCTAATGAGACATTAATAAAGATGTTGGCTAATTTGGGCTGGCGGGGCGACGGAACTCGGGAAGGGAGGGTTGTGAAACATGGCACTAAATTGGAAAAGCAGCAGCTGCTTTGCCAGATGATCGGCGAGTGGGGACACAGCTGCCACCTGACCGTCCTCTCGACGGTCCTTTTCTACGCCCGCCTCCACCCGGCAGGATGATCGTGTTGGTTAAGACAGCAATTTAAAGAAACTTCCTCTTGACGTTGTTGTTCCCTTGTTCATTTGTCTTGCTTAGGTGCTACTGACATGTAATTAGCTTCAAAGTTCCTTTCCAAGTTTTTTAAATGAATGATTGACACAAAGAGTAGGACAGTATTTTATTTATAGGTAATTTTGGATTATGATGATTATTGGATTAACCTTTTTTAGCCTTACAGTGGAGAAATTTACATTTCACAGCAGTTAGTAGAAAAACAAACTACAGGAGCTGCTGCCACACTCGCGGCACCATTTTGAAGTCAACACAAAAAAAAATTGGCAAAACACAAAAGACAAGGACAGTCATTTAATCATAATCTGCACCGCATTTGTTCTATGAAGCAGTTCTATGTGAAAGAGGAGAGGAAAGTGTCATTTTCACCAGTGGATCAGGGACGTCATGGTGAAATGTGCACGTCAGCTACAAGCAAAATGTTGAAAGCAAACACGAAGCTGTAGCATGCATTGACAAAAACAGACTGGCTCACATCTCCTGTCCAATGTAAATCCGCTTCAATTCCAAGCTGTGACAGTTCTACATACAGTTCCTTCTCCTCCTCGGATGATGATAAAAAAAAAAATCACCATCTTTAAACTTCAGGCCATTCTCCTAGAATTATTTTTCTTTCTTTAGTATCATGATTTATATTTTTAACTGTTCTTGGGATTGTTTGTTAAATCATAATTTAAAATACAGTTTTTGCTGGCCTTTATTTTCATTCTGGATTTGTCACCAAATTGTGAGATATGCCAGGAGACGTGAAAATAACATATTTAAGCCTGCAATTATTGGAGTAGCAAAAAGTGCAATTGTTTTTCAAAGCCAGCGAGTGCTACTTTTACGTCAGTTCATTAGGGTTCATTCAAGGACTCAAATGTTCACCAAACGGTTACCAAATCATAGAAGAGGTTGGCCTGTTTATTTTTCAAATGACCTTGCGACAAGAATAAAGAATAATGCCTTTTTTGTGAACATTTTTCACCTTGAACAAACTCTGGTTTGAACATGGATTTTCAGCAACATTAGATGCTGTCTTTGGAGAGTAGGCATGATACACCCTGAACTGGTTGCCATCCGATCACAGGGCACACAGAGACAAATAACGAGCCACAGGCTCACAATCACACCTCAGGGCAATTTAAAGGACTTTAAAATAGATGAAGAAAATCCATAGAGGTAAAGAGAAAACATACAAACTCCACTCAGAAAGGTCTGACCAGGAATTATTCCCATGACTTCTGTACTGTGAGGTGTTGCTCAATCAACATGCAGGATGTATTCCATCTATCCCATCCATCCATTTTCTCATTCGCTGAAACTATCTAGTGCCACTACAGAATGAGAAAACTTAAGACTCCACTGATGAAATTAATCAAGAGACCAAGAGTGAGACTAAAGCTGTAAAACGAAGGTGGTCAAGAGTAAATGCTTCCAATTGTGAACACTTAGCAGTACTTAGCCACTTTGTCATCTTGTCATTTCCAAGACAAATCTAAAATCTGAATCTCAGTTAAGAGGGACAAAATATCCAGCCGATGAAATATTTATTCAATTGTTTTGAAGTAGAGGTGATAAGTAGCTGGATTTGTTTGAAGAAGATCTCGTCAGGACTTGTCAATGTCACACTTCTCAAAGTTTTGTTTATAGTTCTTGTCGGCTTTGCGGAGCTTGCATTCATATTCTCGAGTATGCACACACACACACACACGCACACACACTCACACACGAAAGTCATTTGGAGAACAGAGCGATTTCATAATGTTTGCCTTCATTAGCTGTGGCATAATTTGATGTTTACTTTGCAGCATTGTTTCTCAGGAAGCTGTCACTGTTTATTCACCATAATTTATGGTCTATTTCATCTGAAAAGATGCTCCGGCACATCCTTGTTTATTTTGTCGCTTTTGTACACAAAGACTCTTCATTCCACTCAGGCTGCTGCTGAGTCACTACTGTGTGAAATACATTAGTGTCATACCATTTCTTTAACCGTAAACAACAAAGGTCAGTAGGAATACAAAGGAGAATGCAACTTTGATAATGTGATATGTTAAAAGCAGCAGATATTCAGAAACAATCAGTCTTGCACTGACCTGCAGGGCCGACCAGTAGAAACTCTCAAGTTGTCACGATTTGCACGGTGGTAGTGGACCCCATGTTATTCAGATAAAAAGTTCATTCAGCCAAATCCAGGAAGGAGATTTCGAGTTTTCTTTATTTTAAGGTGCAACCGATGACGGATTTTAGCAGTCCACAGTTTGCATTGCTCTCCAGGCTGTGCCTTCCTCATTCCTCTTTCAAAGGTGGTTCACTTGAGCTTCAGGCCAATCAGGTCCAAGTGGCAATTGGCCAATCCCAGGTGGTTACAATTCCCTTCTCTAAAACAATTCGTGGTCGCCCGACACTACTGTTTTGGATAGAGATAAATGTGCACCGTTCACCCATCTGACATCCACCAAAAACAAAATTATTTTACATTTCTTACATACAAAAGCAGGCAGGAGTAAGGGGCAGGATGTATTTGACAAATTGTGTTAAATAAAGCAACAAAACCTCAAACAATAAAGTCATCAGAACAAAAGGCCCAAAGTAGCAAACAAAACCATGAGTAACACGTGACATGAAGAAACAAACATGACAAGGTGAAAGAAACAATGACCGCCCCTGAATGGTCGTGCCGGGAGTCCTTTTACCTGCCACTGATTAAAACGACCAACACCTGTGCAGTGGCAGGCGGGGCCTGACATTGCCACCCGTTGGTCGCAAACCGAAACGTGACACAAGTGAAATACAATAGATTTTATTCTGCTCAATTATGGCCTTAGAATATTTTTTCCACCAAAAAAAAAAAGAATAAACTGAAAACAAGCCTTGACAGGAGTGTTGCTCATTTTATTGTGACGCGAGGATCAGAAAATAAACCACGGTGAACTCCTGGGGCCCCCCTTTTTTTCAGGCTGCTTCAAAATCGTGTGCACGCATAACAGCATTTACGTTAGCTCGGTGCTGATTCATATCAATTTTAAATAGTGTTGCGTAGGACCAGGTGTCGGTCAACATTCCACATTTCTGGGACATATTTTCCAGTTCTTTTTCCCATTTTTCCCCAGTTCTTTTCTTATTAAAAGAGCCAAATGAACTTGAGCTTAATAGTGACTGCCTGGGGGCATTGACGTATAGGTGAGTAGGCCTGAGACGCACACAAAATCACAATATGGCAGCACTGAGAGAGGCGATGAGAAGATCTCTGATGCCGCTCATCGACTTAGCAAAGGTGAAGTGAGGCCAGTGGAGGGGGAGGAATCAATGTTACTCATCTGTCCTCCCACACACAACCCATGTGAACGTAAGCATCTGAATTGCAACTCTGAACACATTTTCTAACAATAAATAAATAAATAAATAAATAAATAAATAAATAAATAAAAATTACCTTGCCGCAGCACAACCAAAGTTTGGGAAAAGAAATAGCTATCATGTATAACATCTCATCTGTCATAAAACTATTCAAACTAATTTAATCGCAAAAGCTTTCCAACTGTTGTCATTGCATCGTTATAAGATTTTAATGTTACTACCATGACTGACACTTTCTTGAAATATTTTTGTCACATTAATCTCCCAATTTTATTCATGCTTTGCTTAACTCATTCACTGCCAGATGATGTTCAAAAATGTGTCCACTGCAGTGCCAGGGTTTTTGTCATTGTCACTCAAATTCCAGGACCCACAGAATATTGAGTTTTTGGGCTCCATAAACACTCAATGCAACGTAAGATATCTTCTTTTATCAGAAAAAAAGAGTTAAATGGGTCTGGGGTTATATGAGCTTGAAATGAGGGTGGATGTCCAAAATACAATGCAATACATACATATTGGTTTATATAGCGCTTTTACAACAGCTGAAGCTCGAACAAAGCGCTAACATGGAAAAAAATGAAATGATGCCCCCTTGTGGAAGGGAAAAACATTGCCAGTGGTCTGACCAGCACTTTATAGGCAACCCCCGCAAAAAAACAAAACAAACCCCAAACAAATTTGGCAATGGCGTCACGTGCTAAATTCCCAAATAAATTCGGGAATGGCAATTAATGAGTTAAAGAGGAAGTGAACCCTAAATTATTTATGCAATACTATGCTTTATGTGCCTCTACTAGAAACAGGGTTTATTGCAAACCTGAGTTATGCAGCAAAATCCTTGTTTTCTGAATCTGAGCCACGATTGGTTGTTCACCGAGTGAGCAACTGGGATGTCATTTTTCGTCAGGAGCAAGTGGCAAAATGACTGCCCCTGAAAAGAAAAAAATAAAATGGAATTTGACTGCATAACTCATATTCCATTAAAACAAGATTAATAAAAATAAGTTGATTGGACTACTTGGGCTGCATGGAACTTTTTTGCCATCCATCCTTCTACCCATTTTCTGGTCCGCTTATCCTCACAAGGGTCGCGGAGGTTGCTGGAGCATGGAACTTATTATTGGAGAGAAAATGTTGGGGTTGACTTCTTGGGTACCTCAACAATTTGTGTCCGAGCTGTTGCGGATGACTCCTGTCACCCCTCTGAGGTGTATCTTGAAAATCGATATGAATGCTTTCGATGTATCAGGAGCAGCAGCTTGGCCACTTGCATTTTCTGACCTATAGAATCCTATGGCAGCACGGTGGGAAAACTCACTTCAAAGAGTTGCTCTCCATCATTGTGCAAGACACGGAAGAACAAAGTGGTTATGCATGTGAGCCCAAGAACACTCCAAAGCTTATTTTTTATCCTGCCATTGAAGTCCAAATCCTTTGCATTACCGACAAACTCACTAGAAGGGTTTCAATTAACCTTAGCAACCTTCAGCTTTACATAGAGATTTTTGAATTATACGTTATTGGTTCACGGCATGGAGGCATTTCTCAGAATAACCTACGAGTCGTCCTAAAACCAAATAAAAGTCTTACAATAGAACTCCAAATTAAAACAAATGAATCAAGACTCATGTTCATCCTGTGAGGGGAATTGTGCATTAAAAAAAGATCACAAACCAAAAATCTCATTGTGGAGGGATTTTAAAGAAATTCAAATACAGTCCAAAGATTGAAAAAGCAAACATTTCTGCCATGTTTTCGAACTAATATTAAGAAGTAATCAGATTGCTTCAGGGAGTAGTTTCCTGCTCCCCCAACCTTAGAGAAGGAACCGATCAGAGCAGAGGATGTATATAGGGACAGAGTTACCAGCACAACTTCAGTACGCTGATGAAGCTCTTTGGATGAGGAGCGAAACATCCGACACCTTCATAGAAGTACAGATGATGGCTGAAGAAACCCTCTCATTTACATTTGCGAAACAAATAAATACATTAATTAATGAAACCATCCGTGTCGAAATTGATAAATGGGAGAATTCCTCTCTATTGTGGGGTTAAAAAAAATAAAAATAAATAACATAATATTCATATACTGGGTCATTGTCTGCCATTGACCAAACCCTACACAGCAGTAAAGTTGTCCAATCGTTACAATTAAAAACAATGGAAAAAAATGGCATGAAAAAAAATAAATACATCCAGGCCATAAATATGAAAAATAACGATACATATGACCATAATATGGGAAATCATTTAATAATAATAATAATAATAATACATTTAATTTATAAGCGCCTTTCAAAACTCTCTAGGTCACTTTACAGACACAGGATAGGTTTTTCTGTGGGTGAGCAGCGGCAGCCACACGCGACAGCCACACGCGCCAGCGTTGACTCAACACGGAAGTCACCCAAATAGATAGAAAGCGAGCTAGCTAGCTAATAGATAGATAGCTAGATAACCAGCTAGCTAGATAGCCAATAGATAGCTAGCCAGCCACCCAGATAGCTAACAGATAGCTAACAGAAAGTCAGCCAGCTAGATAGCCATATAGCTGATAGATAGCCAGGTAGATAGCCAGCTCGCCAATTAGATCGCTAATAAACCCAATGAACAATTTCACTCGCGAGCGCAATTACCTTGTTATGTGTGAAACAAAAGTGTGCATTGGAAAATATAGTATGTAGGCATTTTTTTACATAGTCACTTCCGCAGTCATATTCGCAAGTCGAACTTACGATACTGTTTCCACATTGCTCTACAAAGAAACAGTAATCGCTATGATTACAGTCAATGACAATGGATAATACCTCCAAAACTGGTAGATGAGGAGACAACTATATTCACAGACATTTTGCAGTTCAATAAGATTCATTTGCATTATCTTGTAAGATCCCTTATTTGGATGAGACCCGTCAAACCCAAATTGTACCAATTGGGTGCGGGCCCGGAAACAACGATTTCACACGGATAGCTTGGCTCAGCAAGCATCCCACTCGACCACGTTTGTTTCTATTGAACTAAATCTGGTGGTTGCCAGCTCAGTCTTAGTCACGCTGTAGGCGCATATGCAACTTCACATTGGGAAGCGGGGATGAAAAACAAGCAGCCACCCGAAAAGATGAATCCAGTAGTATGTCATCATTTCCACCACCACCACCATCATCATTCGGGCGCGGAACTCCTACGGAAGCCAGAATGACTGAAGTTTTGCAGTCATTTCCGGTAACTTGACCTGATATTCAAGTGTGACAAATGTGCTCGCAAGTATTCAGTTGGTGGTAGATTTGCGTCACTATTACAAGATGAGGCACAACTTGTCAATTGAAATTGTGGAGGGATGAACTCAAGCTAAATATCCTCGAGCGTAGCCATGTCGATGAGATATAATTGGTAAGAACGCAGGTTGCAGCAGGGAGAACTGGTTGTCAGGGCAGCAGAAAGGAGCTGTTGTTGCTGGGGATATATATGATGGCGCACGCAAAAGTGTGGACCGGTAACACCTTTTGCCAAGCCCAAAAGAAAACAGAGGATAAGCTTAAGAACATTGATATGCAGTAAACTAAAACAAGCCATCTTGCCTGACATTCGCATCTTCATGTCATGATGTTATTGATGTTGTTGATGTTGACTGCAAATGACTGCAAACACCTTCTTTCGCAGACAAACTAACCCCGGCCTATATTACGTTGTGAAAACATTCATAGATTTCATCAGGAAGATGCAGTAAAAGCTGAGAAAGAGAGGCAGAACCACTTGGGTATCCGCGACCAAACAATTCAACAATATGCAGGTAGACTTCAAAAACTCATTTATCAGAATCTATTTGATACTATTTGATGTGTCAGATTTTTGCTTTGGATTTCATCATGTTCGTTTCCACCGATGTATTCACTTTTAAAGGACAACCGACATTACTTTTCTGTTTCCTAATTGACATCAGAAAAAACGTTTTATAGCATCTAATATACCCAAACCATGCAGTATGATATTTTTAGTCAAATGCAAAACACTAATAAAAATCACTTGTGTCCAAAATCTGCAAAAAATTGAGCTGCGAATTGGGCATTTTCAGAAAGTCCCGCCCCCAGTTCGTGACGTCACACCAAGACGTCTCGCATTGCTAGTGAATCAAAACAATGGCTTCAGATTCAGAGAATATGCTTTCTTGTTCCACATCCAGTGATGAATATGATTCAAATAGTTCTGAAGAGGAAAGCATACATGTTTGCAATCGATTAAAGAATTTATTCCATGCCATTTTGAGGCTACATTGGGGGAAAGTGTATCACCAAAAAAGAGGCAGAAAATAGCGACCAAGCTCCGTGTGAGGAATTAATCAGTCCGTTTCCACAGGCTGATAAATTCCTTACATGGAGCTTTGCCGCCCTCTTCTGCCTCTTTTTGGTGCAACACGACGTTTTCAGACCAAACAAGTACAACAAAATGCATTGACGTGATGGAAGGATTGCTACAATGTGTCCTTTTTTCGGTCAGGGGCGTTCCTTCAGTGACGTAGGGTGAAGACTCGTCACCAACTCAAAAACATGACTTCCAGAATATTCAGCGTGAGTCTTAAAATGTAAAATATAGCTATATGCGGTGGAATCTTTGTAAAATACGCTCAGTAGAAGTAATTTGAAGCCATTTTACAAATTATGGACACAACTTGTCCGGAGACGTCGGTTGTCCTTTAAATCATTGTTGGAAATTCAAGGGAGTTAGTTACCTGACCTTATTATTATTAACAGAGGACTATAGCTAGGCCGTGATTGTTTTGCATACCACTAGAGGGAGGACATATGCAATACTTTTAGAATGTGTCCCCTTGGGTCAACAGTGGTCAGATCCAGCTTTCAAACCAACCTGAAGAATCATTTGCGATCTGAACTCTTATCACTGATTAATTGACTTGATTTAAAAAAAAAAGGCAATGCTGGCCCTGTGGCATGTATTAAATGCTTCACATTGTGTTCTGGAAGTTATTGGACATTGATCCGAGTCGGATTCCTTCTTTTTTGAACTGTTGTGGTCCCTGTGCTTCACAGTACGCTGACCATCCCTGCAGGCAATTGTTATCCATCCACCAACATTCTGTTTTTATTAATAAAGACAATGCAGAAGACAACAAGTCTGACTCCCGACAAACAGTGGAGAAGCATGCCAATCAACATGATTAAGATGTTAGAGATGATCTTGGACTTTTGGAAGCGTCCTTCACCAAACTGCCCTTGGTCAACCGTCAAGATCTTCAACTTCCTGGGAATGACGGTCTCCCAGGACTTGAAGTGGGAGGTCAACAAGAACATCACCCTGAACAACACCCAGTAGAGGATGTACTTCCTGAGGCTGCTGAGGAAGCAGGTCCTGTTACAGGAGGTGCTACGACAGCTCTACACTGGTCATTTTACCTCTGCTTAATACTTTGCACATTGTCTCACAGTTGCTATTGGGTGGAACGTACGACCACACAACGGTGCACTTATATTACTTCCATACTTCTTTGTCATGTGCTTGTTTATGATGACACTAGTGCAGCCTGTATTGTTGGAGACAAATTCCTTGTGTGTTCTACATAATCGGAAGATGATTCTGATTGCTCTCCAAAAAAAATCCAATAGGTCTTCTTAGGGTAAGGGTTGTATTGTTCTGCTTCTTCAATTCTTCTATTGATCTGATGGTGTCCATTTTTCAGTGGATGGCTTTGACTGTGTGTCAAAGTGAATTTGGTAGTGGGAAGTTGATTCTGTGAGCTGGGAAAATTGATTCTGGATGTGTGCCATTACAGTTCCCCTGGACTTGCCTGATTGGCCTTTGGCTCAGCTAAACGCTCCCTCGGGTGGTGGTGGTAGTGGTAGGGAGGGGGTATACGGGCATGCTTGATGCTGAGGGGAAATGGAGCCATTTTAAGTCCTGATAACTTGTAAGCCTCTCAGCTGAGGGAGAGAGCAGAGCCATTGACTCTTTGATTCACAATGACTAAACATTCAATCGCAAACCATGTCCTAAAACCACAGACGGAGGGGGTAAACGTCTGGCTGTGATTAGGCCCAGACATAAGTAGTACGCCGCCTAAAAGGTTTTAAAAAAGTTGCTGCAGACTGAAAAATGTATCACATCTCACCTGTCTTGGAAGGAACGCTGTTTAAGGCATGCTACGGGATGTTAACCTCACTGGCTTCCCCAGGAAGACAGTTAATGACAGTGATATTGTCAAAATGTATCACGATGCATTGATTAGTATAATTAAAATACATTTATTTCATTCTCTTGCTTCTGTGACAATGCTTGTAACTCAAAATAACTGCATCACACACACACAAGTACACACACGTACACACACACACAATAGTGTTGTATTGATTAAAAAAATTATGTTGAATTGTAGTTAAAATAAAAGACGCCATATTTCAAGAAAACTAATCACACAAAAGACCTGTGAAAGTGAATAGGTAGGAATACATGAAAAAGAAGTCAGAATAAAGCAGCTTTTTGCACGGAAGTATAATTTGCCAATGAATGAATAAATAAATAAATAAATAAATAAATACAATTTAAAAAGCCTTCCCTCCATCATAAAAGTACATAGCTGGCTACACAATGAAATGCAATGTTGACGAGTCGTGACACTGCTGCTTTTGTACCTTCATGGGCAAGTGTGTGAATGTGTGCGTGCAATCGTGTGTCTGCACATATTTGACAGCGAAACGAGCCGAGTAAACCACTACATCAGCACCACGCAGTCAAACGGTGATGAGGGCGTCACGGCGCAATCAATCATTGCTGCTGACTTTGTTGACTGCTTGCGCTCCTGCCAGTCAAGGGGCCTCTTTTCAAAATCCTCTAATGAGCGTGCAAAGTCCAAAGGCGGGTCACTGACTGTTGGAGGAGGTGCGTCTGTCACATGCGCATCCTCCGTAGCCCACATTTGTTAATATTTTATATCGCAAATCTTTTCATGGCTGTTGTTGACGGTGAAGCCACAGGGGATGAAATAATTCTGGTTGATCTGGATCCATATATCTTCTTGTACAGTATATCACATACGTAAAGAGACCCTAAAGTGACGCGGAAGAAGAAAAGACACATATGCTTCATTTTAAATGAGAGAAGAGGCTGTGGAATAGAAAAGGAGAGCACGCTGTGTTCGCTTGTGTGACAATCACTGTCAGCCGTTTGTTACAGTACATTCAACAGCCTTGAGTTATGGGTCCAAACTAGAGTGGATTTCTTTTTTTCCCCAACCATTGACTCTGTATTTTGCTTGAACTCATTACATGGCTGGAGTTGACTTTGGGCAAGAGATGGAGTTTCCTCTTTTGCCAGCCAATCATACGGCACTCATATGCATGCAATCGCTCACACTTTTATTTACTACTATAAACACTATGGCAGTGGTTCTTAATTTGTTCGAATCACTGTACCTCACCAGTTTCATATGCTCATTCACCGAACCCTTCTTTCAATGAGTGTGCCTACTAACTGCAGACGAGACTGAGGGGTGGACCTCTGCTGTAGAGGATCCACCGAACCCCTGAGACCGACTCACCGAACTATAGGGTTCGATCGAAATCAGTTTAAGAACCACTGATCTATGGTCTTCAATGAACCTTAAATCCAAGTTTTGCAGAGACAAGGACAATTGCTACCAGAAATGGATGGACGTGGATCAGAATACCCAAGGAACTTTAACCATTGTTTAAAATTAAGGATTATGCTTGAGTTGAAGCAATTTATCTGTGTCCTCCGATTGGTTAAAAGTATACCCCAATCGTCATTCAAAATCGGCGAGAGATAGCATTCACACCTGGACTACGCTTAACAATAAAGCTGAACTTGTTTTCACTTGACTTGGCTTGGTATTCGATTACCTCGTTGATGTACGTACTTACTAGTTGTCCAGTGTACCGCCCTTGTAATAATAACAAGAAAAAGAAGAAATAAGAAAACTGAATCTGAGCAAAATGTTACTTGAAACTCTGATTAAAGATATGTTTAAATATATTAACCAAATTTAATTGTAATACATGTATATTGATCCCTACTGTGCACATGTCCACATACCATAGCTTTAGCCAGAACATGTATTCATCTGGGTTGGTTTTTATGCTTGTGTAATGCCTTTGAATAGAAAATATTTATTTTCACCCTCTTCGGCATGAACACTGTGTATGTTGGTCAGGAATAATTACCACTTAGAGAGAACAAAATGTATCTTGAAAACATTAAATATCATAGAAAAGGTAACGTAGCATCGTGTTAGTATTTTTATTTCAAAGATCGTCGACTTATATAGCAATTTTCAGCAGTAAAAATGTAATATTCAGGCAGGCATCGTCATCAACTTGAAAACAAGACTTGTTGAATATTCAGCGCAAGTCTTAAAACGTAAACTATAGCTATATGGAATCTTTGTGAAATATGCTCAGTGGAAGTCATTTAAATTGATTTTACAAATTATGGACACAACTTGTCCGGAGGCGTCGGTTGTCCTTTAAAACACCTTGGGCTCTACTTTCATGACCGATGCAAATATGGCCCAGCATGCAGCGTAAATCTGCATAGAGACATGTTTGACTAGATGTTGGTATTTTCACAAATACGTGCAGGCCATTGGATTTACAAATGGGGGAAACATACAACCGACTGTTTGTCACAAATTAAAAATTAAGTAAAAAAAACCTTTGCCACTCATTAAATTAGTTTTCAATTTACCACTTTATAGATTTTTAATAATCTGTCACTCCCTTACTGCCTACTCAAGTGAGGCAGTAGTAGCCCATGCATATTAGCAAATGACTCAGCACAATAAACACAGTTGGATTTGTTTTTATATTTATTCAGGAAACGCGCAGAAACTATGAATCTGTTGTACTTGGCTAATTATGAGGGGCTGATGTTTTTCATATATTTTTGGGAGGGGGGGTGGCATCGAATGGCACTTATGACAAAGTTGTTTCAGGGCTCTTTGCGCCTGTATACAATCAAATTTGGATAGGACGCAGAGGTTTCATTCGCCAAAACATTGACGTGTTTTGTTGTTTATTTTCACCCAGTCGCACGCACACACAGACACACACTCACACGCACATATATGCACGCGCCGGAGGCAATGTGTTCACCAGGGGAACAAGTGATTGCGATGTTCTCATTCTAGGCCGGGCGTTTTGATGAGCAAGTGCAGCAGCATACTCATAAGTTTCCTCTAATAATGCATCTTGCAGCGTGAGAAGAGGAAGCTAAAGGAAAAAAAAAGTGGAGTCTAAAGACGGCGCCTACGTCGACCTCGTATTATGAATATGAAACAGTTTACAAATGCAGGAGCTGAGAAGGGAACTCGTGAGCAGACAGGAAAGAGCCTGTAAACATCTGTGTAGTGGGACTGTCGGTCGACAGCTTGTTTGATTGTTTTCGTGTATTTTTCCATAGTTTGGAAGAGGTAACTTTTGCACATTCGAGGCTCAACGATTTGCTCTCAAGTGATTCAAATTTTAAGATACTTTCTCGAACACAAATACCAGTAGTCGACACACACTAAAACGTTGAACAATAACACTGATGAAATTATCAATTGACAACTAATTGATGATCAAATTAAGCGACAAATATTGTGGCAATTGATGAAAGTCAGAGATGGGAAAATTGATTTATAAATGTAAATGATGATGATGTAAATTGATGTATAAATGGACAGCCATTAAAATGCACTGAAGAAAAAGTATGACAATGAATTATTTTATTTATATGTATGTATGTATGTATGTATGTATGTATGTATGTATGTAATAAATATATCATCTGCAACACGAACCACGAGCACTGGAGCCCCGCAGGGATGCGTCCTCTCTCCATTGCTCTTCTCTCTCTACACAAACGACTGCACCTCAACGCACCCAGCTGTCAAATTCATAAAGTTCGCAGACGACACCACGGTCATCGGTCTCATCAAAGACGGCGACGAGTCTGCGTACCGACAACAAGTGGAGCAGCTGGAGCTCTGGTGCAGCCGTCACAACCTGGAGCTGAACACGCTCAAGACAGTTGAGATGATGGTGGACTTCAGGAAACATCCATCACCACAGCTACCCCTCACACTATCCAACTGCCTGGTGTCAACCGTTGAGACCTTCAAGTTCCTGGGAATCACAGTCTCCCAGGACATGAAGTGGGAGGTCAACACCAACTCTATCCTGAAAAAGGCCCAACAGAGAATGTACTTCCTGAGGCTACTAAAGAAGCATGGCCTGCCACAGGAGGTGCTGCAACATTTCTACACGGCTGTCATCGAATCCATCCTGTGTTCTTCCATCACCGTTTGGTTCGGGGCCGCCACAAAAATGGACAAAATCCGACTTCAACGGACAGTTAGGACGGCGGAAAAAATCATTGGCACCACCCTACCCACTCTCGAGGACTTGCACACTGCGAGAATCCAAACTAGGGCGCGGAAAATCCTACTGGACCCTCCGCACCCTGCCCACCACCTTTTCCAGCTACTCCCCTCAGGCAGGAGCTACCGATCCATGCGCACCAAATCCAGCAGACATTTAAACAGCTTCTTCCCCCAAGCCATTAACTCTTTGAACTCTTTCAACAGTAGCCAAAATGAACTGTATAGTGCCACTTAGCAGTTTTTTTGACAACGATACTAGTGCAGCGTGTTCGACCGGAAACAAATTCCTTGTGTGTTCTACATACTTGGCAATAAAGATGATTCTGATTCTGATAATAATAATAATAATAATAATAATAATAATAATAATAATAATAATACATTTCATTTCTAAGCGCCGTTCAAAACTCTCAAGGTCACTTTACAGTCACATGATACGTTTTTCTGCGGGTGAGCAGCGCCAGCCACACACGCCACACTTATGTACTTGTGTCCTTGTGTATTTATTTATTTTTAAATGGTGACAAGGAAGCAAAGGAGGAAAAAAATCCACCGGTGCAGAACTTTAATCGTTTTGAGACATTCTTTTTTGTTTCATTTGTGTTGTGGAGGTTAGATTACATTAACGATTGTAAACATTTTGAAATGATTGATCTTGGTCTCATCTTTGACAAGTCAAAAAGCTGGTATTTAATATTTCCACATTGACTATGTATTATCGCAACAGGGTCCTTTTCAAAAAATAGTGACTCATCGTTCCGCTTGGCTAAGAGTCTGCACAGAGGACATTTGATTTTGTTATGATTGATACTTATCTTGTCCCTCCTCCTTATCCATTTTCCGGACTTGACAAATGATTGAAGAGGCAAGCAGCTTCACCTAATTCTTTTCTTTGTTGTGCTCTCTCAAAGAGTCAGTGTCGCGTTTCAAAGTGGTGAGTTTTCAAGTCGGCCAAATATGGCTCCAACTGTCGTTAAATAAACAGCATGGCGCTGTCCTGAGAGGAATAAATGAGAGTGCGTGTGGAGCACTCTAATCAGGGAAGATACATCCTCATGGCCTTCCTCAAGTGCACACATGTTAATACTCGTCGATTATTGATGTAAAGCCTCCAGTCATCAACTCAAGGCTGATGATCACTTCCAATCCCAAATCCGGACTAGTCTCGTGAATCACAAGAGGAACCATTTGCCAGAAAATCAGGATTGAAGTGAACATTTCAAAATCTCATCCATCATTTTGTTCAGCGAGCGATGCGGATCCTCAAAGAAGGAATTAGAAAACCTACTGTGTGAGTTTCCAGTCAAACCATGCCACATTTAAGGTGCAGTATGCATGTGCCTGTCAATGAAAAATAGAAGCCTAGAATGTTATCAGTTCAATGTTGTTTTCTGTTTTCCTCCGAAACTTTCTGTTTACTCCGACACTCAAAACTGGCCATTATCAGAATCCCATTTTAAAGGATTCATACAAGAGGACATATAGCCATCTAAGCCACCCTTTTTCAAAAGCGCTTATTCTGAACTGGGTTACAAGGAGTTGCCGGAGCCTAACCCAGCTGAATTTGAGCATAAAATTCACAGGTCGCCAGTCAAGCATAGTCAAGCATACAGTACATGGCGGGATAAACATCTTTCGGTCATAGTAATCATTTCCAATGAATCCCAATACAAAAGGGTCAAATGGTTCGCCTTTCAAATGTATATAATTTCTACCTCACCTCACTGAAAAATTACCGTCAGATTCCCTCTTGACAGAGCAAGAATCATATTGAATTTAGTGCTTCTGGCTCCAGGATGCTTTCAGTATCAGGGTTTCAAAGATACTATTAGGACTCGCTACGACTAATGGATTCTCGGTGTATCCGTAATGGCTTCATAGGTGTTTTTTGTGACTCACTCTCATTGAACAATACAAATTATTTTGAGCGCCAACAGGGATGATCAATTGTGAAGCATTTCCAGCCTCTTATATGTTGCGTTCACACAGAGGCGTAATGCAACAACTCAGAGTGCATCCATCAAACTAAAACAGACTAATGGAGAGCGCAGGGCGCGTTTGCTTTTTGGTTGCTCTGGTTTTCGTGAGACTCAGAAATGCTGCACTCTCATCCAATCAGCACAGATCATTTATGTCTGGGAAAAAAAGGAAAGATAGGCCTTCTTCTTAATTGTTCACTATCTGGTGAACTGTTGCTTCTTTTGATTGAAAAACATTTGTAACTCGTATCTCAAGGCACCACTGCTCACTCGACATAGACGAGTTGGCAACCCAAGGCATTCTGGAAGGCACTGGAAACGTCAGAGGTTTTGCAAACTATGATTGGCTAGTCACATGATTGGCTAGTCGCTAGCTAATCGTCATCATTAGCTGCTAGTGATAAGAACATACTGGCCATTGCTAGCACACAGTTTCTGTAGCGAGCTGCATAAGCAAATATATTGATGTGTTGATTTAATCGTGGTTTTGTCAACCCACAATGGCTGAAGGAGAAGAGGAAATTGATTTGGTTGCAGATTTACAGTTAAAGCCATTTTCAAGACGGACTTTACAAAAATAGATGGGCATCATTAAGAAAGGTTGGACAGCTCTGAAGCTATTTCCTAGCTCACGGCATATTCTAGTGGACATGTAGTATATCACAACACACTCGCAGCTGTGGAATGATTCAGACGTAGTTCTGAAGGCCTCGTGTTGACATGCCCGGCCCACCACTGGAGAGACGTCAATACATTCATTAACAATGGCGAATCACAGAACGTAAACATTTCTTGGGTGTTTTCTTTTTCTTCGTAAACTCAGTAAGGTGGTCAGAAGATTATTGCATGAGAGTCATGAACATCATCACAGAAACTTCTCACCCCAAACATCACCTTTTCACTCTTTTGCCATCAGGATGGCGATACCGGTCACTAAGATCGTGCACGCCCAGTTTTTTCCCCCCCAAAACCCATTAACTTCTTGAATCACCATCATACATCATAGGCACCAGCACATTACATATGTAAGGGAAATGAATATTTTTTATGTGCCTATTGCCCATAAAGATAATTGTGCTTTAGTCATATTCATCACAGAAATTTTAAATCTTATGCTCTATTTTGTGTATTTCCATATGGTTGCTGATGTTTTGATGTGTTTTTTTATGTAGAGGGGATATGTGCAATGTCATTGTGTTTCTATGCAATGACCATAAAATGGAACCACCCCTGATGTAAAAAATGTATGTCTACAGTTTCAGCAGTATTTAGTGAGTTATACTTCCTGAAACTTAAAGGAGGCAATCAGATATGCTCAAAGTATGTTCTGAGTTTTGTTTTAGTTAATTTGCTTTTGAATTGATTTGGGTTTGTTTCATGATTTCTCTGTGTCCATTTCGAATCAGGTCTTGATCATTAGACTTTTGTTTAATAACAATTCACTTCAGCATGGCCACTTTACGTTTTTATCACTTTGACCTTGTGCAGATGTGCCTCGTCTCTTCACATTACTTGTATTTAGTTCACATGTTACTTTGATTTTCTCAGGTCATAATTTCTATTGATGTCAATGTCCGCTTCTCATGACCTGCTTGGTCCTGACTCGTCAATTATTATAAGTGCCCTAGATACAGCATTTACTTTGCTCTATATATAATACATTTCACTTTATATTGCACTTTCTCAACAGTTGCAGCTCAGCTGTTGGGCGACTGCCACTTCCATTCACTAGTCTTGAATGTCACCGTTTGAAACAACCACAAGCATTATCAATGAAAACATGTACATACAGTAAAGTCTCGTTATATCGATATTCAAGGGAGTCCGAAAAAATATCGATATAACCGGGACTATCGATATATCCGACCCTGTTTGCATGTAATTTTCTCCGTGCGTGCATAGAAATAGTATCGATATAACCGGGACTATCGATATATCCGATATCGATATAACGAGACTTTACTGTACACATATAAAAACACCTCCTTGAATAGGTCAATGCCACTTTGAATGTGTCAAAGTGAAGCTAATTGTGACAATGACACACTTGCTCCCTGGAGATCGAGCGTCAAGCAAAATTAATTGGATCAATCCCAAATAGTTGCTTCAAATCTCGTTATGGCATTTGAAATATATTTTGTATTTTGTTTACTGAGGCGTCCTGGTAGTCGAGTCGTTAGCACGCTGGCTTCAGAGTTCAGAGGTTGTGAGTTCAAGACCCAGTGTGGAGTCCTTGTGTGGAATTTGCATGTTCTCTCCCAGCTCGCTTTGGTTTTCTTCAGGTCCTCCAGTTTCCTCCCACATCTCAAAAACGCTGATTGAACTCCAAATTGCCCCTTGGTGTGAGTGTGAATGGTTCTTCGTTTCTGCATGCCCTGAAATTGGCTAGCAATCAATTCAGGGTGTCAGAATGATCATCGATACCAGTGTTTTTCAACCTTTTTTTGAGCCAGGGCACGTCTTTTTACATTGGAATTTTTTTGCGGCACACCACGAACAATCTCGGTGGAACTAGGCAATCAACTACGTGTTGCCACACAGATGAATATTAAACTACCCTCCCAGTCTTTATAGCACGGACAATGACATAATATTGGCAGTAAATGATTAATATATATTTTTCAAATTTTAAAAAAGTGACATTAGATAATTTCTCACAGCACACATGACGATCTCTCACGGCACACTAGTGTGCTGCGGCACATTGTTTGAAAATGACTGATCTATACAATGAATGGTTGCCGTGGTAACAAGACAAAATTTTTGTGTAGTTACTACAAAACATTTGAGCTGAAAGTGTTTTTTAAATTCAGATAACCGCATATTATTGCACTGAAATTCAACATACATCCGGCAAAGTGACTCCTATTATAACTCCCGTTCAGGGAGAACTCCATCAATTGGTGGGCTGAGACATCAAAAGCAACCATTTTTTTTCATCAGTCCTCACTCATCAGAGACACACTGGAGGAGTGAAGTGAGCCCAAGTGCTGCCCATTTCTTACTGTCAAAGCGAAGGTGATGATGCTTACTGATATCTCAAAGAGAAGGACGCTTGAAGCCTCACGGCGACTTACTTTCACTTTGGAGGTCACCTGGCTTTAGACTACGATTTGGAGAATATGCTGCAACAACGCAGATTGATTTGCAACATTTACCAAGAAAACTTGTAAACACAGATGAGATCGGATGAACGTTTTGTATTGTACACAAAATATAAATGTGTTATACTAAAAATAGGTGGTCACTTATTGGACGTGCCATTCTCTTGCGATTATCTGTTGTTTTTTCTCTCCCCACACATTTTTTGCCAATGCAATTTAAACCACTGCATGGTAGCTCTGTTGCTGTCACTGTTAAATGATGCCTAATTTAAAGTCTATTTGTGGGATGAGCAGCTCAACCAAGTATGTGTAAACTGTGCCAAATGTCCACTGTCGATGCCAAGCAGATTATGCTGCTCATGCTATGAATGCTTTTTAGTGGACTGGAAAATCAAATCAATAAAAAGTCATCAATATCATCTAACCCCACGAGACTGCAAAATCTGTCATTCATAGCAATCATTTTTGTTGCGTGGGATCGTGTGAGAAAGATTCTCAACTGCGTTGCATTTTTATTAGAAAACGCAAACAAAAAAGACACCATGACCGTGTTGCTGGGTGGTGGGTAGATTGCGATATGGACGGTCTCCTCCCAGAAGAACATGAACCAAAAAATTTGATCAATGACACGTATTTGCTTATTTGGTACAAAACCTTTGCAGTTAACAAACTCGGCCTACCGTGAGCAAAATGCAATCAATATTTGCCGTTTTAAAGTCTCGACCATTAGCAATTTTTCAGAATGTGATAAAGATTAGTGACCCGGTCCTCTTTTCGATATCTCTGGTCTTTTGCATGTATCAGCATTTTAAGATGAGTCATGTCATCTGACTTTTTGAACAATGCAACTTACTCTGCATTTAAAACATGTTGTGGTCCCCCCTGTGGTCAAGAACAATAAATAAATAAATTCCATCTCATATGTTTCTTCAAATTGGCTGTTATCGTCTCGCTGCCATCCGTTCTCTTCAGGGCAGGTTTAAAAAAAAACAGACCAGACTGAAACTTGGTGACAGGTTATCTTTTCTTGCCACCTGCCGTCAGAATTTCTTCGGAGCTTAAGAATTACATTTTGCTGAAAGCTCCAATGATCCCGAGTTATGTTAGCCCATAAGCACAACAAACAATCAAAAAACAACAAAATGCTTCAACAAAGGGTCAGAAAAGATTGCATAAAGATCAGGAGAACTGACTTTCCAAAGAGGCTTGTAATCACTGATAACTATCACCCTGCTACTCACAGATTGTTACGATATGGAATTGCCACTGGTTGCGGAATCTCATCTCATTATCTCTCAGCATTGAAATTGCCTTCTATGACAACCTTTATTTGTTGTGATGGAAATGCCGCCTCACAAGAACACACTTTAATCTGACACCTGACTGTCAAAACTGCAAAAGCATTTGCAAAAAATAAGTGAATAAAATAGAATTGAATATTCTATTATTCAAGACAAATGATTTGCTAACAGTCACACTTTAAAAAAAAAAAAAGTAAAAACATCCAGCCTCAACAAATAATGTCTTAAAACTAGTGCATTCATATTTCATATTCATATATATTATTAGATTTTTTTCTCCAAAACTCATAACCACTGTCATAAAAGTTCAACAAGTTAGGACGCCTGAGGTTATGGAAATGTGGGAGGGGGGGAGGGGGGACATCCTCACCATAAGTGACGTGGTGCGAAAAAACTTTCTTGGCAGAAAAAATTATGCTTCACCCTGATTTGCAATATTGAATCTTTGTTAGATTGTACTTTTTAGCGTGTAGTCCCTCGGTTTCACTGCAAACTTTGATTGTGGTATTGCGAAACATACCACAAAGGACAAATTCCTTTCAAAGCCACTTGAATCAATTTGGCGGTGTGGGGGCGGTGCAACCAAATGAAATTCTCGCTCTCTCTCTCCCTCTGTATTCCTAACTAATAGCTTAGGGTCCATTCAACAAATAAACAGATCTTTCGTAGAGACCATTACATCAGCATCTCACACTTATTTTCAGCCATTACTTCGTCAGACGATGACCAAAGCTTCTTTGAGGAGGTTCAACACAGAGACTGTTTTTTTTTTAGCATGCCAGAAGAAAAGGTTGTTTTAAAAAATATATGAAGCTGTGCGTGATTCGAGTTGCACTTGAGAAAATACTAATAGATTGGCAAAAGTCATATCCACAGTCTACGGGTGGATGGTAGCGGGCTTCCCTTCTCGAATAAAATGCATTTGGGCGAAGTATCGATCAAGCTCAAAGTCAGGCAGGGTCACGCACATCGAAATCCCCGGCGATCTTGCTCAGCTCTCAAAACCGACTGCGCCGTGCCAAGAGACAGTGTTGTGACTGGGACACGGGACAAGTGAGTGAGACTGAAAATTGAACTTGGAAAAGGGCGTGAACAAAAAGATGGAGGTCGTGACATAATAGGCTCCCCACAAAAAGGACACAAGACCCTTTGGCCATACTGTACTTTCCACCACGTATGTCTTCTTCAAGGTGAAATGGGTAACTGGACCCTCATCCAAATTACTTTGATTGAGTAAGAAATAGGCAATCGCAATCAATCACAGGAAAACCGGGACACTGAATACCAAAATAATTATTATGATTGGAGGGATGTGAAGTCAGCTGTTGTTGACATGGTCTGTGTTTGAAATGTTGATCTTTTTTGTGTTTGAAAAGACAGACTGGAAATGACAAAAAATCACAACAAAAGACGAATACCAAACACTCACAAAGGGGGGGACAATACCATGTCCTGGCATGATCATTAAGAAAAGGCAAATTTGTCATATGCAAGAAGAAAGTCCGCACAAAAAAATGTCTTTCAAAAAAAACGTAACAGGCAACTTCTTACCAATGTGAGGCCAATGTTTCAGACAATGGGGAACATAGGATGGGATGCTGGAAGTGGGACACGCAAGGGAGGACAAGTCCTTACAAGTGATATATTACCGGATCATAACTGAAGTGGATGATCTCCAGAAGTCCTAACAGTGGATTTCAGAGGGTTGGCCTAGCCCTAGACAGCCCAGAGGCGCTTATCCTGACTGCTCAGGAGCAGTCCCTGAGCACCAAAGCTGTAGAGGCCCAGATATACCACACCAGACAAGACCCAAGGAGTCAGTTGTGCAGTGAGGCACCTGAGACAATGGATGGAAGATGCTGGCAGGGAAAAGCCTACATGGAGCTCCATACCCACGTGACTGGAATTGTCTTCCTAAACATCTGTGCGCAGTATGGACTGGAAAGCCCAGGTCAAAATGGGAATCAACTCCAGATCCTATGGGACTTCCAGATACAGACTGACGAGAGGTGAATGGCGAAGCAACCATATATTGTGATCATAGATACAAGTCAGAGGAAAGCCATTGTAGTGAATGTCCAATGTGATGGACACATCATAAACAACGAACATGTATAACTAGACAAATACCAACGGCTCAGAAGGTAACTAGAGAAACCCTGGAACATAAAGGTAACAGTATATATTTATGTGGATCTCGAAACTGTAAATACAGTCGTCGTTAAACGCATTTCAGATCGTAAAAAAAGTGTGTGCTGATGGATTGAACTAGAAACAGCCCAACTCAACAGAATATTGTCATTCTACCTATATCTGTTAATGAAGTATGTATAGCGTGCCGGAGTAAGCATAAAATGAACCCAGATGGGATTTCATTGAACAAAGTTCATGTGCAATGAAAAGGTCAAGTAGAACCTATTTTACCCTTTTCCATCTCAGGTGCCAGTGCACTTAACCCTCGGAGTATGGCTAAAATTATAGGGAGAAGCAAAGAAAAGTGTAACAGGCACTGTAGAGAATGATAATGAAAGTACGAAAGATCTTGGTAAAGCATCCTTGAGACAGCCAGGTGGAGGCTGAAAGTAAGTGTGAGTCATTAAATGTGGCCTGGTTGGGGGTAAATGTACAAGCAATTCAGAGGACGATGACGAGTGGAGTGTATTTCAAGGTGTACCTCACTTCTTGCTCCGGCTCACGTGGAAGATTTTTTTTTCGTGCCAGCAGTCCATCACTATTTCAAAATAGCCCTTAGCTTTGAGCTTTTCTCCAAAGACCAGATTCGGCTCGTTTTAACCCGACTGACTTCAAGCAGCAGGGATCCTTCTCTCATGGCAAAAGGTCACCACTCTCCATCCTGTTAAGCTCCTTTTAACCACAGTGTTCCATTCGATCAAGGAGCCGCATTACAAGCAGGAATCTAGTTGGCTAAGGATGCAGATTGGGAGCTGAGCAAGTTTAAGGTGAATGTTGGCCAAAGTGAGAAGAAGAAAAGAAAACAGATTCAATGAAGAAGAATGTCTGTTTTGCAGAAGAGAAAAAAAGCTCTGTTCTCATAGATTCTAAGTGATCTGAATCAAAGGGCATTCGTGGCTGCAGAGCACTCTGATGGGACATGGCTTCCTGTTTTCACATGGGAAGTTCAATGTTTAATTCTGTGTATGCGTATTGCCCCAAAGAGTGGGCTGTGTATATTTAATAGCAGTGGTGGACCATCAAGACCTGCAAAGCCTTCTTTGCTGGCTTAAAAATATCTGAATCAGAGGCTGATGTTAATTATATTTTCTCAGGGTCAGAAATCTACTTGGACGCCTTTATAATCAGTTTTGCGGGCCCTGTCGCATCAAATGTCTCGATCGAACTGTTGCTCTACCCAATCAGATTTTGAGTAGGCAACCCAAAAGGAGTACCAATGCCTTCTTGCAGGTGCTGGTCAATGTCAGAGTTTTCTCAAACTATATTGTCTAGTCACTAGCCAGTCATAGTTTGCGAAAACTGCTCTTACCACAATCCACTAGTGACAAGAGCATACTGGCCAGAGCTAGCACGCTGTATCAGTAGCTAGCTGAATAAGCAAATATATAGTGTTGGTTTAATAGCAGTTTGGTCAACCCACAATGACTGAAGGAGAAGAAATTGATTTGGTTGGAGATTTACTGCTAAAGCCATTTTCAAAACGAACTTTTCAAGAAAAGATGGACATGATTAAACAACTCAGAGTTATTTCTCAACTAATGGTTCCCTTTCGTGGACTTGTAGCAAATCACACCACACTTGTTTCAGTCTGGATTGGTTCAGACGTAGCACTACTGAAGGCCGAGCGATGAAGTCCACGGCTCGCCACTGTTGAATAGAATAACAAAAATACAATACTTGTAGTGTATGTTGCAAAACATCTATGCAGATCGGATCGGTCTAATAAATTGCACGGATCTGGATCACCCACAAGGATTCACACAAGTTAAATTTTGTTCGATTTTCAGTGCAGTCTTTATTTGTACCAACACATTTAAGAATCATAATTAAATAATGTGATGAGTGTATTTCAGTGATGCAGGCGAAATATTATTACCAATTGCCAAGTAAAAGAGATAATGGTAGACACATGATGACAAGTGTGCTGGTTGCATTACTGAACCATCACTGTTAAGCTGTTAAATAATGAAACAGTGTATGACAGATATACAATACGCATACTAAATATTAATGGCGGCATAAATCACCGGCGTCCCATGTTCCTCTTTTCCCATTCGGCAGCCTTCAGCCGATTTACATTGCCTTCTCACATTAGATCACAATTAAATGCCCAACGCTGAGTGGTAACTAAAGTCTTGAAGATTGGCTATTGCATTCAAAGACAACTTTCTTTAGAGAAGAAAGAGCAACGCAAATGAGTGTCGTTGTATAGCGCAAACATCCACACGCATGGAATTCAATTTGCATGTCATGCATTTACATTTCCACAGTGGATAATGTTCACATATTAGCTGATATGCATGAACAGGTGCCAAGTTTATTGTTGGGTAGAGGAAACAAGGTGGAGGCCAAATATGGTTACAATAGCTCTTTGTGTGCGGAATGTACAAAATGTACATATATGCATATCTCACAATGAATGAGGGATATTTATTGTATTTTTATTGCATGGCATACATAAAATATGCTCAAACCTTTACGGGTGAATTTAAACTGCTACCTTCTGAAAAAATTGAATGCACATATTCAATCAACTTTTCATTGGTCCAATGTTTTTTTTTCTGTTGTTCTTGCACAACTTGCTGTTCTAGAACTAAGGAACAGCATAAACGACTTTATCCAGGCCTGCTAAGGAGCAAAGAATGGCCCAATGATGACTTTGAGACTATTTTGATACATTCACAGTCGCCTTACTGGCCTAAAACTAGATTTCTGTTTACTAATCCCGACAGGGTTGAGTCATTAGAACACCCAACTGACATCCTGTGGTTGGTGGGCTGAATCCAGTCTTGGGCCTACCTATGCGGGTTCACATTTTTGGGGTAATCTCACTTCCTCCCTCATCCCAGAAACACACGTGAGGTTCAGTGAAAACTCGGACGTTATCTTGACGCGAGCATCATGGGCTGGTGACCAGTCCAGGGTCCTGCCTTGCCCCATAAGACAACTATTTAACCTTTTCATGCACCCTGTAACACACCACAGAACCCGCTCTTTCAATAAAAGCAAATTCTTCTGTCCATTCCTCTTTGAATGAACGATAGTCTTGTTTTTCTTTTCGCCATTGTCTGCGTCGGGGGGGGGGGGGGGGGGGGGTTATTTTACCGCTTTGCGGACTGATTGAAAAGTGGGCAGTTACCACTTTACCAAGCAATGATCACATAGGCTATTATTGGCCGATGAAAACAACGGACAGTAGCTTCGTTGATTAAAATTAAACTTTTATCCATCAGACAGAAGTTTTTTTTTTGTGGGTGGGAAGCTCCTGGCACCAAAACCACCAAAACTTGTTGTCAATAAACCTTGGCTTCAGTCCTATCTTCGTTTATTTTATGATTGATTGGCGAGCCATATGTCGTCATTAAAAGAGCCATATATGGCTCGCGAGCCATACGTTCCCAACCCCTGCTGTAACCTGATAACATAAGCTATCCATTCCCGTTATCGTTACTCCTAAAAGGGTTAAATATCGGAGAACATAAATGATATGCAGCCATGTGGAAGTATGTTGACAGGTATAGCAAATCAATGTTTGTCATGTGCTCAAGGTTCGCGATCCCGGTATTTCGCAGATACTCTATTTGGAACTCTCCTGTTTATTTGATGCACTGTAATTGCACTTTTGACCACTACCAATGGGATGGAGCCACAACTATTTGGTTTGAGATGGTGCCAAAATTGTACAAAGAAGCATGGAAAGAAAATAATTGTGTTATTGTTTCAAGTGTGTCATAAATGTTCTAAAAACATGACTTTTAGAGTATTCATATAAGTAACTTTTTATGTAAAAGCTTCATTTATTACAGGATGGTTTTGGAATGTAACACCTGCCATGGACGGGTCATTATTATGTAATATTCTTTTGTGCTTTTGCAGGCAATACTTAAATCTTGACAATTCCCCCAGACATTACTTGATTTTGTCTTGGTGCACATGCTTTCTACTGCATTATATGTACTTAATGAGGTGTCAAATGTAATTAGATAAATCTATCCATTTGGGCGCCTTAATGAGACTCAATTCCACATTGTTGCTAATGAGCCTGTACTCCATCATTCGTTGTGGGAGAGGAAGATACTGGAGACTTATTGGTGTCACACACTAAATCCACCAATTCATATTTGGAAGGCGATACTGGTTTGCTGTCTGTCATGATGACGATGACGCTTGCTCCAGGAGGGGGGAGTAGGAGTGGGGCAAGAATCTTGTGCAAAGGTATAGATTAAGGTGAGGGTGTGGGTTCACAGTCCTCACTCCCACCATCTTCACTCCTACCAGGTGAGTTTCAAGTGGCATGACAATATACAGGGATTGCAGGGGAATGCCTGTAGTCCGTCTGTTGGGACTCCGCCTATGCCTACCCCTGGGTGCGGGTTTGGATCACTCTTTGTCTGGCCTCTACTCTTCGGCTTGGGTGATCCTGCCAGGAGTACAAGACTGCGGCCGACATAGTTCTCGGGGTCATGGGGACGTAGCTCCCGGGGTCATGGGGACGCGCAAAGTGCCTCACCACATTAAGGTGGTAATCCCAGTCGAGGCAGGAAGGCGATACTAGCAACATAGCAACTAACAAGAACATGCATTCTTTCATCCAATTTTCCAATCTGCTTGTCCTCATGACAGTCCTTTGGGCAATAGACGAGGGACACCCTAAACCGGCAGCCAGCCAATCCCAGGGCACACAGAAACAAACAAGCATTCACAGTCACATCGAAGGTCAACTCAGTGTGTTCAATCAGTCTGCCATTCGTTGTTTGGGAATGTGCAAGGAAACCCGAGTACCCAAAGAAATGCCACACAGGACTGGGGAGAACATGCAAACTCCACACAGGGAGGCGCCAGAGCTGGAATTGAAGGTTTTTCGGCACTCTGAGGTTGACATGCTAATCAATGGCTGCCGTAAAATGCATACATTAACTAATTAGGCATAATCAGCATTTTGAGGGTGGTGCTCCCAAGGTTGTAACTGGACCAACAGTAAACTTCATTTTAACATTGATTTTGCCTGAAGACTTCTAAGGTTGGATACATAGCTGGACAGTAAATTGAACCAGTCTATCCAGTGTCCTGCAAACTGCCGAGTGTAACGTGTTTCGTGACCACGTTCGTAAATCAGTTCTATTGTAAATCTTAGATAGTAGTCGCTTGGGAAAAAAATGTGGATGTCATTAATGGAGCACGACTGACCCCTGAAAGCACTATTTTCCTGCAGGATATGAAAACAAGGTTAAATGATGACATTTCTGAACCTCAATGTACTGGGGCAAAATTATTATTAATACTTTAAATATTCTGAACAGGACATATAAGCGATTGCCACTATGTCTTCAGCCAGCTTGCAAATACAAGTGACAAAATGTTTTTCTCTTGAATTTGTACCTTAAATAGTTTTTACTTGAATGTCAGCATTGCTTATAGTGCGACTTAGCTGCGTTTTATGGACACTCAATCAACTCTTGAGAAACATGGTGGGTCAGGGTTCATTTTTTTACACACTCCGACTGGCTTTAATCTAAGAAGACCTCACAGAGCCTTTTTCTTTGTGGAGCTTTATACTCTTTTATGTCACAAGACACCAGAACAGCGTTACTGTCTTATTTCTACAAGTTAAAAATGAAAGTTTTTCTTCAGTGGTTTCATTGAGTACTACTCTTGACAAACAACTAGCTAAAAATGGTTAGAAAAATAGATCAGTAAATCAACCATAATGGTTGTGCGTGTCTGAAAGGTTTCCTCTCTTGGATTGGATTGGATTGGATTTGCCTTTATTAGTCTCGCAGTGGATAAATGTATATTTAACAGCAGCAAAGTGATGAAAGGAATGAAAGTAGAAAAACAAAATATGTGAGCTGCTGGAAAGGCAGCCACTCTCGCGGCGCCGTCTTCAAGACAAAAGACCCCCCAAAAAAAACTAAATAACAAATAATATGACAGCACAAAGACACAGTCATTCATTCTTAATCACTTTCTGTACCCTCTTTGTTGCATGAAGCAGTTCTAGATGAAAGAGGAGAGGATCAAAGCGTCTTTCCACTAGTGGATCAGGGACATCATGGTAGAATGTGCACGTCGACTACAAGCTAAATGTTGAAAGCAAACACTCAGCTGTAGCATCCATTGACGAAGAGAGATTGTCTCACATCTCCTGTCCCACATAAATCCGCTTCAATTCCAAGCCGCAACAGTTCCACATGTACATCGGCGCTCTGCCCTGACGCTCCACGCAGACTGTCCAAAAGCACCGACCATTCCGCTGAACAAAGCGGGGCTGTCAAGATGCTGCCCATTACAGCCGCAAAAAAGCACAATGGCCCCAAAGCTGTCCAGTGATGACAGTCAAATGGCACCGAGATTCCTCCCATTCAAAAACAGTACTGGCATTTTCATGCTGCCGAAAAGGTGCAACCGCTCAGTGCAGTCTCCTCCTTGATAAATGTCGTGGTCAAAAATGCTGAAAAACAATCCGTATATATTCCACACGACGCACAACATAAATTGACAAAAGAAAACACAAAACAAGACAAAAACAACAAAAACAGCAAGGCTCATCAGAGCACTTGCTGACGGCTGCCGACTCGGGCGACATCTTGGACTCTTCACTTCTTTTTATTTATCGAGCTATCCAGCTATCTGGCGAGCTATTTAGCTAGCTATCTAGCTAGCTATCACTCAGGCAATGTAGCTATCTGCTATCAATTAGCTATCAAGATATAAAGCTGGCTATCTAGCTAGATAGCTATGTAGCTATCTAGCTAGATAGCTTTCATTCCTTGAATTAAACACTGAAAATGTATATTGCATGCTATTTTATTTTGGTGTAGGTAATGCCCATTATAACTATCAGAAATATTTGCATTTGCAAGCAAGTGTTACCAGGATACAATTTAGGGTTAACGTGAAAATGCAGAAAGCACAGAAAGTGAATTCATGTTACAAACATTCAACTATTTTTCAAGTAAAGCAACGAGCGACTTTAATTCCTGAAACAAACTAACAAGCAAAACGTCTCTGAATATGTTAAATAAATTATGTGATTGCATTTTAATGGTGAGATTTGCACTTTGGACACAACTCTGAGAAAGTTGTGTTACCTTCCCCTAGCCTGCCCATAGCTAACGCCACAGTGATGTCATTACATCTACAGGTATACCAAATTGTGTTCAATCTCAAACTATCATCTTTGTTTGCTATTTGGGATTAACTCACTGCTGTGTGTGAACGGCGCCACAAAAAAAGACGATCATTTCAAATCCAACAGCCAATAATCAATCAAAGCCAGCTTTTGATTTGTCTCTGTGTTTGTTTGTTAAGGTATGATACTCAGAAGCCTTGTGCGCCGGGTAAAAATCAGCCAGTAATGAGCCGAAATTTAATTATGGGCAATGTACTTTCTAATTACAGAAGGCCTTTGTAGTTAATTACATTCTGAGCCATAAACAGAAGAAGGCTACTGGATTACGGACGTGTTGTTTCTCCTTCGCATCGGTTAGCCTGACGCTAATTGCTCTGCATTCTAATGTTGGCGGAGGCACACATGGAGATGCTAAATGCTCAGTGTTAGGTCACAGCTAATGCGGCGCAGGAAACCTGCACGGGGCAGCTAATTACTTAATTGTGCTCTCACTGCATTGTTTTCTGTGGTAAGCGTTAGTGTGCTCGTGAATGCATCCCTAACAGAGAGTTAATGAAAAATCTCTAAAAATTGTATGCAGTTTAAATTCACAATAACAAAAGCAGAAAGGTTATGTGACTGAAACAGAATAAGACCCCTGTTTTTATCTTCTCAGGTGGTGGCTATTTTGCCCTGGACCGCCATAGCTTGCAAATGGCTCGTGACCAAACCCAGAAACCAGGGTAACTGTGTGTGTGTGTGTGTGTGTGTGTGTGTGTGTGTGTGTGTGTGTGTGTGTGTGTGTGTGTGTGTGTGTGTGTGTGTGTGTGTGTGTGTGTGTGTATATATATATATAGTATACATTACCTCATTCAGTGCCACTGTTCGGGTTTTGGTTTTTCTTGCCAAATGCCAAAACCGATAAAGGGTGTGCCGATAAAGCGCTGGTCGGACCTCTGGCAATGTTTTCCCTCCCTCGACGGCACAGAATTTGCCTTTTGTACAGCCGCCCCATTTCAAGCTCAGATAACTACAAACCCATATAACTTAGGAAGGAACTCGTCCTTTCTGATGAATTAAAGGACAACCGACGTCTCCGGACAGGTTGTGTCCATAATTTGTAAAATGGCTTCAAATGACTTCGACTGAGCGTATTTTAATAAGATTCCACCGCATATGGCTATATTTTACGTTTTAAGACTTGCGCTGAATATTCAGGAAGTCTTGTTTTTGAGTTGGTGACGAGTCCACACGTGACGTCACTAAAGGACCGCCCTTGACCGTAAAAAAGACGCATTGTAGCGGTCCTTCCATCACGTCAATGTATTTTGCTGGACTTGTTTGGTCTGGGGACCTCGTGTTGCACCAAAAAGCCGCCAGAAGGCCAGAAGAGGGCGTCCAAGCGTCATATAAGGAATTTATCAGCCTGTGGAAATGGAGGTGGCCACAAGAGGTCGCCATTTTGTGCCTCTTTTTTGGGTGAGAGACTTTCCCCCAATGTTGCCTCAAAATGGCACAAATAAATTCTTTAATCAATTGCAAACATGTATGCTTTCCTCTTCAGAACTATTTGAATCATATTCATAATGGATGTGTAACAAGAAAGCATATTCTCCGAATCTGAAGCCATTGTTTTGATTCACAAGCAATGCAAGACGTCTTGGGGTGACGTCACGAACTGGGGGCGGGACTTTCTGAAAATGCCCAATTCGCAGCTCAATTTTTTGCAGATTTTGGACACTTTAAGTCATTTTTATTGGTGTTTTGCATTTTACTAAAATATCATACTGCGTGTTTTGGGTATTTTAGATGCTATAAAACGTTTTTTCTGGTGTCAGTTAAAAAACAAATAAGTGACGTTGGTTGTCCTTTAAGGTTTCTAACGTATTGAATGTTTATGTAGTCCTAAAACTCAAGATTCTGTGGGTCCTGCAATTTGATTGAAAATTACAAATTCTTTTGCACATTGTCTGGCAGTGAATGAGTGAAGAGTACATGCATGTTAGCCTGTGCTCTTAACAGTCTCCTCTCTACCCAAAACAACATCAAAGATACAACGAAAGTATCCAGCAGACGTCAACATGATTCCTGATTGACTTCATGCATTATGGATCACTCTGTATTCTCCGCATCGCAGCCACATCTCGTCTATTTGTACGACATAAGACCTGGCCATTACTGTGATTACAAGGGATTTTTTAATATGACACCTTCATTCAGCCAAGTCTCTTCCCATGTCAACATTGGACAAGAACAGATTGAGCCTATCTGGGAATTGTCTTTGCCCAATTTGTCATGTCTTCTATCATCTGCTCTGGTGTTTGAAGCATGATCCTGTCAAGGTAAATCTGTCTGTGTCGAGGGGGAGAGTGAATCCTTCCTCTCATCAAACCTTGGTCATGTTTTTATCTGTCTTTGTTTTGATTTTTTGGCACCTGGAGTGAAGGGTGTGCTTCTTCAGTGGTGCACCTGTGTCTCATTACCAATTAAGTCTTAGTCAAGTAATTCAGAGGTCTCAAGATGGCGAGTCTCTTGTTGGAATATTGTTCATCTTGATGTTTGGGTCAAGAGATAATTTCTAAATATGTTTATAGCAGCTCTTGTTTCTGTCTACAGTATACTGTAGTTCGTTTCTGATCTTAAATTTAGCATTTTCGGAATTCGGAATTCATTTTATTTTGTGACTGTAATTCAAATTGTATTGCCTTTTACAGGCACATTTTGGTCATATAAGATTTTCCTAATTTTGGGGCCAGCAATTTCTGTTTACACTTTGTTAGTCCTTCTTTTCTGCAGATCTCATTGTATCGTCTGTGTTTGTGGGATCCACACTCCATTCATTGCATAACATTGTCACGTGAGATGCCATTTTTTCTTTTTTGCTACTCGGAAGAATTGTCTCTCACCACATAAATTACTACTTGCGTAGCTTGACAGATTTAGTCAAGCGCAAAGAAGACTTTTTTTTATTCCTGCTGTGGTTGACAATAAAACTGCTCGTATGATTCCTTATAGTATATTTGTTCAGTTGTAAAAAAAAGTGTTTACTCGCCTAGTGTGACATGTCTTGCTGTCTAGTCTTGTTTAAACTGCAGTTAGAAGTTATGGTAAAAAGATGACCTTTCTGTTGTCCCTCTTTCTTATTACTTTGAATCAACTTTTATAAGACGGTGATGCCATTTTTCCCCCGTGAATTCTCTTGAAATAGCAGCCAATGTACAAAGGACACACCATCTATAATGGCAGGGTGCCAGGTTTGACTATAGGTTTTTACTAGACTATGGTAGGCTGACGGTCAGTTCCGTTTCAAGCTGTGGCTCAATGATAAGGTTAGAACAATATAGTCCAGTTATCGTTAAAGGAGATAGTTAAAGGAGTGACAACAATACAGTAGTATAAAATGTTATGTTTCCAAAATGGTGACATTGGGAAAACAATAGCCCCACCCACCCACTTGCCCCCCCACAACCCATATGTGGCTAAAGCGGATTGGAAAATGGATGGCAATTAAAAATGAATTCTAAAATTGCCGTGGCAGAAATATGTTAAATAAATCAATGGATCTTTACCATTGTTATATTTTATTTTAACGTTCTTCCGGTGCCAAAACAAAATGCATAAACAGAAGAAAATTAGAAATTGTCTGGAAAAGTTAGTGTGTAAATTACTATTGGCCTATGAAAGTATCAGTGCCAAACTTGTGAAGCCTCGATGGAAACATTACTGTAAAATCATGATGAAAAGATACATCCCTCCAACAAACAAATTACTTAAGTGATAAGCGTCGCCTCTCAGGAGGTAGAAACGTGAGTAATTTCACGCAAAGTGATTACCGAAATTGCAGCACGCCACCTGATCTAAACAAACACAGTGGCAGCCGTGGCACTTAATTGGACATTTAATGAACAAATATGCCAATAATTTGGAAATTAACAAACCAAAGAGCAATTAAAAATCAAGACAAAAAGCTAAGCTGTTTAGAAGCAATTATGAATGAGCATCCACCAGCATGTTTACCTTTCCCTCCCTCGAGCTTGGATTTTTCCTTCGAACTCCACTGTGTCGCTTTACTTTTTAGACGACTTCATCCTTCAAAATCCTCGCAGACAGCACATGTGGAATACTAATGAGATTTAACTTCAAAACTACCCAGCCCCCCTGAAATCTCATCACATTCGCCTACGCATACCTTTTTCTTGTTTTTTTTACCCCTTTCCTAGGCTGTTTGCATCTGTCAGCTTCCATCTTGAGGATTTTTTTTGTTCGCCGCTCGACAAAGGCGTCACCTTCTGTCAGTCCATTGAGCATACCGTCAGTCGAGCAGCTGATTGCTGACAATGTTCTCGGCGGGGGCGGAGATCAAAGTTTTTGAGAAGGAACACAGTTTTTTTTTTTTTTGTACACAGGGATGCTGCTCAGATTGGATATGAAATAAAACGTTTGATCCGAACTTGATGTGGCCAAGAATCAATCATGAACAACCATCTGAAACTTTTCTTACACCACAAGCACAAGCTAAATATTGGGAAAGGGACATGTTGGTATTGTTCCATCAATCAATTTTATGTCACTCGCATTAACATCACAGGTGACCTGAAGATTTTCCCAGATGGGGGCGAGAGGACGGGTGTGGGGTGCAAACCCTTGACTGGTCGCCAGTGTGTACGAACTCATAGTGTGTACGAACAAACACGGATTAGCACTTCCATATCTGTGGACATTTTTCTCTGTACAGTGCATTGATTAAAAATATGTTCAGTAGTATTTCAAAAATATTAAACCTATAGGTTTAATGTTTAAGAAATACTGTAGTTATTTTTAAAACATTTGTTTTGGGACAATATCTTTTTTTGTCTTTTATGCATTTTACTGTCATAATTCTGTTTTTGTGTGTATCCAATAGGTGGCAGAGGAGATCATTGCGTCCAGCCTGAACACCTGCTGCCAATCACTTCATCACTTTCATCACTTTGCTGCTGTGAAATGTGAATTTCTCCACTGTGAGACTAATAAAGGCATATCCAATCCAATCCAATCATGATCAGTCGATCATTGAATGACTTTCAGTCTGCCAAATCTCCTGTCAGATTATTTCTCATCTTGCTCAGGGATTTGTTGAATGTATTGATCTCCCAAGGATCATCTCTCTTGTTCATGTCACATATACCCTTGTTTTGTTTTTTCATGTTTCATGTATTTCAGTTTATCTCATCCTTGCCTTTTGCTCTCATTTTTGGTTTTTTTTTTTTTCGGGTTGAAGCCGCCATCGTTTGTAGTACTTTATTGATCCTGCAGGTTTTTGTTGTTTTTTTTTTTTAACAAAATATTTTTGTTCAATTGCAATTGAGTACCGTATTTTCCGGTGTATTTCACTACAGATTTTGGACACTTTAAGTCATTTTTATTGGTGTTTTGCATTAGAAAAAAAATATCATACTGCGTGTTTTGGGTATTTTAGATGCTATAAAATGTTTTTCTGATGTCAGCGGTTGTCCTTTAACGTGTCACACCACATGTGTCAAAGTCAAGGCCCCCGGGCCAAATCCGGCCCGCCGCATCATTTTTTTTCGGCCCGCGAAAGCAAATCAAACTTGTTAAATTCCATGATGATTTCTAAAATCTGAGCCAAAATTTCATATTTTTGGATGTCAACCACAATAAAAGTCATTATTTTTGACTTCAGAGTTGAAAACGAGTTATTCATTAATTTGGTCTGTGCTCTATATGTAATATTTGAAGGGATTGAAACATTCTAATGGGTTCCCCAAATTCATAACGGCCCTCGAGAGGAAACCATAACTACAATGTGGCCCGCGGCAAAAAATGACTTTGACACCCCTGTGTCACACGGTCAAGTTTGTGCAGCAATGTCAGTGAATGTAAGCCACAGGCGGGATAAGGTAAACAGCTCTTTTCCATAAACAGTTCCCTTCACTGTATAAATGCGTAAGTGCATTAGAACGTGCACTCGTGTTGGGCGACAGGATGACATTTTTATCTGCACACATAAAAAAAAAAAAAAAAAAAACGTAACATTGGCAAGCGTATTGCAGACACATTCAAACAAAAATTGTAAGTGGTATGTCGGTCTACTCTCAGATCTGTCTCCTTAAATGTCAGTAATTTACTGTATTATTATCATTATTATTATTATTATTATTATTATTATTATTATTATTATTATTATTATTATTATTATTATTATTATAATATTTGTTGCCAACATGTCTCACTTTGATTAACCCTCATGTTATGTTAAGGGGCCATTTCCATTTTTGTGTTGACTAAAGCACTGCACATCTTTCCCTTTCGACAAAAAAATATCCCAATGGGATACAAAATATGCTGTCTATATTTTCAATGTTTAAAACATCTCAGAAACAGTTGATACTGATGTCACCTATTATTTCACTGTTTTGTGTGGATTTTTACACACGGGTAAAAATGACTCACAACATAATCAACGTGATTTTTTTTTTAGCATAATATGAGGGTTAATGTGTTCAATGCACCCCACTGCATGACTGTATTCTCATCTGGACCATTTTGTTTTCCGGTAAATGATGTGTGTAAACATGGACACTTCCTCAATGGTTCTTGTTAAAAACCTGTAAACAGCCGGATTGCTGCACACATTTGCAGTTTATTTGAATCAATTTGGCTTTTGCCTAATTATGTAAATTCATGCCTTGGAAGCGCATGAAGGGCTCACTGGAAGACATCAAAAGATAACAAATTTATTTTCTGAAGATCATTTCCCTGTAGAACTGCTTGCATTCTGCTTTTGACGCATATGCCAAAAAATTATATGCGCAAAATAATGAATGCATTATGACTTTTGCTCTGGTGTTTGAATGTATCACAAAAATCAGTCTCCTTACAGTCTCATAAATATACGCTGCATTTAAATCTAGTTCTAATGCTACACACATGATAACGGCATAGATCAGAGATAATGTGCTTCAAATATGTATTATAAACAGAGGTCAACATAGATTTGGTCCTGCCATTCATTTTAGAATACAGTAAAGTCTCGTTATATCAATATTCAAGGGAGTCCGAAAAAATATCGATATAACCGGGACTGTCGATATATCCGACCCTGTTTGCATGTAATTTTCTCCGTGCGTGCATAGAAATAGTATCGATATAACCAGGACTATCGATATATCCGATATCGATATAACGAGACTTTACTGTAGTTCCATATAGCGCGGGTCGGGAACCTTTTTGATTAAGAGAGCCATAAAAGCAAAATATTTGCAAAATTATTTCAGGGAGAGCCATAAAGTTATTAAAATATTCACCATTAATGTGAATTGTTTTCCGTTCAGATGATTGCTAAAAATCCAGAAAAACAAAAAAAAATCGGAATGAAAGTCAGCCTGCTGGGTGCATATGCAGAGTTACTGCTGGCAAGCTTACACCATGCGTACAGTATTTTGATGCGAACGTAGCATGTCAAAGTGCCACTTACATTCGACCGTTTCAGTGATGGTATTTTGTCACAGAAAATTAAACACACCGCAGAACCTGTTCTCTCCACCACGGCAAATCGGTCTATTCATCTTGAACTCGTCATCTTTTTTTGTTTTCGCTATTTTATTCGTCGAAGCATTAACTTTGAACTAATGACCAAGCTGGCTGATTCATAAGTAGGCATTCACCTTTTTCAACAGTAACAGACACCACAGGCCACTACTGTATAATCCAATTAAAATTTCTCCTGCAGCCAACTGCAACCCGAACAAGAAATGAGCAGTGAAAAAAATCAATTAATGAAGATTTTGTTTTATTTGCGAGCCAGATGGATTCATCAGACATTGTAATGTAATATTCCCATATGTCAATCAAAAAAACATGTTTTTTTTTCCATTCTGAAACCAACTATTTTTTTTCATCAATGTTGTCCTCAAGACAAATGTGTTGGATCTGGCCTCACTGACAGTTACTTCAGGCAAGAAAGAGCTTTCTGAAGTCGTTGAATAATTAAAATGTTGGACTTGAACATACATATTTGCTTCTTCTTCTTTTCCTTTCGGCTTTTCCCTTCAAGGGGTCGCCACAGCAAATCAGTGTCCTCCATCTTTAGAGGTTTGATCCGCATGTTTGTTTTGGCCAAGCTTTTACGTCAGATGCCCTTCCTGCCACAACCCTCTGTATTTATCCGGGCTTGGGACCGGCACAAGAAGACATATGTCCCTTTGTGGCTACAGAACAAGCAACTCGCTCAGTAAAAGTCTCCCAAACACAAAATGGTAATCGGCACAGCAACATTCAAAAATGCAAAAACTATACTCACCATTTGACTAATAAACATACATATTTTGCTTACGACATGTATGTATGTATTTATTTATTTATTTATTTATTTAATTATTTATTGTTCCTGTTTATTCATTTATTTATTTAGGTACAGTAAAGTCTCGTTATATCGATATTCAAGGGAGTCCGAAAAAATATCGATATAACCGGGACTATCGATATATCCGACCCTGTTTTCATGTAATTTTCTCCGTGCGTGCATAGAAATAGTATCGATATAACCGGGACTATCGATATATCCGATATCGATATAACGAGACTTTACTGTATTTATTTATCTGTTTATCTATTCATTTATTTATTAACATTTTACATATTTATTTGTTTATTTCTTTTTATGGAATATGTCCTCAGTCGAAAAAAAAGATGGAATGCCCTCTTCAGGTCAGGAGTGAGATCTTACTCCAAGTGGAGGAGTTTAAGTATTTTGTTCTTGAGTGAGTGCAAGACGGTGCGAGAGAGTGACAGGTGGATCCGTGCATCCATGAATCTGTTGTGATGTGGACTTTGTATCGGTTTGCCATGGTGAAGAAGGAGCTTATTTAACTCTCACCTATAATCATGAGCTATGACCGAAAAAACGAGATTTCGGATACAAGTGGCAGAAATGAGCTTTCTCCATAGGGTCTCTCGGCTCTCCCTAAAAGATAAGGTGAGAAGGTCAGCCATCCGGAATGGAATCCGAGTCAAGTCACTTCTCCTCCACGTGGAAAAAGGATCATATGAGGTGGCTTGAGCATCTGATTAGGATGCCTCCTGGATGCCTCTCTGGTGAGGCGTTCCAGGCATGTCCGACCAGCAGGAGGCCCCGAGTGATGGGACAGGACACGGTGATGAGAGTATGCCTCCCAGCTGGCCTCATGAATGCCTCAAGACCTCGAACAAGTGGCGAGGGAGAGGGAAGTCTGGGTGTCCCATCAAGCCAACCCCGGATAAGCAGTAGAAAGTGAATGGATGGAAAGAATGTGTTATATTAACAACAGCGCTTACAAGAATATTGACTGTTTATCATGATCTGAGATTATTAAAAAAAAAAAAAACAATCACATAAAAACCAAAAAATTAAACAAAAGATGTCTTGCAAGTTTCCTACAGAAGAAAAAAAAGCGGTGTGTTGTGGTTTTGTTTGCTCAGTATCAATAATCACATGGATTTTGCATGGTACTAACTGGAAGAAATTAAGCAAACATATGTTTGTTCACAAAGCATGTGCAGATTGTGGAAGGAGTCACTACAATACCAACCAGAAAGTGTGGTATTTGCACGTATTTAAATGAGGTAATCAGCATTTAATTGAGGGAGAAATTGCTCACATCTTAACAAATTAGCCTTGCTGATAAATAATGTCGAAGTCACAAGTATCAGCCTTAAATCGCACACCGTCTTGGGGGAGACAACGTCTATAGAGAGCTGGTGTAACTAGCATAACTCAGTGGAAGCCCCTTTTCAGTGAGAGAATGCATTCATCGCAAGAGCAATTCATGAGAGCCCTCAGAACATGTACAAGACATGTCGTACAGTATTGTGTCTCTGTCCTCACAAGAATGAGCTGCTATCTTCAGGATTTCCAACACATCAGATGACAGTAGGATGATATCAATAGTAAAAGTGCTCAAATTCAAAACGACAGAGCTGCTGCCTGTCTGCTGACTGATCACCCGCACCACAATGATGGCCAACACTTGTATTCGGTCCAAGTAACCACCTAATGATGGCTTTCAAATTAGCCCGTTGTCATCAGTGACATCACTCCATGCCTGAAGAAGGTAATCAGCATACCTTGAATAGTCACCAGGAGCCAATAAATGGAAAAGACAGAAATGGCAAGGCAGATGCTTGGCTCTAGATTTAACTTGGCAATGGAGTGTTTTAATGATTTCAAATGACAGATGACCACAAGCATCTGAACCACCGCAGGGCATCGTCGTCACTTGTACATTTCGCAGCAGCACTGAGCAAAAGTCTGATGACTTCATTAAATTGGTCATTTTGAAACACCATCTTCAAAGGCTTCTACTCAGCAAATAATCTCTCCGGTCTTTAAGTCTCTGGTTAACCTTCTTGATGTACATAAAGACTGCCATTAATTTAGACTCTGGACAGGTTGAAACATTCATCGGCTGTGACTGTTTTTATTTTTTGCTCAATTCTTTTTAGATACAGTGATACATTGACTTACACATGTACTTCACGATATGACCATGCTAGCTATTTACCATTCATGTCTCAAATCAATGTTGGCTCTTGAAATTCATTGAAATGCCTTAAAACAGGGGTTGTCCAAACTCGGCCGCTGTCCTGTCTGTTTTCCAGCTCACCCAGCTGTAGGACACCTGATTTAAACGATCATCTCATCAACCATCTCTGAAGCAGCATTATAACGATCCTGATTATTTGAATCAGATGTGTTGGTCCTGAGAGAGCTGGACAACAAGCAGGACAGCGACCCTACCGGACCAAGTTTTAGACACACAGCAACCTCAAAAACTCCAACCCATTAGAGCAATGTGTTTTTGTAATAAAAATAGAACTCTGCTCTGCAGTTTTGTACTTGATACAATCATCCAGAGATCAGAGTGTCCACCGCCTAGTGCCCGAAGACGGCTGGGATAGGCTCCAGCACCCTTCGCAATGCTAATGAGGATTAAGCGGTCTGGAGAATGGATGGATGGAAATATTTTCCTGCATTTGTAGCACAACCGTTTTCTTTCTTTATTGTATTAATTCAATAAACATTGTGCTGCTCTTTATGATGTGAGTGGCATGACCTTGAAGGGGGCTGCACAATACCTACTTACATATATTGTAAAAGAGATGAGGAGAATCAAAAGCATCATCGTAACTAACACTTAGTTCCTGTGCTTTATTATTACACTTATCAGAAATGTAGCTTATTCGCCTCCATGGCCGTGATGATGACTGATTTAGGCGCAACTCCACATGTTTAGCTGTGCTAGTATTCAGCCAAAGCTTGTTGCGACCTAACTGGTGTGCTTGACTCGATTTTGAACGACTCTTGCATTTGACCTCCAAGGTTTTTTTTTCTCTCTCTGGACAAAACGGCAGCTTGAATATATATATATATATATATATATATATATATATATATATATATATATATATATATATATATATATATATGATCTTGTGATTCTCCTCATCTCTTTTACAATATATGTAAGTAGGTATTGTGCAGCCATATATATATATATATATATATATATATATATATATATATAGGATTGGATATGCCTTTATTAGTCTCACAGTGGAGAAATTATATATATATAAATATATTTTTTTTTTCCTGTGCGGTTCCACAGTGCTTGGTAATTACCCACCGCAAATCATGCAGTTTAATTTTCTGATTTCTCCAATTTTCTTGATAGTAGAATGCAAATCCATCAAATGATCACTTTTCCATGAATGTATTTATGGCCAACATATTTAAGGCCAGAGTGTGTGCTTAAAGCCTACACAATGGGTAGAGCAAGAGTCAAGTTTCCATGGCAACACTGTAACCCACGTTGACAGGTATGTATTGACTGAGTGCCCAATTGCTGTTGTTCACTTGGTGTGTTTCCACAGAGACTTAAATGAAGAAAAATGCAGGTTCTCAGCTGTGCCGCTTGTCAGCAAAGATGTTTCAGACATGTGGTAAGGCTGGATGAGAACCCTCCCCACCCAACCTCCTACACACACATTCATTCACATGGCACAGCACGAACCTACACAAGCTTTGTTGGGCTCCTATCATGCTGGGCCATATGCACTTTTGAAAAACAGCTGCAAATCTTCAGTGCCGCTTGAGACTTATCACATTGATAGCTTCCTCTGAAAATGGGTTCCGAGAAGTGAAGCAGACATTGTTGTTGCTGTTGTTTTCTTGGCCTGTTTGGTAAAGCGATTGGACTGAGACACTATTGCAGATTTTGCTGATTGTGATTGAATGAAACTGCTGGCTTGACTCTGATACAGATGTGAATTGGTTGCAAAACGGGAGATGATGAGGCTCGTGGCACAATGTCCTGATAAACAAAAGTTAGTAGGCGATTAGTAGGCAACCCACAGTATACAAGGGCTGCTGACGAACATGGCACACTTATGGAGTCGCCTGGTGATGATAAACATGTCGGCCACAGAGTCTCAAGAAAAATGTGTTCTGACCTGATCATTTAAAATATACTGTTGAACTGAGTTCAGAGCAAAGACTTGCATTCATTTTGGACAGATGGCAAAAGATGAATTCCTAAACAAAAAACAAACAAACAAACAAACAAACAAACCAGTATTTGTAGTCCAGTGGCTGCAATTACCAGGAAGCCAAGGACCACATGAATATCCTGCAGTGATTTTTATGGGAATGTTACATTCATAATTTGAAAATATAAACAATGAAAGAGGATTTACAGAAAAAAATTGCATATTGTTGTATTTGTTTAAATGTATAATATATACATCCATTCATGTTGCTGCCATGATTTTTATAGCTGTGTACAGTGGAGACATTTACATTTCACAGCAGCAAAGTTAAAAAAGGAAAGGAAAGGAAAGGAAAGGAAAGGAAAGGAAAGGAAAGGAAAGGAAAGGAAAAAGTAGAAAAATAAATACAGGAGCTGTTTTATCGATTCCATGTAAGACTTGGTTCACCGCACCCGACCCTACCCCCATTTTGAGGTATAAATTAAGTCAGACCCCTCAATTTTGCACTGGCAAAAAACAACAACATATTTTTCCTTTCAACATTCATGTAACAATTTTTTTACAGTGTGTGGCACACATTTAATTCAGTTTCAAGTGCAATTGTCAAAAGGTGTTCTACCATATTCGCTGTGCTGACTACATGGCAAATTGGAAGCAGAAGCTTCTCCCAGGACATACATCAGAGAAAAGACAGAGGAAGTCTGGAGGAACTGACACATTCCTTTTGTGTGGGCGACAACAAATACAAAATGTGTGATGTAAAATGTTATAAAAGCTCCTGGCAATTGTTGCTGGGTAGGATTCATGGAATAGAGTAGTGTATGCCTGAGGGTCACTTTAGCAACTTGGAGCCAGCACATAGCAGGCACGGGACAGAGAGAATAGGCAAGAAATTGAGCCCAGACAAACTGAGGAGCTAAATCCAAAAGTTGTACGGCAAAAAAAAAAAAAAAAATGAGAAAATAAATAAAATTTGAAAAATGAAAGTTGTGGAATTTGGTGGGATCAAAATTGATTTCTCCCTATTCCAAAGTAGCTTAGGACTGAAGTTCCTTTGCTTGTTTTGTCCTGTCCATCCAGTCCAGATCTTGTTTGCACACACACATACACATGCAGACGCGCGCACACACACACTTAAACAAGAACAAAGAGCACTAGGGGCCACTAACACATCATTAGTATTCATTACATCAGTGACAAGGGGACAATTCCTCCTGCTGTCAGTGCCATTGGCCTCCGGGAATCCACTGAAGGTTAATTTATTTAGGTCCCAGACCCCACCACCCCTATTCCACCCATCTCTATTCCATTAAACTCTACTAATACATCTTTGCTTCACCATGTAATCTGTTTCCCACTGTCAGAAGTCTCAGCACTCATGCTGGTGCGCTGCAAAATCTCATTCTTATTAAGTATCTCTAACAAAGGGCAAAATATGCTTGGAGTTAGTCTGCCAAGATCTTGCTGCTGATCAATTTAAAAATTGTTGTTGTTTTTCATTTGTCTTGATTCAGGCGTGCCCTAAAAATAAAAAAAAAAGAATTGTTTATTACTAGCCATGTGGAGTGTTGGGGTTTAATTGAAGAGATTACGTGCAGGTGATAAGGCATGACTCATTACATTTTTCTAATAACTTTACACAATATAATACAATACATCCTAATTTATATAGCGCTTTCACAACAGCTACAGCTGTAACAAAGCGCTTCACATAATAGTCAACACAAGGCAAAATAATCAACACAACAGGAACATAAAAATGTAGACAGTTGTGCAATCTGAACGACTTTCCCCATTCACTCGATGTTTGAGTACAAGACAAACACTATACGAAGCTGTTCTAGATGAAAGAGAAGAGGATGAAAGCCTCCTTTTCACCAGTGGATCAGAGACGTCTTGGTGGAATGTGCATGTCTGCTACAAGTCGATTAGTCCCAGAATGTATTCCAAACTCCGATGTCACCAATGCTTAACATCTGAGCCAACACAATATATTTTTGAAATATTCCCAAATACATAAATACAGTAAAGTCTCGTTATATCGATATCGGATATATCGATATCGGATATATCGATAGTCCCGGTTATATCGATACTATTTCTATGCACGCACGGAGAAAATTATATGCAAACAGGGTCGGATATATCGATAGTCCCGGTTATATTGATATTTTTTCAGACTCCCTTGAATATCGATATAACGAGACTTTACTATATATATATATATATATATATATATATATATATATATATATATATATATATATATATATATATATATATATATATATATATATATATATATATATATATATATATATATATATAGGATTCTACACATTTTCACAACTCATTCCTGACGTTTGGCAAGACTTTAGCAAGAAGCTCCCAGGAAATTTGACGGAACTTCTTCTTTTCCTTTCGGCTTTTCCCTTCAGGGGTCGCCAAAGCGAATCCGTGTCCTCCATCTAACCTGGTGTTGTGCGTTCTCTTCCCTCAAACAGCAACCTTCATGTCCTCTTTGACAACATCCATAAACCTCCTCTTTGGTCTTCGATTATTATTCACTATTACGTGACAATTTCATTGACTGTATCCAGAGTGCAGTGTTTAGTAATATTTGACAATATTCGAAGAAGAATTACTTGTTTATTAGTCATCAAGTTATTTCCATATATGTTGTTTCAATATACAATCTATGTTAGCATTTTGGGCTAGTTCTACTGGAAACTTTAAGCAACATGCTTTGTATGCAAACGACATGGTTAGGTTTTTTCAAAATCCATCTTTTTCCCATTCTGCGCCCACGGTTCAGGCCGGGCCTCATTTATTCACCTGGCACGTTTGTGCGAGTCTCGACATTGTGTGGAAATCTCAACATTCGCATCCCTCCTCCTATTCTTCTTTCCCGCTGGGGTTTTGCTGTCTGCCGCACCCTCCACTGATTCTGTCCCATCTCAACCTGAGTCGGCCCACCTTGCTGCTCCTCAGCCTTTGAATGTCTTAGCTGCAGGCCTCTGACAGTTCGCATGCAACGTCTGATGAGTTTTGGATGATTGGCAGGAATCCCAAATAATATGTGATAGAATTAAAGCATCACATTTCCATGCAGGTTAGCATACGGCTTATGACGGCCCACTTCACAAGCACTGTTGGGTTGTGTTTAGAGCAAACATGCAATTCTATATGCTAATACAGTGAACTTTTGCAGTTTGGCATTCTAGAATAAGAATATTTTTTTATTTAAATTGATTTATGTACAACCACCATTATTTGTTGATTATTTACAATTATAATTTCAACAAAAGTGCAATGGAAAACTGTATTGTTTGCACAATCTGATGGCATCTTGGTGGCAAGGAAATAATTTGAAGTGAGTCAAAAGTCATGCTTTATTATCATCTTTACCACAGGCATTTATAACCCGTTTTAGGGGAACATCAATTATTGATAGATTTTGTTATTTTCACCCTTTCGTGAATATTACGTGTGTGGATTTTTTTTGTTTCGTGTGGTCATGTTTTTTTTTCATTCCTTTTGCTCATGTCTTGTCAACTTGTTTTCATTTCCACCTGTTCTCCTCAGACTTACTTGTGACTACAAATCAGTTTTTACTCGCTCAATGGTTCTTTTGCAAATTTCCCCATTACCTGCAAATTTCCCCATTGCGGGACGAATAAAGGTATTCTGATTCTGATTCTGATTAACTCAGGTTCGATCGAACCCCAGGGTTCGCTGAGTTAGTCTCAGGAATTTAACGGAGCCTCTGCCAGCAGGGAATCGTGTGAGTGAGGGTATTATCGCCCAGAAAGTACGGCAACTTCACTCGGATATCATCAAGAGGCAACTACATCAACGACAATCACAAAGGCAAATAAAATGACTCAATTATACAGTACAGATTATTTCTTTATTTACAATACAATAGCACATTTATTATACATAAAATTTGGTATATTTTGTGTAGTTTTAAGACTTATTTAGTAGAAAATTATGTTGTGTGGGGACCTGGGAACGGATTATTTTAATTTTGTAATGGTTTCTTATGAGAAATGTTTGGCAGATGAACTTTTCGCCTTACACACACTTTTTGTGAACCAATTAAGTTTGTAAGCTGGGGGTACTGTACAAGATAGCCGACAATCCCAAAACAATTCAATCTTACACCTAATAATGCAACAGTTTGCTACACAAACTGTCATTTTCAAAAGCCCTCCAGCTGACCACTGGGCCCTGACTTTCTCCCACTAGTGCAGCAGAGGATTATTTTCCTGTCAGCAGTTTGTCTGCATGTCTCTGTAACCCGTGTCAAGCAATGCCAACTGTTGTGTAACCAGCTCGCCCAGCACCTCCATGCTGCTGTCAACACAGCATTATGAGACGCTGCTGATTGTGGCTAATTGTCGCATGCCAGTATTCCCAAAGCCAAAAGGTCAACTAAAGTACAGGGAGGGTGACTTTCGAGTACTTGTTTTTTAGTTTTGTTTAGTTTTTTAACGATTGACTCCGTGGCAATGAAGAGAAACAAATCATAGTGATGCATTGACATATACAACACCAGTTGAACTAACGTTAATGTAATATTTTATGTCATTAAGCATAACTCGCATTAGAACAATGATCAACAAACATGTCAATAACCCGCAGACTGCTTCGAAAGCAAAAAAACAAAAACAAACAGAGTAACTTACAGTTTATGTTTTCGTGACTGTCAAAGAAACCACCACACTGGGTCAGGGGTTTGCTGCGGGATTCCAATCACTTATTGAAGAGCGCACCTCGCAGCCGAGTTTCCAGGTACGTATAGGCCTCCTTTCTCTCTCACGTCTTGACTTCAAATCGCGAACGGTGAGCTACGGGAGCTCTCCGCCACCTGCGTGCTAGCATCATGCTGGCTAGCATTAGTTGACGAAGTGACTTCGATGTTGATGCTGACTGGTTGCTCAACTTTCTCACACAGTTTCTGAATTGGGTGTTTCGATACTGGAGGCGTCGTTCTCTTTCCGAAAATAAAAATCAATGTTTTTATCTGCTTTTTCTCTGTCATTTCAGGGCTAAAACTGAATTAAAAATTTAATGTTGGGAGAAGTGTGTGAACGGCGTACCCCCGTGTACCACGCCCACTAACACCCCTAGTTAGTAGTTACTCTCTGACTGAGATCATTAATCGCTTTTATCTTTTGATGCATCTATGTTATTGCAGTTTTTTGATTGTTGGGTTATTTTTAAAAGGTTTTAATACTGAATTTCAACTATTTGTGTGGTGCTGTTTGTGGCTTTTTTTCTACAGTGTAATTCTGAGTCACTAACCGAATGGAAACATGATATTACACCGTAGGTTTACCCTACAAATAAAATCATGAAAAAGAGAATTTCAAAAAGTTCTCTATCAAACTGTATTGAAACATTTTTTAGAACTAAAGTCTATAAAGTTTCTTTATGACTGAGTACAGTAGCAGGACACGTACAGCCCTTCGCAGCAATGTCATCTTGGGAAACCTTCGCCAAGATCGTGGTCTTGGGAAAAGTCAAACCAATTTCCCTATATATATATTTACAATATATATAATATATTTAGAAATGTTTTTCAGTGAGAGCCACACGCACGCGCGCGCCCACACACACACACGCCCGCACGCGCGGCCACTCTTCAACAAAATATCAGAATGTATTATTTAAAATAACTTTGTGATAATACTCACCGTTAACATGAATGGTTTTCCGTTCCTCGTGATTGGTAAAAATCCAGGCAAACGATCGGAATGAAATTCAACTCGCCGGTCCTGAGGCGAAGTTACTGCTAGCTAGCCTGCACACGGCTCATAAGCTTCCACACTTGCTATCTGCAATATACTTCTCGCAGAAGTATGTTGATGCTAACGTTAACACGGGGCTTGTTAAACTGTCACTGACATTCGACTGTTTCATCGATGATATTGTTTCATTGCTAATTAGAATCAGAACATTTTCTCTCCCCAAAGGCGAATGCTCCGGTGCATTCAAGCTGAAGTGCACTCGTTGGGCTCATTTAAAGGGGCGTTTACCTGTTTCAACATGACGGCCAGTATCATCCAATCAAAATGGCGCTTTCGGCCAGCCTAGGTTAGTGTCATCCAATCAAAATTGCGCTTTCCGCCAACTGCAGCCCCAACAGGAAATGAACGGTGAAGAAAAACGAGAATACGTATGTATTTGGTTTTATCGGCGAGCCATATGCAATAATCAAAAGAGCCATATATAGCTCGCGAGCAATAGGTTCCCGACCCCAGCCCGAAAGAGAGCTGGAAAAGACTGCATCATGACCACAAGACTTGTGAGAAAAAAGTGGTTCAGATTATAGATGGATGGATGCACAGTTGGATGGAAATGTGCTACAATCTTCTCCGTCACCAAGGTTAACAGGAACAAAAAAACCATAGCGGTGAGTTCCTCATCACTGTTTCGTCTTTGCATTGCCTCACGGTGCTGCAGATGGGCATCCAAGTAACATTGAGCACCAAGCACAAAAATGAGCAGAAAAATGAGGATTAATTGTTGGCATGTGCACAAGGGGCTGTCGCAGCAGTCTGTTTTATCGAGTGCCCGACGAGAGTCCATATGCCTGTCTGAAATGTGTAAGCAGAATGTTTGTCTGTACCATAAAATGACATGCATTCCCGGAAACAACAAGACTGCAGTACTATTTTTTCCTCCTACAAAAATGTGTCAGTTTTTAAATTAAGTAATAAACTTAATGATGTAATGGACTGCAGATGGAGTAGACATGTTGGTAATCAGGCTGTAGCCTGACACAGTCTTATGCCAAAGGTGCATTGCAACACAAATGATGACAAACTAGGGCTGAACTCGTTTTCAGCCAACTGCACAGCACACACCGGACACTCACAATTTGACCTCGGACAACAGAGTGAAGGACAAGCGTGTTTTTTGGAATGTGGGAGGAAACCGGAGCACCAAGAGAAAATGCACGCATGAACAATGAGAACTTACAGACAAAACAAAACAAGAAAAAAAATATATATATATAATATATAAAATATATATATATATAAATATATATATATAAATATATATATATATTGTGATGTCATGAGAGGCTGTGTCCTGGAGGGCAAATACATCCCCCTAACATGGCTCCACCTGGTGGAAGGCAGCAATTAAACCCACACACCTGCAGCTGATCAGGGCTTGATTGGAAAGCAGGGCTCTTAAGGCAGAGAGCCTCTGAGTGTGGAGCTTGGGGAAAGACAAGCTCGATTGCTGCGTGGAACTCATTGCCAGTTGGGACCACACGACTGGACGCTAGATTTGAATCTAGCTAAGGTGGCTAGGCTACATGACGAGGACGTCAAGAGGGGTGAGGCCTAGAGACTCTTGTAAAGAACTCCGTCTTCAGTTTTACCTCAGAAGAGACTTTATTTGGATTTAAGTAGCAGAAGAGACTTTATTTGGCTTTAAGTATCAGAAGAGACTTTATTTTGACAAGTATTGGAAGAGACACTATTCGAACCTTTGTTGCTTGTGAATTCCCCCTGGAACCCTTGATTAAAACCTTTTGTTTGTATCCAAACCTGTCGTCCATTGCACTTCTTGTCCCGTCCCGCTGAGAGCTAGCCTCTCATGATATCACAACATTACAAGTTAAAAAGTACTTGTAGCGTCAAATGATACACAGGTAGCATTTTTTTTCCCATAATACCATATGGTATTGACTCTATGCATATACAGGATAGTATATACACAGAAGTTCATATATATATATATATGTAACGGAGTTGTGCGCTTAGATTATTAAATTATGAAGGAAGTGACGCAACGGCGCACAGTGTGGCACTATGTCCCGCCCATAGTTTCCAGAACAATCTCGAGGAGATTCAGGGTGAGTCGCAATTTTCTGTTGGTCTTGATTAACGCGCATTTTCATGACAATATCTTATTTTGTTTCCCTTTTTGTACTGTCTAGTGTTATCTAATTAGTTCCCTTATTCATTTCGAGTCCAGATTACTTTTTGTGTCATTATTTACTTCACGTTTTGTCGAGTGGAACTTTGGAGCATATGTGCTTTTCTATCGCAGTTAATCACAAGACGAAACCCATGCGACTTCACCCATCCCTTCTGCCATACTGTGTTGCAGGTAATAATTGTTTCATTTCGTTTTTATTGAACAATATTTAGTTTCTTGTGTCGTGTTTCATTTGCCCGTGAGTGTCCGTGGCGGGTTGAACTGCGCGTCAGCCATTACAAGCGCACCGCGTGTTCTGCCGAGTCTCCGCCCATGATGCGTTCAGGGACATCTTGTCAATAACAGTGAACTTGTGTTGTATTCTCTTTTTCTGTAAATAACCACTATACGATCACACGTTGTTAATTCTGTTTTGTTATCTACAATGTTTTGCATTTGAGAACAATCTCGAGGAGATTCAGGTTAATCACAAGACGAAACCCATGCGACTTCACCCATCCCTTCTGCCATACTGTGTTGCAGAAATAAAAGAAATAAAAAGACACATCCACGCGTCTCGTCTTCATTAATACGGCAGCATCGTGGAGATGAAGACAGTCACTGTTGTGACACCCGTCACACACATATATGTACAGTATTTATTTGCCAGTCAAAAGTTTTACTATACATTAGAAGTTCCATGTTTCGATACTAGGGCAGTGTGTTCTACCGGAAACAAATTCCTTGTGTGTTCCACATACTTGGCAATAAAGATGATTCTGATTCTGATATGGCATGGGCAATTCTTTTGTTCCCCTGCTGCCGTTTCCCCGTTTTTTTTTTTTTTTTTTTCTTCTCGAATTTCTGCCTGTCCTTGCAGCGCAGATTGCTTTTTGACAGCTCCGAGATAAATGACTTATGTCAATTGCAACATATTTTATTTTACTGTGTCCACTACATCATGGCCATAAATCAGCGTGTAGCCGCCATGCGTGTTGTGGATGTGCCACACTTGCTCAACAACTTGACAAATTGCTCAACAATGAGAAATTTGCTTTCTGAAGGTCAGACCGATATGTACACTGTTGCTAGGTTGATTTATGAATGCCGAAACCTCACGTGAGCCCCTGATGTCGACTGTTGAAGTGTGCTGGGCACTTTATGTAATGTCAGAGCGTTAGCCGTGCTTTAAACATTGATAGTGTGCCTCTTGTGTATTCATCCTGCAAAACATATTCTTCATTCATCTCTTTAATCCTTCTAGCCATACATAACAAAATAATCAATACTCCAATACATTTCTGGGTCATCTTTACAACTGGCTTGCAAAAATATTAACTCCTCAATGTTGAGACTGAAAATCAATTGGAACGTGGGGAGCAACAATGAGCTATGCTTGCTCATATACTACCGGTGTTATCATATAATGAAAAACATCATTGGCAAGCGAAGGAAAACCATCCATTTGGCAATCTGAACACATATTGACTACCAATATACCAAAACTCAAATCCATATATTCGTTATGACTTCAGAAATCAGAATCAGAAAACCTTTATTCATCCCACAATGGGGAAATTTGCAGTGCACAGCAGCAATTTGAAAGGGGATGGGGTGGGGGTGGGGGGAGTGAAAGGATACAAAACAAGATATTCTAAGCATAACAAAATAAAAATATATACTGTATACTGTGCAAATGTAAATGTGCAAAACCGTTTCATAAAAAAACTGTACATAGTGCAAGTATCAAGAAAGGCATATTGATATATGTAGCTGTATAGCATCAACCCATATTTACAAGTGTCCATTTTTTTCACATATGATCATTGACTTGTGGAGAATAATTAATATTTCATCTTAGTGAATCACTGTGTAGTTCTGAAAATTCAACTTCTTTTGTGTCCGGATGAATGTTATTACACTATCTTCACCTGCTGGTGGCCATGTTATGCACACATCAAGCAATGAATTATTCATCATATACAGACTGTTTCATTATTTTTCATTTAATGACATTCATACTTGTCTTAAAATAAACTAATATGGATTGCTACTTTCCTTATTAAGCATGTTTTTTGCATTGGGTGGTAGGCTTAATTTGATTAAATGCTATGCTGCAGTTGATGAATTGTTTTTCTGATGATCTGGATGTCTTCAGATTTTGTATCAGCAATGGCTATTTCATGAAAACAACTATAGAAATAGTAAAGATTTTTTTCAGCAATGCAACAATCACACTGTGTGAATATTTGAGCATTTTAGTGTTCTGTGTTTTGGTTTACAATGTAAACAACAGCAGTCATTGAATCAAAGCTCGCCATTCCCTTTTACGGTGCCAATGGATTAGTGTGTGAAGTGCATTCAAGAACTGAGGGAAGTATAGAGTGGACATCCACATTGTGCTGCTTAGAAACCAGCACAACCTCAAAGATTTATGAAAGTGTTGCAAAGTTGGTCTTCCTTGTTTATTTCCGCACATTGAATTGACTGCAGGTATCAATACTGATATGTTTTAAGTTACAACTGTGTACAACATAAGAGTCTCAATCAAGTCTTCGCGGTACAAGAAAGACACTAGTTTCAGAGGCAAAAATATATATAAATATAAATCGACAGTAAAGTCTCGTTATATCGATATTCAAGGGAGTCCGAAAAAATATCGATATAACCGATATAACATCCACATTGTGCTGCTTAGATCGATATATCCGACCCTGTTTGCAAGTAATTTTCTCCATGCGTGCATAGAAATAGTATCGATATAACCGGGACTATCGATATATCCGATATCGATATAACGAGACTTTACTGTATCAATGTTAGTGATTTATTATTATTTATATTATTCTATGATTGGCTGGCAACTAGTTCAGGGTATAGCTTACCTTGTGTCCAAAGACAGGTGGGATATGCTCCGAAATGCCATATGCCCCTTGTGAGACCCTTTGGCACCACTTTGCACCATAAGCCATCTTGAAGTGAGGAGATTCATTTTGGCAGGTATTCGCCCTGTAAATGGAAAAAAAGCAACACATTCGTCCATTTCTAGCCACTAGAGGCCATTAAACATCTCCAAGTCATAAAATCAGAATCAGAATAATCTTTATTGCCAAGTATGTAGAACACACAAGGAATTTGTCTCCGGTAGAACAAGCTGCACTAGTATAATCAAAAAAATGGAGAAAAATTGAGGCACTATACCAGGGGTGGGCAAACTTTTTGACTCGCGGGCCGCATTGGGTTCTAAAATTTGACAGAGGGGCCGGGCCAGGAGCATTTGGAGGGAGTGTTTGGGCCGGAAATATAAACCTAAAGCATTAAAGGACAACCGACGCCTTCTGACAAGTTATGTCCATAATTTATAAAATCACTTCAAATGACTTTGACTGAGCGTATTTTACAAAGATTCCACAGCATATAGCTATAGTTTACGTTCTAAGACTCGCGCTGAATATTCATGAAGTCTTGTTTTCGAGCTGATGACGATCCCCATGTGACGTCACGTTTGGACCGCCCCTGACCGAGAAAGCGACACACAATGCATTTTGGGTACTTAGTTTGGTCTGAAAACTTCGTGTTGATGGCGAAATTAGAAGGAAAACACATAAATAACGCCATGGTGAATCGTTGTGTGTTGCACCAAGACAACTATTTGAAACAAGCTGACAGAAATTCCCAGCTGACAAATCAGCCCATTTCCAACGGAGCTTGGGCGCAATCTTCTGCATTTTCTGGGTGCGACATTTCCCCCCCTGATGCCTCAAAATGACACGGAATAAATTTTTAATCGATTGCAAACATGTCTGCTTTCCTCTTCAGAACTATTTGAATCATATTTATAACTGGATGAGTAACAAAAAAAGCATCTTCTCCGAATCTGAAGCCATTGTTTTGATTCTCGAGCAAAGCAAGATGTCTTGGCGTGACGTCACGAACAAGGGGGTGGGACCTTCTGAAACTGGCCATTTCCGGATTCATTTTGAAGTCATTTTTATTGGTGTTTTTCATTTAACTAAAAATATCAGCCTGCCTGATTTGGGTATTTTAGATGCTATAAAAACGTTTTTCTGATGTCAGTTGGAAACAAAAAAAATGGTGCCGGTTGTGTACAAACCTCATAGCACAGTAAGAACCCAATTTATTAACTGTCTTTCAAATGTGAAAAATATCCCTGATCAGTTAATAAATTTGTCTGAAGGAATATGGCGTTTACATACTATTTTGCAGATACTTGGAGGAGGAAATGGAAATAGATTAAAATAACATGCACTGTGATTTATCAAGATTGCGTCTGTTTTTAATAAGTTTTCATTGAAGGGGCAAAGTTAAAGAAATCAACATTTATTGGATTGGATTGGATTGGATTGGATATGCCTTTATTAGTCTCACAGTGGAGAAATTTACATTTCAAGAAAGTGGAATCACTTTCAACATTCAAAACATATTATTACACAACGAAATATTCAAGCACAATACCGAACCAGGAAAGTCGAACAAGAAGTTTTAACCGAACAAAACGGTGATGGAAGAACACAGGATGGATTCGATGACAGCCATGTAGAAATGTCATCGCACCTCCTGTGGCAGGCCATGCTTCTCGAGCAGCCTCAGGAAGTAAATCCTTTTTGGGCCCTTCTCAGGATGGAGATGGTGTGGTTTGATTTGTTTTTTTTTTCCTGCGATGGGGCAATGTTTGATTGCCATCATCTTTATCATATGTTGTAAAGTGCTGATTTTCAAAAAAGCTATGATTGACCAATTAAATCGGCCAGGCCCTTCTATATGTAAAAAATGCAATTTGTCGGCGCACTGAAAAGGAGCATATGACTCATATGATAACCCATACGAGTGGTTTACTGTTGTTGTCATCTTGTTAATGAAAGTCTCACTAATTCAAAACTGTGCAGACCTCGAGGCAACAGCCCACACTGGCCTGCCACTTGTACGGTGTTGTGGGGCGTTGTCCCATCTACTCATCCCTGCTCGACGAGCGGATAATTAATGGCGTTGTGGCGACACAGAGAGAATCGGCGGCCATTAACAGGCTATGGCCTCAACCGTGTTTACAATCACAGAAGTTCAATCACATTTCCCTGAAATTCTCCCTCCCAACATTCACACAGTATGTAACTTGTGCCACCAGAGACAATAACATATTGGACCTATTTTATTCAAACGCCAAGGATGCATACAGTATGTAACTTGTGCCACCAGAGACAATAACATATTGGACCTATTTTAGGCAACCAGCTGTGACCCGCACGATCAATTTTCAATTCATTTAAATTGTTAAAAGCGGCATAATGTGGCTCTGAGGCTCAGAGGAAATGTAAGCGTAAATCCAGAACAAAGAGATAAACTTCAAACGCCAAGGATGGATGCATCAAACGCCAAGGATGCATACAATTGTATGGTTTGTATTAGGGTTGGCATTAAATGGACAACAAGTTGTGGATAACAGACATTTAAGCAATGTTTTAGTATGCTTGCATTTTGTTGGAGTAATATTCATCCATTTTGAATTACAACTTTGTTTTCACAAGGTGATTGGGGGATAAAGAGTTAATCAGTGTAACAGTACTTAGCATTTCCTCATAAAAATACAAGTTACTGCTGTGTCTGTGTGTGTTCCATTTTTACATTTCATTTCAAGCAAAGGTAAGATGGTCCACAGAAGCTGAAGAAGCTCTGCCTTGCTAATATTTGGCACTTTTGGAAAAGTGCTCTGAGTGCGCACAGAAGTTCAATCACATTTCCCTGAAATTCATTACATTGCTTAAATTTGCCATTTGGTAAATAAGAAAGCATGGCCAGTGCGTGCACTCTGTGCTCTTATTTTGGAATTGATGCCCCGGTGTGTCAAGTCGCACACATGGAGGAACCATTACTAAAAACGGACTGCTAATTGGTTAAGAACAGAGGAAAACACATGGAGTGGGGATGCATACAAACCCTCCCCCTATCGAAAAACACCTCTGGTATGTTCATAGAAGATTCAAAATTGTCAATTTGTGTGAATGTGAGTGAGAATGCTGATTTTATGGGACATATATGTCCCTCCCAACATTCACACAGTATGTAACTTGTGCCACCCAATGGTGTGAACACGTGTTTGGATGGATGATCAATTTGAACATTACAAACGTAATCGCGGGACTGTTTTGATTCAACCAAATAAAATGTTTGGGGGAGGAAAGTTAAACAAATCAAATAAATAAAAAAAAATAGAGACAATAACATATTGGACCTATTTTATTCAAACTATGCGGTTTCCAAATGTATCACGTCTTTAGAAAAGTTATTAAAATGTCACTCATTTCGCTTACTTGCAAAGGGGATCAATTTAAGTGTGGTCTTATTTATTGTTCACTCAATGCACTTTGCTTGATGAATTGAAATCTGTGGCCAGGGTTGATTATCCCTCTCATTTGCCAGCATAATACTATTTTTTTCCCTGTGAAAGGTTGAATGGTTTCTTGCTACGCTAGAACGTTGATGACCATCAATTGTGCTCCCCCTCCCCCTCTCGGGAGAAGAGCAGACCACAATATGGTTTATCTCCAGCCTGTGTACAAACCCCTTGTCCAGAGGCAACAGGTGGGAGCCCTTTACCCCTCCCCCTCTCGGAAGAGCAGACCACAATATGGTTTATCTCCAGCCTGTGTACAAACCCCTTGTCCAGAGGCAACCAGCTGTGACCCGCACGTATTATTTTTGATGATAATAATAATAACTACAATAATGTTTTTTCAAAATAAATCTGATATTATTCTCACCATTTTAGCTAATGAATTTACATGTTCTAGGATTAAATATATTTTGTATGAGTTTTTTTGTTTTTATATTACTGTTGCATTTTTTTTTTTACAAAAACATGACTTTATTCTTATAATACACCATCATTTTTCACTGTCAATCTCACTATAACCATATTCTCGTTAAAAGAGCTTCTGAAGGGGGGGGGGGTTATCAAAAGATGGTCCACAGAAGCTGAAGAAGCTCTGCGGGACTGTTTTGATTCAACCAGGTGGGAGCTCTTTACTGAGATTCATGGGGAAGACATTGACTCACTCACCAACACCATCACAGACTACATTAACTTTTGTGAACAAAACACCGTACCCACCAGGACTGTGCGGTGTTTTGCCAACAACAAACCATGGATTAATCCCGCCATAAAAGTCCTCCTGAAGGAGAAGAAAAGGGCTTTTGTGTCGGGCAACAGAGAGGAACTGAAGGCCGTGCAGATCCAACTGAGGAGGAAGATCAGAGAGGGGAAGAAGGCCTACAGGATGAAAATGGAGGAGCAGCTGCAAGCCAGCAATGTCGCTGGTGTCTGGAAGGGCCTGAAAAACATCTCAGGCCACAAAAGCCCAGTGACATTGAACGAAAAAGACAAGGACTGGGCAGATGAACTCAACCGCTTTTTCAATCGGTTTGACAAGACGCCAGCCGCCCCCGGCCCACCGTCAACTTCACCTGTAGCTGCACCTGCACCAACTCTCACTGTGGCCTTACCCTCCCTGCCCCCTCTCACGACCAGCTTTCCACAACCAACATCTGCCCTCCCAACCGTTGCCACACCCTCAGCCGCCACTCTGCCTCCTGGTTCCTGCCTGTCTGTCACAACTGCGCAGGTGAGGAACCAACTGAGGAGGATGAAGGTGAGGAAGGCAGCAGGTCCGGATGACATCAGTTCCCGACTCCTCAAGACCTGCTCCGACCAGCTGTGTGACATTGTCCAGCACTTGTTCAACCTGAGCCTGAAGCTGGGCAGAGTTCCACAGCTGTGGAAAACGTCATGCCTGGTCCCAGTGCCCAAGATTGCCAACCCCAAAGAGCTCAACAGCTACAGACCGGTGGCGCTGACGTCTCACCTGATGAAGACGCTGGAGAGACTCGTCCTCGCCCACCTGCGACCGCTGGCAAGCTCATCGCTGGACCCGCTGCAGTTTGCCTACCAGCCCAGCATCGGTGTGGAGGATGCCATCATCTACCTCCTCCACACGGCGTTGCTGCACCTGGAGAATGCTGGGAGCACGGTGAGGATCACATTCTTCGATTTCTCCAGTGCCTTCAACACCATCCAGCCCAGTCTACTGGGGGACAAGCTGCAGCATGCCGGAGTCGACCATCACCTCACATCCTGGATTACAGACTACCTCACAAACAGGCCACAGTACGTGAGGGTAAAGAACTGTGAGTCGGACAGGCTTCTCTGCAGCACCGGAGCGCCGCAGGGAACAGTCCTGGCTCCATTCCTCTTCACCCTCTACACCTCGGACTTCAACTACAACACCCCAACCTGCCACCTTCAGAAGTTCTCTGACGACTCAGCTATTGTCGGCCTCATTACAGAGGGAGACGATAGGGAGTACAGGGGACTGACAAAGGACTTTGTGGACTGGTGCCAGCAGAATCACCTCCAGATCAACACTGGCAAAACCAAGGAGCTGGTGGTGGATTTCTGCAGGAAACAATCGTCACCTGCACCATTGAACATCCAGGGTTCGGACATTGAGAGGGTGACCTCCTACAAGTACCTGGGTGTTACTCTCAACAATAAACTGGACTGGACAACAAACACGGATGCCCTAATCAAAAAGGGACAGAGTCGCCTCTTCCTCCTCAGGAAACTGAGGTCTTTTGGAGTTCAGGGGTCACTCCTAAAGACTTTCTATGACTCTGTGGTGGCATCAGCCATCCACTATGGCATTGTCTGCTGGTCAGGCAGCATCACCACCCGGGACAGAAAAAGACTGGAGCGCTTTGTCAAGCGGGCCAGTTCTGTCGTGGGCTGCTCGCTGGACTCTCTTGAGGAGGTGGGCAACAGACGGACGCTAGCTAAACTAAAAGCTATGACGGACAGCCCCTCCCACCCCCTCCTGCCCATCCTGACAGCTCTGGGTAGCTCCTTTAGCCAGAGACTATTACACCCGCGCTGCAAGAAGGAGAGGTACCGCCGCTCGTTCCTACCGACTGCTGTCAGGCTTCACAATTCCCAATGATCACATGTGGAAAAAAAAAAAAACAAAAAACAAAAAAAAAAACTGGACACTTGTAAATATGGGTTGTTGCAATATATCTAAATGCATCTCTTGATTTTGCACTATGTACAGTCTTGTTTATAGAACGGTTTTTGCACATCTACATTTGCACAGTATACAGTTGACATTTTTATTTTGTTATGCTTAGAATATCTTGTTTTCTATCCTTTCACTCCCACCCCAACCCCATCCCTCTTCAATTGCTGCTGTGGACTGCAAATTTCCCCATTGCGGGACGAATAAAGGTATTCTGATTCTGATTCTGATACCCAATGTGTCCTGCTACTCGCTTAATGAGGATGCGAGATTATCGGACATCTGGAGCTGCTTGTAGATCACATGCAAGAAAGAATAATAATAGCCAACTATGCCTCATGCCATACAGGGGCTTCCAAATGAATTACAATGGTAACATCGATGATATTCAGCCAAAACAATATGCATCACTGAAGAGATGGTTTGTATGCAGAGTCTGTGTTCAAGCTATACAATATAAGGGCACTCTTTGGTTAGAATAAAATTCCCCATAGAGCCGATGGGGAATTCCCCACAGGTTAAGAACCACTGGGTTAGATACTCTGACAAAATACACCACCTATAAGAGCCAATACAAAAACTGGATTAAAAAGCAAAAAAAAGTTACTTTTATCCATCCATTCTCTAATCTGCTTCTCATCATGAGGGCCGCAGTCATGCCATAGTCCATCCGTGCTGTATTTGGTCAGTGGAGGTGAAGGGGGCACCCTGAACTGGGTGCCAGCCAATCAGAGGGCAATACCCGTTTGGATGTTTTTCCTGTATGGTACAACCCAAATGAAACTGTGACCTCGTAGATCAATTTTCAATTCATTTAAATTGTTAAAAGCGGCATAATGTGGCTCTGAGGCTCAGAGGAAATGTAAGCGTAAATCCAGAACAAAGAGATAAACTAGCCTCACACACACAGACTAGTGCTGTTAATTGATTCCAGTATGACACAGCATGGCAGCTTGAGGTCAAAACAACCTTTGTCGGAATACTTTAATTGCAGAAATTGTGAGTGGTGTTTTTCAAGCTAATATCACTGATGGATGCAAACAAGGCAGAGGAGTGCGGGTTATTTATGTGTATTTTTTTATTTATACATTTTTGTTTGTTTGTTTTTTCATTCAGGTATTAGGGAAGCTGAACATATGCAGGAAGTGCCAGGAGGGTCACTTCATTATCAAGCTACTAATTGCTCTGCACAAAATGCATGATGAGAATGCATCATACAAGTTATGCAAGCCCATTAATGATTAGAAAGGAACAAGAGAGATTTTTGTATGGTTTGTATTAGGGTTGGCATTAAATGGACAACAAGTTGTGGATAACAGACATTTAAACAATGTTTTAGTATTCGTTGTACTAAATTCATCCTGTCTACTTGATAACTAATGTTAAGCAGATTCCTTACTTACAGACAGTGTATTGTCGGTGTTCAAATACCTGACATGTTTCGGCGACTACTTCCGCCTTCGAAGGCGGAAGTAGTCGCCGAAACATGTCAGGTATTTGAACACCGACAATACACTGTCTGTAAGTAAGGAATCTGCTTAACATAATGTTTTAGTATGCTTGCATTTTGTTGGAGTAATATTAATCCATTTTGAATTACAACTTTGTTTTCACAAGGTGATTGGGGGATAAAGAGTTAATCAGTGTAACAGTACTTAGCATTTCCTCATAAAAATACAAGTTACTGCTGTGTCTGTGTGTGTTCCATTTTTACATTTCATTTCAAGCAAAGGTAAGATAAGGTAACAATGCTGTTCCAGCTCTGCCTTGCTAATATTTGGCACTTTTGGAAAAGTGCTCTGAGTGCGCACTGGTTCACTCTGACCTTTCGGAAATTCATTACATTGCTTAAATTTGCCATTTGGTAAATAAGAAAGCATGGCCAGTGCGTGCACTCTGTGCTCTTATTTTGGAATTGATGCCCCGGTGTGTCAAGTCGCACACATGGAGGAACCATTACTAAAAACGGACTGCTAATTGGTTAAGAGGAAAACACATGGAGTGGGATGCACTCAAACTTTTAAAAGCACACACTTGGAGTTGTAGTTGAGTGAATTTCTGAATGCGCCTCTTTCATGATAATGGTGTTAAAGAGTTTGTATATTTATTTGACAGATTTTCTTCTATGGTTTCCTCCCACTATCGAAAAACACCTCTGGTATGTTCATAGAAGATTCAAAATTGTCAATTTGTGTGAATGTGAGTGAGAATGCTGATTTGATGGAACATATATGTGACTTACCTATGTGTACCTTTTTAAGGAACGTGGTGGATGGTGTATGTGTGCATTTTATTTCATGAAACCTTGACCATGGCCATATATGATAAACAATGATGATCGGCAGTGTTCACTATATGTGTAATCATCATTATTAAATGCCATTGCTGACAAAGTATGTTTGATATGCATGCACTCCAATGGTGTGAACACGTGTTTGGATGGATGATCAATTTGAACATTACAAACGTAATCGCTTAGGGACGTTTTATGACATTTTCATGAACACAAATAAAATGTTTGGGGGAGGAAAGTTAAACAAATCAAAGAAATAAAAAAAATAGAAACAAGGCCAACACAAATGACCAATTTAATCAGCACTATCAAACTATGCGGTTTCCAAATGTATCACGTCTTTAGAAAAGTTATTAAAATGTCACTCATTTCGCTTACTTGCAAAGGGGATCAATTTAAGTGTGGTCTTATTTATTGTTCACTCAATGCACTTTGCTTGATGAATTGAAATCTGTGGCCATGTCATGATCTGGTTGGCGACCAACGGGGGGCGCTGTCGGCCCCGCCTGCACCTGCACAGGTGCTGGTCGTCCCGATCAGATTGGCGATCAGCGGGTAGCGACGTCAGCCCTGCCGGCAGCCTCGCAGGTGCTGGTCGTTATAATCAATGACACTTAAAAGGACACCTGGCACGATCATCCGGTGCCGATTCATTGTTTGTTTGCTGCTTGGTTGCTGCATGCATCGTGTACGTGTTTGTTTAACCTTGGCGGACTTTTACACTTGGTTTTCTTTTGCTACTTCATATTTTTTCCATTCAGATCATTTTGATGTTTTACATTTTGTTACTGCTGACCTTTATTTTAATACAATTTGTCAAACAACCTCCTGCTTCCTCCTGCCTGCTTTTTGGGATCCGAACCCGCCATCACCACCTCGCAAATCGTGACAGAATGAATCGGCCAACCATCGGACCCGTCTCATTTCCACCCTGTGCCTGGCAATGCTACGTCCACGTTAGCGCAAGCCTCGTCAAGTTTGAATTGCGTCACTCGACGAGCCGCAACGTCCACGTAAACGGCCGGCCGAGACCTCCTTCCAGGTGGCCGTCCAGGGTGAAACTGGGTGACTGGCATTGCACGCCCACGTCCAGCCACGCTGTCGTCGTGCATGACGAATTGAGTCTCATCCACGACGAGCCGTGCAACGTCCGCGTCAACGTCAGTCCGAGACCCCACTCACTGCTGGATCCCGGAGCGGCTCTGGACTGGTCTCGTTCCCCCGGAGCCGGGCAGTTCACGCCCACGTCGGCGTCCGGCCGAGACCTGGTCCCATACGGCCGTACGGGGTGCCATTCTGCGCCTGGCAGTTGGACGTCCACGCAGAGCCATGCGCCGTCGCGTGAACGTGCGCGAGGGATCGCACTCACGCCCACGACGATCCGTGCCGCGTCTTCGTCCACCCCAGGCCGAGTCCCGTTCCCATCAGGCCGCCGCCCGTCGTATGCTGGAGAGGCAGCGGTTGCCCTCTCCACCGACCGTTCCCTGGCGAGTGGACCTTTTGGGAGACTGTTGGGACTTCTGGAAGCAGCCCCTTGAAGGGGGGGTACTGTCATGATCTGGTTGGCGACCAACGGGGGGCGCTGTCGGCCCCGCCTGCACCTGCACAGGTGCTGGTCGTCCCGATCAGATTGGCGATCAGCGGGTAGCGACGTCAGCCCTGCCGGCAGCCTCGCAGGTGCTGGTCGTTATAATCAATGACACTTAAAAGGACACCTGGCACGATCATCCGGTGCCGATTCATTGTTTGTTTGCTGCTTGGTTGCTGCATGCATCGTGTACGTGTTTGTTTAACCTTGGCGGACTTTTACACTTGGTTTTCTTTTGCTACTTCATATTTTTTCCATTCAGATCATTTTGATGTTTTACATTTTGTTACTGCTGACCTTTATTTTAATACAATTTGTCAAACAACCTCCTGCTTCCTCCTGCCTGCTTTTTGGGATCCGAACCCGCCATCACCACCTCGCAAATCGTGACAGCATGAATCGGCCAACTATCGGATCCCGCAGGTACATCGGACCCGTCTCATTTCCACCCCGTGCCTGACCATGCTACGTCCACGTTAGCGCAAGCCTCGTCGCGTTTGAATTGCGTCACTCGACATTTTGTTCCTGCTGACTTTATTTTAATACAATTTGTCAAACAACCTCCTGCTCCCTCCTGCCTGCTTTTTGGGATCCGAACCCGCCATCACCACCTCGCAAAACGTGACAGGCCAGGGTTGATTATCCCTCTCATTTGCCAGCATAATACTATTTTTTTCCCTGTGAAAGGTAGAATGGTTTTTTGCTACGCTAGAACGTTGATGACCATCAATTGTGCTGCCGTTTGTCCATCCGCTGGGAAAAGTGCAATAATAAAGCCAGAGCATTCTAATCCAATGGTTTACCGAGCAAGGCATTTTGGGTCACTTCCACATTGATGGTGGCCCTGGGGAGACAGAAAATACGGTGATTGCAAAGTACTGCATTCCAAAAGTTAGCATGGCAAAGATGTCAGCTGTCGCATTGACGTGGCCAGTTGAGTGAGTTGGGAGTAATTATTGCATATATGACTTTATGTGGGATATAACGTATTCTGGTGTTTGAACTTTTTTTTTTACAATTTTATTCTCAAAATGTTCCAGTTTCGTCCATTAGAAACAATAATTTAAAATGTCAGATTTTTGTTGTTATCCAGTGTTCATTCTAATACCTTTATGAATCGTTTTTCCTATAAAGAAATATTTGAATTACATTTTTACACTGCAGAGACTTTTTCTCTAGAATAAAGTCAAACACTTTATTCTAATCATATTTTAAACATTAATTAATTCAACTTCTTTCCGCTTAATCCTTATGAGAGGGTGCTGGAGCTTATCCCAGCCGTCTTTGGGAATTAGGCGAAGGACACCGTGAATTGGTTGCCAGCCAATCACAGTGCATATAAAAACAAACAACCATTTGCAGTCACGCTAAGGGACAATTTGGAGTGTTCAGTCTGCCTGCCATGCATGTTTTTGGAATGTGGGAGGAAACCGGAGGACCCAGAGAAGACCCACGCGGGTCCGGGGAGAACATGCAAACTCCACACAGGGAGGGCGGACCGGGTCTTGAAATCACAGCCTCTGCACTGTGAGGCCGGCGTGCTAACCACTCGACTACCGGGCTGCCCCCAATACATTATTTAAATTTTTCTCACATAAATATAAAATTTTATCCTTGTGAAAATTAAGTAGGCATACATTATTTTAATTGCCTTCAATAATAAAATACATACATACACATAAAAATACATTTTATGATGAAAATTACTGTCATTAATTTGTTTACTTTTATAATGACTCTGCTCACCCGCTGAAAAACTTATCCTGTGACTGTAGTATCCTTAGGAGTTTTGAAAGGCGCTTAAAAATAAATTACAGTATTATTATTATTATTATTATTATTATTATTGATGATAATAATAATAACTACAACAATAATGTTTTTTCAAAATAAATCTGATATTATTCTCACCATTTTAGCTAATGAATTTACATGTTCTAGGATTAAATATATTTTGTATGAGTTTTTTTGTTTTTATATTACTGTTGCATTTTTTTTTACAAAAACATGACTTTATTCTTATAATACACCATCATTTTTCACTGTCAATCTCACTATAACCATATTCTCGTTAAAAGAGCTTCTGAAGGGGGGGGGGGGTTGTACTGTGTCAAAGAAGTCATCTCATAAAATGTAATTGTTTTTTTCATCCAAGAAAATTTGTATGAAAACGTGTCTCATGGTATGCTGAATGATGGTTGGAAATGTTATGCCTAACCCTGCCTTTTGAAGAGTTCTGCGTTGCGTCCCATAATACGGTGTGTAGCGACGTGAAAGTGAACTTTACTTAGTAAAAGGTGCATTTGTGTGAGGAGAAGTATCCGTCTATACTGATCTCACACATGAAAGCGTTTTTTGATGTTACAAGAGCGCTTCCTCAGCAAAGCCGAGTACGCTCCATTACCCAAGAAGGTTGGGACAATAAAGACATTCAACACACTTTTCTCTCAATGACGTGCAATGGCACAGCGCTTGTTTTTTTTAATTTATTTTTTTAGCTCTTACAGTGAATCTTTCATTGGCTTGCAAATATGTAAATGTTTATCAAAAGATTGCCACAAGGAGAGCCTTTCACAGCAAAGATGTGTACAGCAAACAAGGGCAAACATTCCAATATTGGATTCCCAGAAATACCCTCTCGGGGTAAATGAAAAACAAGCGAGTTGCCCTGAGGTTTTTCCGTGTTTGAGTAATTCCGGAATAAATGAAGCTCCCAGTCCGAAGTGGTTACCATAGGGAGAAAAGACACTCTTGTTCACTGAAGCATTTTGAAGTGATGTTCCTCATTCAATGCCAAACGTACCCATCTACATGTAATATTTATCCCCTTGCCCGCGAAAATAAAAAGTCAGCGTCTTGTCCACAATGTTTTTTTTTTTCATAATTTATAAATAGTTCCGTGGGTTTTATGTTACACAACATTTGATGTAAACATTCCCTTCAAATGTGTCCCCTGAAGGCATTCAGTGAATAGGATGTTGAGTTGTCCCAGTGGAAAGTGATTTTTTTTTCCCCCATCTTTTGGATACAAAGCACTCAACCACCTATATGTTTTTCCCCACCAAATATTTTTGGGAAGCATGCCAATAGCAAGTGGAAAAGAACCAATGACGTGATGAAACACCAGGAAGCGAGAGCACAGGAATACCACAACATTTAGCAAATGAGACCAATAAGACCAATGATGTTGTGGGACTGACAACTGATATATTGCGTGAAAACCATTGACATCATTGAACACAAAAACTACACTTTATTAAATTTAATACAAAGCAGATGAAGCTGATATAACACAAATCCGGCTAGAACTAGGAATGTAAATAGAGTACAAATGACCTCTTGGAACTGGTGTTTTTATTACATTTTTTCCATTGATTACATTTTTTTTGAAGGCCTTAACATCACCATTGTGAAGGCAATTCACTATACGAACACATTTTAAACATCTTTTCTATTTCCTTTCACATCGTTTTATTTTCTCTGACTTCCTGTCATCGTGTCACATTCAGTCCGCCTTCACATGACGTCACATCATGTCCATCTTTATAAAAATTCTCCCAACAACCCCCACTTTTCTCTTCACAGTCACATTTTGTGCCGTCCCAAAGATTAAAGTATCTTTTTGTTTTTACTTTTGATTCCTGCTTCATTAATATTGAGTCCAATGTGAACACAGTTACCGAAAACTAAGTTGAATAAAAAATTAAAATCAAAACAAAAATGCTTTTAAAACAACCAAAACAAACAAACTGCATTTTATGCTCGCGACACCAAAGAAAATGAACTGTAATTACAATAAAAATATGCTTTAATTTTGCCTTTGTCAGTGGACATATAACGTGAGCTTCTGAAGTTCATTTAAAGTGTTATTTATATTGTCATTAGCCGAAAGAAGGAAGGGAAAACAGTGGTCTGGGAATAGTGGGCTTTTTACAGTGTATCGCCTCCAACCCAAAATGCAAAATGAATCTGATTATGGTGTGTACACAAGGCATTATGGGGCGCTTTGAACATTTTGGAGAACATTTTAAGACTTTTATGTGTGTCTAATGGTTGTGAAAATATACGTTAAAACATGTAATACGATGGACCTGAAGTTAACATACGATATGAGTGTTGTGTGCATCCATTTACCATATACAGTATGTTGCAGGGGGAAACATCACTTGGAAGTTCTTCCCGGGTTCCTTCTGTTCTTGACGTTTTGTTTCATTTGTCCAAAATAATACAGTAAAGTCTCGTTATATCGATATTCAAGGGTGTCCGAAAAAATATCGATATAAACAGGACTATCGATATATCCGACCCTGTTTGCATGTAATTTTCTCCGTGCGTGCATAGAAATAGTATCGATATAACCGGGACTATCGATATATCCGATATCGATATAACGAGACTTTACTGTACTTCCTATTTTGTTCGAAACTTCACCCTCATTTGACAAACTCAAAAGCTGCAAGTGGCGTTTTTGCGATTTTGACTGGTGTACCTCCGGAGGAAAAGATGAATTCTAAAGTCCCTTACAGTCAACCAAAAGCCAACTTGGCTTGCGGACTTGAACCTCCATGGAAGTCCCGCCTCTTCCAAAACAAAGATTTTATTTGTTGTGACAGATTTTCTTCCTCAACAAAACACATGAACTTCTCACAAAAAGACGCATAAACGCGTCCAAGAACCTCATTATGAAAATGTAATCCTCAGGGACATAATTTGATTATGGCTCGACTTTTTAATAAGCTTTTTTAGTGGTAAGATATTCTGCTTCATTTTGAAATAATTAGGCCTTGCCTTTAGGCAAAGCTTCACTTCAACTTGAGAGCTACTCTGCTGACTCACAAAAAAAGCAGAATACCTACTCTTCTCCTGAAATATGGTATTTCAACATGACTTATTAAAATGATTCGGAGCACTTTTATTGATTTCCACATCCTAAATGTAAATGTTCCAATAATTGAGTGCTGAAACTAACTTATGATAGTCAATTGATTTCGTTCATCTATGACTGATGAACCGAACCTTGGTGAGCCCAGTATTGATGTTACGGTGGATATGCAGCTTCCAATGTGACGTGACGTTATCTCCTGTCTTTTTACTTTTTACCTGAATGGCATACAGCTCAAGTTAATGATATATATAATACTTTGTTCTGCAATATCAATTACAACGTGTTTAGTTTGAGCTTACTTAAATTGCAGTTTTCTACTTACTGTCAGCCAGAAATGAAGTTTATGCACTCAGGTTGCTTCATCGAATTCAGGATGTTTGTCTATCGAGGCAATACAGAAGGCACCACGATGACTTGTAAAGCAGCGCGTATGTGACGGATTGTGCGATGGAGCCAAAGTATGATGCAGAATCAGCTCAGCAGCCTCAGGGGCCTTCCCATGATTGATAGAGCCCCCCCCCACTCGTCTTTCTAATCACATACTGGATGCGCCACTGGTAATGGGAAGCAGCAGGTGCAGGAGCTACATTACATTCCAGTTTGGCCAATAACTTCTTATTGTCTTTGCATTGTCTCTCCCGTTGGCCAATGTGTATTCACAAAAGCCTCTTTCCATATCTGGCTTCTGTTCAGCGTAAAACTGCACTTGGCGCTGCTGCATTTGCATTGCAGCTTTTAGGTTCACACAGTAGAACGAGCCCTGTTATGTGCTGTCTTATCTGCTTAGACTGTAATGTCAATTTCAGTGACACCGCTATCTGCACGGATTCCATGTCATGTTTGTGGGGAACATATTAGATAAGAACATGTTTGATCGGGAGAAATTTCAATGGGGGAAGGTTGATTTTGCATTACAGTATATGCGAAATAAGTCGACACACAGATACACACACTCACACTAGCCTCAGGGTGTAAGTGCTTCAATGACTATCGATCTTGAAACATTGATATACGTGCATCATTTGACTCATATCATGCTAGCTCAATATCACTTGTGGGACCCTGCTCTCTAATTAGTCATCAACAGACTTAATCACTATTTTTTTCTGGTTTGCTTTCCATTTCCCCGTCCATCACCAAACAGCACATACAAGTTAAGTCTCACGATTTGGTTGGGAGACTCCCGATTTTTACCAAAATACTCACACCTCACGATTTAAACAGCTTCTTCCCCCAAGCCATTAACTCTTTGAACAGTAGCCCAAATGGAATTGTATAGTGCCTCTTTGCAATTTTTTTGCTGATGATACTAGTGCAGCGTGTTCGACCGGAAAAAAATTCCTTGTGTGTTCTACATACATACTTGGCAATAAAGATGATTCTGATTCTGATTCTGATTCTGATTCTGATTCTGATTCTGATTAAAAATGATTATTTTTTCTGGCCACTCATATTCGTCACTATTTTGTAACAATACCATTCGCCACAATTTGGAAAGTAGCCGAACTACGAATAGCATTTTCTGCCGGTGCTCGAAAAATTAGAATTGAGAATAGCTCGTCTCGCAGTGCACGTGATCTCATATGTTCAAGAATAGCAGATGAATAAATATGGCGGATAGTAGCAGCGAGAGTCCAAAGCGTCCCTCAAAAAAAACCTAAAAAAATGAAGATATGAATGTAAATTTCAGCCAGGTCGGCAAATTGAATATTCTTAGTTAAGAGCAAGCAACTGTAGAGTATCATTTGCATTTTGTTCAATATGTTGCGTGCATATTTCGGTCAGCCATGATGGAAGAAAACAATGTTGCGAAACACAACAAAACAAAAAAATCAATCAAGAAAGCAAGGATTATGTAAAAGACCTCAAATAATTTGAGAAATAATAATAATAATACTACATTTAATTTCTAAGCGACTTTCAAAACTCAAAAGGACACTTTACAGTGACGGGATAATAACTTTTTTTTGTTTTTGTGCGGGTGAGCAGCGACAGCAATTCGTGCTAGCGTTCCCTCCACCAACTATTGACACAATACAGACCGGTTCATTTGTCAGGTGAAACAAAAGAAAATGTAAAAAACAAAGTACATTATATATACTATTTGAATGTATAAATAAACAATGAAAGCGATTTTGTGTTTTATTTACTTCTAATTTGCACTTTTGTAACGCTCACATTCTTTTAATACAGTAACAAGTAGGAAAATCTCCCTATTTATGATTTCTGAAACTTAACATTTATGTCACCAGTTAAAATCATGATGTAAGTTGAAAATTTTTGTTACTCTGTCATTAGAGTGAACACACACAACTAATCAGTTTCTGCGGTTTAAGCGAGTGACGACTAAGTGAACAATTTCAGAATCTAGGGCCCATATCTTATTTGAGTCAAATGTATGTATAATTACTTATGTACCATACCACAAGCGCACAGTTTCCATTGCCGAAATGAAAGTGGGTCATGAGCGCCTCAGTGAATGGGAGTAAGCTCAATGGAAAGGCATCCCTTATCAAACACATTGTATTTGGTGCAAGAATAGCATTGGATACATTTTAGAAATATAATAAAGTGTTTTAACTGAGTATTTACTAATGTTGTTAAATAGTTGATGTATCACTTAAAAGTATTGTATCTTTCATAGAAATTGCTTTCTTTATGGTCTGTTTACATTCCTTTAGGAGGTCTACATGGATGAAGCTTAACTTCCCTTGCCCGATGCAATGTATAATTGAAACTGGATCGTCAATGTTTGTCTGCTCTATTTTGCTGAAAGTGTTCCGGCACAAAGGACTCAAGTCCTCTCTTCTCTCTATTTATTTTACTTTTCGGATCTTTCGCTGGCAGTTATGGCTTTAATTCCCGAACAGTTTGTTTGTGCAATGAGAAGTTGTATCTACTCCCCATGTGGTCTTGTAATGTGATGGATAAGTAAGGGAAATGCATTTGGACAGATTGAGGTTTGGAAGGGAAGAGACAACAGAGAAACATGCTTTGGGTGAGCCTGCCAGGGATATACAGCCTCAAACAGCTTAGCTCCTTGGATCATTTCCTTCACAGGAAGAGGTTATTAGCCAGGTTACAAATCTATCAGTTCATGGAAATGAAAACAAATTAAAATATCTAAGTTCTGTTGTTTTATAGTTGTTGGTTTTTGTGACGTCCAGGGGTGTGGGATTCAAATCAAGACTATGTTTTACTAATGTATCCCTTAAATTTGCATATACTCTCAATAAATAGCTTGGCATAGGGCAGCAGATGTTGGCCGTCGGTTAAATGGCTGCGTCCCCTGCCGGCAGTAAAAGACAATCTTCCTGTATCTTCCGAGCCTTTGTCCGACCGTTCGTCTCTGACAAAGGTTATTATCCGGAAAGATAAAAAAAAGACTGGGTGAATGAATATATGGAAAAAAATACATGAGGCAAACTCCTTGGGTTGTTTGTAAACCACAAACCACCCATGGACCTGAGAGGTTCCTAAAGATCATTACATGTACTTGCAATGATAAACCAGAATAGAAATATATGTTCATAGTTAATTAAAACCAACATCAGTGATGGGGTTGGCGTTTACCAAGATAACTCATGCACAATAAAATGTAGCAGGGAAGCCCAAGTATGACAGAGGTGTTTTTGTTATCCACAAATCATGTTGTTGCATATTTTCATCGAGGGAAAGAAGAAAGTTGCTGTTTTGTACGCAGAGGCATTGTGTAAATGAAATTAAATTCCTTCAGAGGCAAGTCCATCTCTGGAGGCCTCACTCCTTAGCATGAATATTAATGTCGCCCTTGGTAACAACACCATCAAAGAGGAATGCTTATTAGTACTTCCTAAATCCCGCCAAGGCGTCACACAGCAAAAAAAAAAAGACTTTTTATCTATTGTTCAATCAATAGAAAGACAACATATTGTTTTGTGTCACTCGGATGAGTGTAGTGGGAAGCAATCATTTATGTGTGTGAGAATCAGAGGAGTAAGCAATGTCAAAGGGAATCTAAATACTTAACTCATTCAGTGCAAAAATGTGTCCACTCCAGTGCCAGTGTTTTTGTCATTTTCACTCAAATTGCAGGACCCACAGAATATTGAGTTTTAGGACTACATAAACATTCAATGCATCGTAGGAAACCTTAGACTATTTTCTTTCATTGGAAAAAAAAGAGTTAATTCTTAAATTATATGGGTCTGTGGGCAAGTGGGGGCGGCTGTACAAAAGGCTGCCCCGTCGTGGAAGGGAAAAAACACTGCTGACTAGTGCTTTATCCGCATCCCCTGCAAGAAAAACCAAAACCCGAATAAATTCGGGAATGGCGCTCCACGTCATATTTTCAATTCCCGAATAAATGTGGAAATGAATGTGAATGAGTTAAAATACATTAAAAGTTTGAACTTCTTAAAACATATTTCAAACCACCAGTTCTGTATTTGCAGACAAACCGTTAAAATTCTAGGGCACACATTCATACACGTCTTCCCTTGGGCCAACCTTTTTGAATTTTACATCTATCCAGAAAGCATATTAAAAACCCTCAAAAATAAAATAATCTGCTCTTTGGATGAATTGCCAAATGCGTTAAAGATCACTCAACGGCCACACAACGGAATTTATGCACAAACAGACACATCTGCCATGCAACAAGCGAGTAGACAACGATTGGGTGTTGAGAGAATCAACATTTGATGTGGGCTGTGAAACATATGACACGCATTGGCGTGATAACAACAGCCTGTCAAGCGTGGGCACATGTGGTGAGTGGCACCGTGGAAACCAAGCAGGAAGGGGCAAGTTGCCTCCTAAAGAAAATAACGTCTAAAAACCAATAAACACTTTAAGGCAGAAATTAGTGCATCCAAAAGATAGGCTGCCAAATGAAAAACAAAGTAATGTAGTTTATTCAATACATTGTAAGAATGAAAATTGTAAAGAGCAGTACATTGGGGAGACTAAACAAATTCTCAAAAAAAGACTTTATCAACATCGCAAGGATAATACTAGTGGGCCTCAATCGACAGTACATATGCACCTAAAAGCTAGCAACCACTCATTTGACGACAATTAGGTTAAAATCTCAGCAAAAGAACATAGATGGTTTGAAAGGGGAGTAAAAGAAGCCATTTTCATGAAACAACTAAATCCTTCATTAAACCGGTTTGGTGGGGTGAGGTTCAATTTGGATCGTTCGTACAACAGCCTACTTGGGCAAAAGGAATAGGAATACTGATGAGGTGATACGATACCGGTGGAAGTGGGCCATTCAGGCCAGTCGTTAGTCAGGACAATAGGAACAATGAGTGGAGTGGTAGGGAGTAGTCCTCTGCTCCCCCCAACCTATCATAGCAGAGTCCGGCACCGCCATGTCTGGACAGTAGGGATATATATATATATCGGGCCTAAACTACCAGTAAGACTTTAGTTTGCTGACGAAGTTTCTTGGATAAGAAGTGAAACGTCCGACACCTTCAAAGAAGTACAGATGACGGCTGAAGAAACCTTTCATCGATAAAGTCTAAAAAGTTATCTGGACTTTAAATTGGTACTCAATTTTAATTCCTTCTTTCATAATACAGGTATTGTTAAATAACTTTTTTTCTTTAATGGAGAAAGCTGATCTTTTTTTAATCAATCAATCAATGTGTGTATTTATTTATTTATTTATTTATTTATTTAGCAAAGACGGTCACGTGTGTGATGTCACTACCCTCAAACTAATTGGACCACATCCTCTACGTGGCCTTTACTGACTTAGAAATAATTAAACAGGAGAAACAGTGGAAGAAAAGCTCCGTGCTCAGTTAGTGGGCCTACCTTTTTAATTGGGAAGAGCGACAGGTGGAGGGCAGGCCAGAGGAACCACAAAACAGATCATTTGTGTCTCTTTCCACTTGATTTTTGTGCTGTGCACTACAGTAATGCGACAGTGATTTAATGGTTTTATACTTAATTACTAGAGAGGAAGCCCATAGTCTGGTGGCTAGTTGGAGTTATGACGGGTCTATTTTGGGGTAGAGTGTGACGTTGGAGGTGAAACGGTTTGTTCTGGGATTTAGGTTCATCAACGGGAAATAATGGAGATCAAAATAATCAGCACCATTAGCATTATCAGACTCAGAATCAGAATCAGAAAGCCGTTAATTGTCCCACAATGGGGGAATTTGTAGTCCACAACAGCAATTAGAAAGAGGTGTAGGTGGGTGTGGAGGGTGAAAACATAAAAAAAGATATTCTAAGCATAATAAAAACATCAGAAGACTGTGGTGTATACTGTAACTGTGCAAGAATGTTTCATAAAAAAACTGTACATAGTGCATTATATAAAATCCAATTGATTGGCAGAACTGAACATTTTGCCAACTGTTTGATGTTAGTCGTTTTCCACGTAATAAACTCGAAAAAGTTTCAAAACAACAATCAACTGCTTTACTGCCGTGGTTGATAAAACTGAGGTTGTAGAACTCTACTATTCATAGTTGTCTGCAGTGCTGAAACACATTTGTACACAAACAAATACATTGTCGCTGTAATGCTGCTAAAACAATACGGTGATATGCATGTTTTTTTTTTTTTTTTTTTTTTTTTGGGGGGGGGGGGGGGGGGATTGACATGATACACATACGAACAATCCTCTGAAAGAGGAAATGTAAATTTCTCCACTGTGAGACTAATAAAGGCATATCCAATCCAATCCAAAGTTAGAAAAAGCCCAATTCTCAGTTGTCTCATCTGTCAGTTTGTGCTTATTGATGACTGTGTTGGCATGTGGTGTATTGTTGTAGTTTTTGATAAGTTAACCTAAAACAATCATTGCTGACAATTGTAAATATTAAACAGGTTGATATCTTATAGAGGTGTCAAATTACCGCGTTAATTGTGATTTATTAATTACAGTCTGTTTCATGTATCAAATATGTATAATCGTCATTAATATTTTTTAACTGCCTTAATTATTTCTGTTTGTGGGTTGCCTTTTTGTAATAGCCCTTTTTACATGTATGTGTTTGCTTCCTGTGTTCGAGTTGTAGCGAATAGGGAAACAATTGTCAGTCAGAGCCTAAAGCGGATATTGATTGGCTGCCATTATGTTGGGCTTGTTTAGCCAAAGCTGATAGTCTCCCATTGGCTAAGTAAGCAGCGGTTAGCATGTGAAAGCTCTCGGGACAATGAATTGCAAATTTACATTCGCAAAACGCCCTGACGACACAATTGATCAAGGTAGACTGTTGTGCTTAATTTGTAAGGAGTTTGCTTAACACTGAAGCAACTGAAATTAAGCCTCGCACATCAATGCAAAGCACGCAGTCACGAGTGCAACTACAGCTAATGTTAGCACTGAAAGCACGAGCCATTTAGCCATAGCAGAAACCAAACAGTACAGTAATTTAGCCAAACTCGAGATCGCCCCACGTACGAGGCATGTGCGCCCCCTGTAGACTACTAAATGTGATTGATGTTTATTTCAGCACTTAAGTTTGTCATGATGAACGGTGCTATATCTGAAGTGCCGACTTACAGCGCTGTAATATCATTTATATATATTCATTTAAAGCGATTTGTATTTATTGTTCATCATCGGGAGCAGCTTCAGTGGTGAGTACTTGTATTGCTTAAATAATTGTTCTTATTGTTTTTGACAAGTCAACATAAGTACTTTCTGAGGACCAGATGTTCTGTTTTATTTTCATTTTGTAATTTTTTGGGGATATTTACCAAAATACTAGGTCGCCCAACTAAACCGGTTGTCAGTCAACCGAAGGGCACTCAAAAACAAACCAAACTGTGATATTCCCCTTCGTGGTCAAAACTAAAGGTTGCAGGCAGCACTAGCTTCAAATACAGCAGAAAGTAAATGGCAAATGAATGCAACTGTCCAAGTCTCTTGAAAAAAAAGTGATCATGCCACATTTTCTTTTATCTTTTTATTTGCTTCAGTAATGCAATGAATTAAAAAAAAAAAGTTTTTTCCCCAGTAATATTTAGAATACACTAAAAATAGATTAATCTGATAAATTTATTGACCCAAATTAATTGATTGCACAAAATGTTTGACCATCTGACAGCAGTAATATATTATGATCACAAAAGAGCTACAGTCATTTTACACAAGTATGCTGACATGGTTGCAGCGGATTTTTTAATGCAACTTTTTGTATTGTGTAAGCATCAAGAAGGGCTGCACCGGTGTCTTGCGTTGCCCATAGCTAGGCAGATGCACCCGAGGGCCCTTCGAGGCAGATTGGAAGATGAGCACTTTGAGCCGCAATCAAAGTCATATGATGATCAGAATTACTCAATTCAACTCAACTGAACTGTATTTATAGAGCACTTTCAAACAGACAAGCTGCATATAAATAATTAAGGGCTTTGCGTAATTATAATAGGCATCATTAATTTACCACTTGAAATCAAGTGCTCCCCCCTCGGCAGGGCCATTCTGTGTAGTGCCTCAAACATTCATCACAAGGCGTACTTCAAAAGTGCATGAGTACGTTTTGTAGTTTGTCAAGAACAAAATGGTATGGTATGAGTTCATGAGCGAAAATATTTAATGGTTATCAATTTTCTTCATCATTTTCATCTAGAGTCATGTTCCGTTTTGTTTTCATCTGGGCTTCTGCATCAAACTAGTGTTTGTAAAGATCAAGGCTTGTCTGTTGAATAAAATAGGATTCTTTACATTTTAACCTTTTTATCTCTGAATAATGTTAATTTCGTGTCATAACATGACCTTTGACCATTTTAGGTGTGTATTTTTTTAAAATTCCCATGGTATTATGGTGTGCGTTTAGTACTTATTTTTGTTTGGCATTTATCCCCTATATAGGATGCCTATACAAATGTGATATGGTGGAGATGGTGGGCGACTTTTTCGGGAAGGTTGCCTGACAGTGCAGAGGTCAGTGGTTTGAATCTTTGTGGAGTTTGTATCTTCCTGTTACTTTTTTTCTAGGACCTCTGGTTTCCTATAACATTCCAAAACACACATGGTATAATTGTCCTGAGTTGTTATTGTGAGACTATTTCATTCATGAAAGATAATGAATGGATGGATGGATTGATTCATACTAACAGCATTGGCATGAGAACAATTCTTAGATGACGCAAGAGAAAGCCCCGCGTCTACTTTCTGACAAAGCACACACTTATGCAGACATTTTGAATGAACAGGCATCTTTGCGCACACCTGTTTGCACTTCACTTTCTGTTGGATTGAGCAGGGAAAACAATGATGCCATGTGGTGCTCTGAATATCACGTCTGCTAAATTGGCAGGTGCATTGTCTTTTGTTGTTTTTCTAGAAATCGCTCATACTACAAACACCAGCAGTCATTCATCAAATTGTTCTACTGAGTAAGCACTCGGTCAAGATTTACCATGCCTGTTAACACACACACGCATGCACGCACGCACGCACACACACACACACACACACACACACACACACACACACACACACACACACACACACACACACACACACACACACACACACACACACACACACACACACACACACACACACACACACACACACACACGCACACACACTACGTTCTACGATTCCACTCTGATATAACACACGCGTAAAGCCTATTAATATGCAAAGAAAAAAGAAGGAATAAACCAGCCTGACTGTATGCACGTGCAGTCACATTGACGCTTCACAGAGAATCCTTGAATGGTCTTTTGAAGACATTTTCCAAATGTGAAGGACATTATCTTTCTTTTTTTCTAGAACATTTAAAAAGGAATGAGATGGAGTGAAGATACACATAGGCAAATGAGGATGATCTCTAATATCTTTTTAAAACCTAATTTAGACTACAACCAGAGAACAATGAGCAAAATTACAATAATAATGACAAAAGAAATATGTGAGTCAATCGAATAATTTAGAACCAGTTCTGAAAAGGGAACATTTTTTTTATTCTTTATTTCTATCTATGTGGGGTTGAAAGGAGCTTCCCTTGATTTGTTCTTGCTATCCTTTACTGAACTCATTCACTGCCAGACGTGAAAAAATGAAAACAACTCCAGTGCCAGGGTTTTTGTCATTGTCACTCGAATTCCAGGACTCACAACATATTGAGTTTTCGGACTACATTAACATTCAATGCAGCGTAAGAAACCTGAGACTATCTTCTGTCATCAGAAATAAATAGTTATTTCCTAAATTGTATGGGTCTAGAGTTATATGAGCTTGAAATGAGGGTGGCTGTCCAAACTACAATGCAATACATACATATTGGTTTAGATAGCGCTCCAAAAACAGCTGAAGCTGGAACCAAACACTAAGGAAAGAAGGGAAATGCTGCCCCCTTGTAGAAGGGAAAACATTGCCAACAGGCTTGGCCAGTGCTTTATCGGCACTCCTGCAAATCCGGGAATGGCACTCTACGTCATATTTTCAATTCGCAAAGAAATTTGTGAATGGCAGTGAATTAGTTAAATTTAATTAAAATGAAAAGCTGAGCAGTAAACCAGGCTCTAAAAGGCCTCACTCACCTGAAGTCACTTGGCAGGGTTAAAAATGAGCAAGGAAAGTCAGCTCACGTTGGGTTTTAATGGAGGTAGATACTCAACCGTGATATATGTGACTCCATTCATCTTGGCCAGGCAAAATAGCATGACCACCGCCATGACAAACGGAGCAGAAGCCACACTAATTCCGTTGCCTTGGATTAGTCTTTGCTAACTTTACCAGAAGCAATCTGTATCTCTCACCCCAGCGTCTGTTTGGGCCTCAGCCTGCATTCTTATCATCAGTGATGGAGCACCTCGTCCTCGTCGATGAGAGGGAATGAGGAAAAGACCTCACAATGATTCCGTGCGGAGGCTATATGTGACTTGTTTGTTTGTAATCTGGGAACTCGATGCATTTAATTAATTATTACTATGTTTTGCTCAGGGAAGATTGAGACATTTACTTGATGAGGCAAAAGACTCAGAAAATGGTGTGCTTTCATCAAAGGGTTTAAATGTTCTCACAACATAAAATGGTACTTCATAAAACACTTGCTTTGAATTTTAGCGTTTGGATTGCTTTTAAATTGGATTTTGGACTTGAACCGTCATTTCACATACTTTCTGCTCTCAATTTACAGATACAGATTTTTCGCTTTTGTCATTGGTGGCTGTTTACCAGGCCACCAAGTTTGTTGATAAGCATGACACCAAAACACAGAATAGGAAAGCCTTTAACAGTCCCACAATGGACAAATTTGCAATTGTCGAAGCATTCTGTAGCGCCAAACTGTTGTTTTTGCAAAATTAAAACTCTAAATCCTTGCTGTAATCCATAGCCCAAAATAGCTAACCTCAAATAATCCGAATGCTCAATTGTTTCTAAAATCTTCACTTCTAAAATCTACCTTCTTTTGGGGGCATGGAAACTGTAATACTGGTGTAACTCTAATTTTACAGGAGAAAAAGTCCCAAAAGACACGCTTCATGTTTTATCAGAATAGATGGAATTCATGAAAATGTACCAGTATCCAGATGAAAAACAAACAAATAAAAAGTACATTGATTTGAACATGATATTTAATGTTTAATGTAGAATCAGAATCAGAATCATCTTTATTGGCCAAGTATGTTGAACACACAAGGAATTTATCTCCGGGAGAACATGCTGCACTAGTACAGTGAGACCTCAATTTACAAACACCTTATCTGACAAACTTTTCGTCTTACAAACGTCAAATTTATGAAAATTAAACCTTATAATACGCACTATTTTCATAATACACACCCACCACGGCTGGCGTAGTGATCTTTGGCGGAAGCACACGACCGAACAGCACCAGTGGTTAAGTTACCAACAGTCCTTATGGAAGGTGACTCTCCTTCCATAAGCCATCAACGACCATCAAAAAGGTAAATAAAACTCTATTTTACAGCACAGTTTATTTCTTTAATTACAGTCCTCATGTAATGCGGCTCTTTTTCCAAACAGCAATTCCCTTTGACCTTCGACCTCCAACGCCATTCCATCAAGCCATAAATGACCATCACAAATATAAATAAAGTGACTTTATGATACAAGGCAGTGTATTTCTTTCATTACAATACAATAGCACATTTATTAGACATAAAATAAGGTATGTTGTGTGTAGTTTTAAGGCTTATTTAGTTGAAAAGTATATTTTATGGAAACCCGGGAACGGATTATTCCCATTTTAATGGTTTCCTATGGGAAATTCATTTTTGAGATACACACTTTTCGCCTTACACACTCTGTCTGGGAACCAATTAAGTTCGTAAGTTGAGGTCTCACTGTATTAACATAAAAAAGACATGACAAATAAGTAAGGAGAACACGAGCTCATCTATTTTAATCGAATTCCTTAATGTAGGTGGTACCTCTCAGGAACAACTGTGAGACAATGTGCAAAGCATCAAGCAGACAGTGGTTCAAGTGAGTACATAGCTGGAGCTACAATGATTATATCAGGATGCTTTTCCACAGGGTTGTGCAAAATTGCAAAGAAGCACTATACAGTTATATGTTGGGTTACTGTTTAGAGAGTTAATGGCTCGGGGTAAAGAATCTGTTTAAATGTTTGCTGGATCTGGTACGCATGGATCGGTAGCGCCTGCCTGAGGGGAGTAGCTGGAAAAGGTGGTGGGCAATGTGCGGACGGGTCCCCGGTTGTGACTAGTTCATCTTTGTGTACACTGCGGAGACAGCTGGGATAAGCTGCAGCACGCACCACAACACTTATGAGAATAAAATGGATGGATGGATGGATGTACTGTTGTTTGTTTTGATAGTGCAGTTTAATTATTGAATTTGCAATTCAACAACAACAATAATGGATCAGACTTATACAACTATGTTCTGAATCACAGTCAATATCAGCTTCACAGTGAATAGAAACATATTGCACAGAAGTAGCCTTCAGTGCAGGAATACAGAAGTGTGGCGGCCAATGGGTGCCTACATTCACACCCAGCCATACATTAGTGTGAATGATGCTGGAGGCAAAGTGGATGAAATGTCTTGCCCAAGAATATGAGGACACATGAAACGGACAAAGCAGGATTCAAACAGTGGACCCTTCAGTTTCTAGTGTCACGCTGAAACTCCTTCTGTTCTGTCTTGTATGTTTTTGTGTTTTACTTCAGGCAGAACAATCCCATCAATCAGCGGTGTCAAAGTCATTTTTTGCCGCGGGCCACATTGTAGTTATGGTTTCCTCTTGAGGGCCGTTATCAATTTGGGGAAGCCATTATGATATTTAATCTCTTCCACATATTACATATATAGCACACAACAAATTAATGAACAACTAGTTTTCAAATCTGAAGTCAAGAATAATGACTGTTATTGTGGTTTACATCAAAAAATTTGAAATTTCGGTTAGGATTTTAGCAAGCATCTTGGAATTTCACAAGTTTGATTTGCTTTCACGGACCGAAAAAAAAATGATGTGGCGGGCCGGATTTGGCCCCCAGGCCTTGACTTTGACACCAGTCTTATTAATTTATAGTGTTAAATTAGAATTTGTTATCCTCAGTAAGTGTCTATTCACATGCAAAGATGAATATTTAATGCTCTTTTACCATTAAAAAATGCAGTAACATACTGCCGTAACGTCAGAAATGTAATGCAATCGACAGTTGAATTTTGTTAAATTACAACAATCTACTCTTCTCGTTAATTTACCAATTTAAATCTACATGCTACAGATGAATATTGAACAGTATATACTCATTATAAACGTGGTTACTTCAAAATCTTCCCAAATGCAGTCATCATACATCAGTTCTGAGGTACAATTTTTTTTTAAAAGTAGTCGTCACGGCATGTGGCGGGCGACATAGTAGCTGACTTGACTCTGAGTTGAGATTGAAGCCCAGTTTCCAGTGTAAATATTGCCACAAATGTCAACACAACATCATCTTGAAATCCGGTTCAATCGTCAATTCAGCCAAAAAAATAAATAAAAATAGAATTAATCATGCAGACATTGCAGACAGCAGCTTCTGTTCCTAGCCTCTGGGGACCAGTATCTAGCAGCTTGCCTCAAAGCAAGTGTCCCATATTGGCTGGAAAGAGCAATCGGGCATTTTTTCAAATGTTTAATAGGAGAAAATGACTGCACACTTTGATGCTGACAGCCTGACATAGTTGCAGTTGATACTAATACATTTTTAACAAACCAGACTTTCTCAAATGTGCTGTTTTAGCTGGAAAATTTGCGGCTGTGGGTGCACTCCTACTGAAGCAGTTAGCTGCTATGTACAATTTAAATTTAGGGGTCAAAAATAGTTTTTTAATTTCATTTTATTTGTTATTTATTTAACAGAGACATTGCACAACAAAGGCGTGGCAAAGACCAGAAATAGCTACAAGCTTATTTTGATATGTAGTCCTGGTACAGAACAAAAATGCCAATAGTAATTGTCTCCAATAAGTTCAACCTTGGTTAATCAACAATTTTTCCCCACACGCTTTAGACAACCAATGTGCTTTTTGGAAGGGTGTGAATAAGGATAATAAGGCCATCTTGTACTTTTCAAAAAAGGGGCAGTTTGTCGAGACCTCGCTATTCTGTTTATAATTCTTCTTGTTCAGTGAGGCTGGTACTCGAGTCATCTGACAGCGAGGTGGTGGCACGCATTTGTTTAACTAACGAGTCCCCGGTGACATGTTTAATGCAGGCGCACTTGGGCTTTCCTCCGCTCAAGAAATCAACAACCTTGAGAAAGTTCGCTGCTGAACAGCTGGCACGTGCTGCGTCAAAATTTAAGGTAAAAATCCCAGATGTCCCAGGTCAAGACCCGGGCACCAAGTCTAGCCCGCCACATCATTTTATTCGTCCCGTGAAAGCAAATCAAACTCGTGAAATTCCATGATGCTTTCATAAGTCTGAAACAAAATGTCAAATTGCCCTATGTAAACCACAATAACAATCATGGTTTTTGCTTCAAATTTGAAAACTAGTTCTTCATTAATTTGTTGTACACTCGATATGTAAATGTGGGGGTGATTAAACATTAAACAAATTATTTCTTTTCATTTAGTTTACATTCACGTAGCTGTACTTGCAAAACATGAACATGTAATTATTTTTTAAAAGCAGTGTGAATGCTAATATTAGTGTTTTCTGGGGAAAAAATATAGATAACATGTCACAATCTGTGTGGCGTTGACTTTGTTTTAATTAGTTTCGAGTTTTTTCATGTCTCGTCAAGCCCATTAGGTTTTTGTTTTCCTCCTATTGATATCAGCTTCCTAGCGCCTTCTGGTCTTATCCTGATCTATCTTCGTGGTCTTATCAGTTGTCCTATATTTTGTTCGTTGGTTTCTTCCACTTCTGTGCAGTTCATTGTTTGCAGTGGAAAAATACTTTTTTAAGATTCCTTCTCTCCGTGCCTCTTCGAATTCAACACTGGGTCCTCCAACACCACAAAAACCTTGGGGGGGGGGGGGGGGGGGGGGTTATTGTGCACTTTTACTGTTGCACAAGCACCAATGGCCAGTTGTGTGCCAATGGCTTCTTCTTCTTCTTTTCCTTTCGATTTTCCCTTCAGGAATTGCCACAGCAAATCAGTGTCCTTCATCTTCACTGATTTGTATTATTGTTCTGTTTTATGTTTAATGGATCGGTGCAATGGCATACAGGAAACACTAGCAAACCATTGTTAATAACATGGGTACAGAATCGCAAATGTTAAAAAATGAACAATTGGTAAGGACAATGGACTTTTCATTTTGCGCACATTCCTAGAGAATCTGCTGAAATGCTCACATGCCTCAGGTTAGGCCACTGCTCATGTTAATTCAACTCAACTCAACTGTATTGTAGAGCACTTTCAAACAGACAAGCTGAAGACAAAGTGCTTGACATACATACATACATACATACATACATACATACATACATACATACATACAACATAAGTAAGTGCATTCTTTGTCGTATCACCTCACTGTATCACACTGACCAGCATGAACAATCATGCAATCAACTGTTTGGCGTTTTATTTTGTTGTTTTTTTTTTTTTTTTTTTTTTTTTGGGGGGGGGGGGTTCCAAATGAAAAAAAAACAAGCAAGAGGGCAATCAAACCTACATCAGGGTGTCTCACCTCGAATTAAAGATGCCTGATGAGAGCTCAGAGAGCGCTTTACTCTCTTTTGCTAATGATGTTTTTGTGTATTTGTACCCAAATTAGTTTTCACAAATAATTGCTTCCACTAATGAAAGTAGTCCTGCTGCTCACCAGATATAACGTTCATGAAACCTTTAATGTACATGTACACTGCTACACTGCAGACTAGGTTCACGTGTGCTCTCTGCAATCCACTTTATTTGCAAAGTCTTCCGTACGGCTATTATGAAGGGAGAATGTGAGTATCATTTTCATGCTTTCCACAGCCGCTTTGAGCCAAACATAAATAATTCATTGTTTGCAACGGACAACAATGAATACCAATTGTTTCATATTGCCCAGCCCCAGTCATCAAGGCCTAGTAGTTGGATGCCCGAGGTTCTTAACTTTACAGGTGGAACTACGTCAACAATATTAAACAGTTGACATCCAGGCGAGGCTTTTAAAATGATTCAGTGTGTAAATTCACAAGTACAAAAATTCCCAGTCTTACTCATTCAGGATCAATTTTAATGTTCCTTGAGAAATCCAAGATAATAGGAGGACATACTCTACTGTGTACCACACAGATAATAAAATCATGGCCCGGTGGTCAGATCTAGCCTGCCACATCATTGTATGTGGCCCGCTAAAGAAAATCAAGCATGCCAAATTCCATGATACTTGCTAAAGTCTGAATCACAAGTTCAAATTGTCATATGTAATCCACCCTCCTGACAACCCCGACAGCACTGGGTAGCTCCTTCAGCCAAAGACTGTTACATCTGCGCTGCAAGAAGGAAATATACCGCCGCTGTTTCGTACCGACTGCTCTCAGGCTTCTTAATAATCACATGTGCAAAAAAAATACCTGGATTCTTGCATTGTAAATAGCACAGTCACCTTATGTCGACTCAATACAGTTTACATATATCAAATATGCTTTTTATACTGTATCTTTATACTTGCACTGTTTACAGTTCTTTGTATGAAACAGTTTTGCACAGTTATACATTTCAGTCTTCTGATATTTCTATTTTGCATCGAATAATTTGTTTATATATTTTCTTTCCCACCCCCACCCACCCCTTTCAATTTTGCTGCTGTAGATTGCAAATTTCCCCATTGTGGGACTATTAAAGGCTTTCTGATTCTGATTCAATAACAATCATTATTCTTCACTTCTGATTTTAGAAAGTAGATATTCACCAGAATATGCTGAATTGAGGTTTCGTTGATGCTCAGTTTCAGTGGAACATTCCAGATAGACCTTCCATGGCTTTGCGGTAAAATAGAAAATTATTTACTCTTTCACAGGCACAAGTGGCAGTTTGGCCATTGGTATTGAGTGTTGTCTTTTTTCAGGTTAGAAGTGGGCCTTCCACTACCTGGTTTGTAACACACAGATCCTGCTTCGGGAAACCTGGCATAGATAGAGCAAACTGTATGAGGTGGGGTGTGATAGCTATAAAATTCTCCAGCTACTGCTGAATTGCATTTAGGGGCACAAAAACATCTTGCCACATCGCTATTTATAACACTCTTCTAGAGTTAATATACTTGCAGAAACTGCAGAGCTGAAACTGTCAGATGCTGATGCCCTCACATCTGTCCTAATGATACCTCAAACAAATATAGAAGAGGAATTGTAAAGAGGCTTTTGGGGCACTCTGTACATTAACGGATCGTGGACATTGGATAAGGGTTGGATGGATGGATTGCACGCCAACATTTGGGTCGGCTGTGGATGATTGAATATTGATTCTGTATTATAAAGTCATAAAAAATAGATGTTGCCTCTGAATTACAATTGAGGCTAGATGGATTATAACATGATTAATGGTGTATCGAGTGGTATTCGCCATGCATCTGATTGTGGGGGCATCACAGGTGTTTGAAGGAGGCACATAAAAAATAAAGCAATATGTTTTAATTATCTGCAGTGGTACAGTCAATTTTTTGACAGAAGAGGCCCCACATGTTTGACGTTCTCTGATGATTTTGAAATGGCCAATCATGCCTAAATTCCAGGCTAAAAATTGATTTAACATGACCACAAATGGATATGACTCATACATCAAGGTGTGTGGTTTAAACATTTGTGGTAGAATCAATGGTTGCTGTTGAGGGGTCACTTGAACATGCCAATCGGGCTGGCTGGACGCATGGATGCATCATTGTCTTAATGATGGGTGGCCAGGTGGACTCTATATGTATTTTCAGAAAACACATTGATTTCATGTTGATTTGATATTTTTGTTCAAACCACTCAATATGCACTGCGTTTCAAGTTCATGGATGGGTGAATACAAAGGTTGCTGCAATGGTACATTAACTGCAAGGTAATCATTCAGTTTGGATGGGTGGACGGCTATAGATGGAAAGATTAATGGTTGCGGATGGTTGAATGATTGGGTGGGTGTTTGGCTTCAGCACTTGGTGGGTGAGTGTCAGCGTTGGGTGTGAATTAAGATAGATGGATTTGTGGGTGGGTGCAGTGATGGATTGACTACATCACTGATAGTTTCATGACTTTTAGCCCCATTTTGTTCTAACCAAAGTTGTTTAAATAAATAAGTGCAAACTGCTGCCCTTCATGTGACATGCTTGAGGAGTTTCTTTCCAGTCACATATATGTATTGTTATTTACTTTGTATCTATTGTATTTTCGGGCTTCTCGTTTGCCCAGGGTTACAATAGCCACCCTATGATCATGAAATTACCGACAGTTAATCATTGACTTCTTCTACATAGTTGTTTTAAGGACTATTCGGAGAGGTTCATGAATTTATTAAGGACACGGTTGGAATTGGACTAGTTACTGACTAGAGATACAACAACAACAAAAATCTACATTGTTTTTCCTATTCCATTCGCTGGGTAAAGAGGAAGTTTGAGCAGTCTGGGTTAACCAAGGTTGGGTTAATTGCAATATTTTCTGAATTGTAAGGTGCTATATATAGAAGGCTCGCCTTCAAAATTTTTTTTTCAAACGCTGTTCATATATTGGGCATTATAAAGCGCACAGAATAAAAGCTACAATACTGGCTGTGTTTGTATTGTGCGCGAAGCTTTTGAGGAAATCTTTGCTTTTAGGTGAGACTTATACCACTGAAATGATGGTATTTTGTCCCAGTTGATTGGATTGAGGAGCTAAAGCTAGTTGGATTTTTGCTCACAATGTTGACGTTAAAGTAAATTTAACATAATATTCTTAGCAGATAGAATGGGGTGTTCATGTAACAACTTTTATTCCGGTGTAGCACGTACGGTTATATCGGTGTAGCCCATGAAAACAGCTTAAACCGGAGCAAATTTAACCCTGCTCAGGAGGTGGTTTAAAAATATACTCCAGAATAAATACTTGCTTGCGGGGCAGCACCGATATAAAATGGGACATGTGAATACTACAGGGGGAGGCTTGGTATGTGTGAGAATAGTTGATTCCGGACGGTATTTTGTGCTCTGTTGTACTCACGCCACAACATTAATTTTATAAGGGGAAAATGAAGTACATTTTATGCATGATCATGTTTTATTTCCATATTATTTCTATCGTATTGCACGGCCGCAGAAACTGCATGCGAGTGCCTGCTTGCCTTTGCGAGTGAAGATGCCGACCTTCACTGCAGTATGACTTTTGTGGTTTGCGGCAATTGTTCAAATGTGTGCTTTTGGAGTGGCTATGCAAGGTGAATCTGAAGGGATATATGAGGCACGCAATGTTGGTTCACCCTGAGCCTCCTTTGATGGCTGCTGCTTCTTTGATATGGACGAAGCATCTTGCTTTCAGCAACTCCATCTCACTTGTCTTGCTTGGTGTAATATATATATATATATATATATATATATATATATATATATATATATATATATATATATATATATATATATATATATATATATATATATCAGAATCAGAATTATCTTTATTGCCAAGTATGTAGGACACACAAGGAATTTGTTTCCGGTAGAACACGCTGCACTAGTATCGTTGTCAAAAAAACTGCTAAGTGGCACTATACAGTTCCATTTTGGCTACTGTTGAAAGAGTTCAAAGAGTTAATGGCTTGGGGGAAGAAGCTGTTTAAATGTCTGCTGGATTTGGTGCGCATGGATCGGTAGCGCCTACCTGAGGGGAGTAGCTGGAAAAGGTGGTGGGCAGGGTGCGGAGGGTCCAGTAAGATTTTCCGCGCCCTAGTTTGGATTCTTGCAGTGTGCAAGTCCTCGAGAGTGGGTAGGGCGGTGCCAATGATTTTTTCCGCCGTCCTAACTGTCCGTTGAAGTCGGATTTTGTCCATTTTTGTGGCGGCCCCGAACCAAACGGTGATGGAAGAACACAGGATGGATTCGATGATATATATATATTAGCAATCCTTAAAGGGCAACCAACGTCACTTTTTTGTTTTTTAACTGACATCAGGAAAACGTTATATAGCATCTAAAATACCCAAAACACGCAGTATGATATTTTTATTCAAATGCAAAACACCACTAAAATGACTTAAAGTGTCCAAAATCTGCAAAAAATTTAGCTGCGAATTGGCCATTTTCAGAAAGTCCCACCCCCAGTTCGTGACGTTCGAGCCAAGACGTCTTGCATTGCTGGAGAATCCAAACAATGGCTTCAGATTCGGAGAATATGCTTTCTTGTTACACATCCAGTTATGAATATGATTCAAATAGTTCTGAAGACGAAAGCATATGTTTGCAATCGATTAAAGAATTATATGTGCCATTTTGAGGCAACATTGGGGGAAAATCTGTCATCCAAAAAAAAAAAAAGGCACAATATGGCGATCTCCAGTGGCCACCTCCGCTTCCACAGGCTGATAAATTCCTTATATGGAGCTTGGATGCCCTCTTCTGGCGGCTTTTGGGTGCTACACGGTTCTCAGACCAAACATGTTCAGCAAAATACATTGACGTGAGGAAGGACTGCTACAATGTGTCTTTTTTCGGTCAGGGGGCGGTCCTTTCATGACGTCACGTACGGACTTGTCACCAACTCAAAAACAAGACTTCCTGAATATTCAGAGCGAATTAAAATACGCCCAGTATAAATCATTTGAAGCCATTTTACAAATTATGGACACAACTTGTCCGGAGACGTCGGTTGTCCTTTAAGGGTTAATTGTTTTGATTTGGCCATCACTACCGGCTGAATAAATGCTACTAAGTCCACACTACTCCACACAACTCAAAACTACCCCATAGCTCTCCCCATATCCCCCCCCACCTCAATACTTTTTCTGCAGCTTGATCCTGGCTAATCAATTACACATTCTGCCCCCTCCTGGACAGATCTTCACTGATTTATAATGTAGAAAAGCCTGATCCGGAGTCAGAGGCTGCATCACACACTCCTCTGACAAATACAAATGTAAAAGACATACAAATACATCTTGGTTTTTCAAGACGTACAGTATGTATTCGTCATGGGGAAGAAAAGAGTTAATGAGTGGATCACACGGATTGGCAGCTGATCGAGTCCACTATGTTCACACCCAAAATTGTGCAAACTGACATCTGTGTAGGCTCTCAGTTGTACAGGAGTGGTCAATCGAGGAAAAGGTTTCTTCAGTAGTCATCTGTACTTCTTTCCGACACTTTCAAAGAAGTACAGATAATGGCTGAAGAAACCTTTTCCTCGATGGTCTGTGTAAGCTCTAAGTCGTACAGGAGACATTGAAAAATTTTCTTCAGCCGTCATCTGTACTTCTTCTAAGGTGTTGGATGTTTCACTCCTCATCTGAAAAGCTTAGTCAGCGAACTAGTTCATTGACAGAGCTTTTCGGATGAGGAGCGAAACGTCCAACACCTTCAAAGAACTACAGATAACGGCTGGAGAAACATTTTCAACGACCTTTTCCTTGATGTGCAAACTGACTCATCCCTATGTGAGAAAAAGCCGGTCTAACGACTCCACGCAGATATGTAGAAAGTCGAGCTCTTCGTTGTGAAGGAAAATACTGCTTTGGTATTTTAGGGAGGACCCAGACTGAATTATTGAAATTTTGGTTCATTTCCTTGTGCAAAATAAATGTGATATGATTAAATTTAGGTATGACCATAGTCAGCTTGTAATTCAAGGGACCAGTGCACAAGTAAATCCTGTGACTTATGATGAGCAGCCGTCGAGAAATTGCTCATAGACATTTTTTGACACAGTTGACGGAAGCTTTACCAAGGTGCCCGTCAGCCAGTTATTAAGTGATCCGCTGGAGCGCGATGCTTCAGTTTTTCACTTCAGCGATGCCTTGCCTGCCGTTGTTTTGAGACGTGTGACTAAGTTCATTTCTTGCAAGACAAGCCAGGACACGCTATATGCTGACACGCTCGACAAATAACAAACATAAATATTGAACATTTTCCGAGTCTATTGTTCAAGGAATCCAGATGAAGCACCGCTCTGAAGAGCTGTTTGTCTTGAGATGCACATTGCGTGCCTTATAAAGCATCTGAAGGCCTCATCCATCACTCTTGTAAAGCCTCATGATATTTTTTTTGATTACTGCTCCCGCTCAGCGGTAAATCAGATCGGATGACTCAGTGGCATCGTGACTTCATATCAAAGAGGAATGGAAAATATAACGTTGATCCCTCTTCAATACCTGCCTCCACCTGCTTCTTCCATTATTCATGGTCATATTTAAGACTGGTATATAAAGGTGGTATTTACATTCAAGGTGACAGGGAATGGTGGCCCTCTGTGATTTACGTGCCTGACATGGATGGCCAGACCAAAAAATGGCAGTTCTTTTTAAAGAACACACTTGAGTTTCCCCTGTAGACCTTGAGAACACATATATGCCAGGGAACTTGAATAGAACTTTGAAAGAGACAACATCTTCTTTTTCTAATGCAAGACCCATGATAAATCATGTTTTTTTGGGGGGGATGGGTCTCTGACTGTCAAGTGTAAAATGATTCCATTGACTTTCTTTTCCAAGCTGGCACACACATTTTTGTTGAAGTGCATTTTAAATGGATGCTTCTCGTAATTAACTCATTCACTGCCATTCATGAATTTATTCGGGAATTGAAATTATGACTTAGAGCGCCATTTCCGAATTTTTTCAGGTTGTGTTTTTTTCTTGATTGGGTGCCGGCCAGACCTCTGGCAATGTTTTTCCCTTTCACAAGGGGGCAGCATTTCCCTTTTTTCCATGTTAGCACTTTGTTCCTGCTTCAGCTGTTGTTAAAGCACAATATAAACCAGTACGTATTTATTGCACCGTATTTTGGACAGCCGTCCTCATTTCAAGCTCATATAACTCCAGACACATGAATTCAAGAATTAACTATTTTATTTCTGATCAAAGAAGAGAGTCTAAGGTTTCTTACGCTGCATTGAATATGTATTTAGCCGTAAGACTCTATGGGTCCTGGAATTCAAGTGACAAAAACCGTGGCACTGGACTGGACACATTTTTGCATGTCTGATAGTGAATAGGTTGTGTCTGATAGTGAATAAGTAAGTGTCTAAATGGGGAGCAATTTGACTTTATTTTGTGATTATGTCTTTTTTGAGTTGATTTCAGTCATGCCAAAACCATACTTGTCAACTTATATTTTCTTCCCTGTGTTTTATGTTTTTTTTCTTTCAAATAATGTACAGCGTACTACACCTTTTATACGGTAAAAAATAATTGTGAACCAATCTTACAGAGACCATTTTGGCTCAAATCCAATTTGTCTCAACTGCAGGTAGCCAACGACAATGCTGCTGCCGATTGCTACTATTGTCACAGCAAACCAACAAAAATGATCCTCAATCATATTTTTTTTATCGCTGCGTACATGCACATGCTATCTGCATTTCCGCTTGTCTTAGCTCGTGTTGCAATCGAAGAAACAGCTAGTAAAAATCGTGGAAGCAAGCATGGAGGAGCCGCCTCGTTAGAAACAAAGTATAGGTCGGCATCAGAAAATATGGGAGTCACTTCAAGGTGAATATTCAGGGTGGATTAAATCAGAAGTGAGACCCTCCTTAGAGCAGATAAAATCTGCCAAATCATGCACATCAGAATACAATAAGCAGCACTGATGGTACCGTGTGTGTGTTTGTGCATTGGAAGAAAGAACTCAAAGAACTACTGTATTTGTATTGATGTATTGCATTGTAAACTTTGTAATTTGAATAAAAGACAAATTATCCTTGTTATTTATGTTACAGTTCTGGTTTCCACGAGTAAATGTTGTGAAGGTTTTTGTTGCTTTTTAAGGGGAATTGTAATCATTTATAAGGGCAGCTGTTAGCCAAGGTTAAAAGGTGTGCAAAACCTTGTTCTAATTTTGATTCAATATGCAACAGTTCGTACTGGAGGTCATATTGGACTCTGATTTGTTGTTGTCACATTGGGAACTTTAAACGTCTATAAAATGTATATTGAGTAGACTAGGGATGGTCAAAGCCATGGCTATGGATAACATATGGTACAGCCCACTCACTCCGTTCTTTAATGCGGCCCACTGTTCATTTATAATATAGAGATTTCTGAAATAAGAATGTGTTTTTTGTTTATCTCATTATTTCCTGGTTTTGTACAACCACCGTGATTTGTTGTAGTTTGTCGATCTTGTGCTTTTTCGTATGAATTAAACCATTTTGTTTGAAGAATCTGATTCTGTGTGGAGAACCCAAGACTACTTTGACAGGCAGGGTTCACCCTCAACTGGTTTACAGCCAATCACAGGGCACACATAGACTAGCAACCGTTTAAACTCACAATCACACCTAAGGACAATTTATCAGAAATGGAGATTCATTGTGTGTCAGTCCTGACATTTTTTTAACTGTCTGGCAAACTCACATATAGTTTGGTTCCTCCCTTTTGCAGCCTAGAGTAAAATAGATTAGAATCGATTAGAGTATTAACAACAGACACATTCCCAGTGATACTGTACCGTGTGTAGTAGTACTAGCATTTGTTCTCAGTGAGTAAGTGGATGCAATAATTGTGCCTTCATTGCGTTTGACGTTTATTTTACTCTCAGGTAATCTAAATCAGAACTCGCTTGAAGCTTTGTAATTCGCCAAGCGCAGCAAGAGATATTCAGAAATGGGATCAATACCACTATGTTTCTCCATGTATAAGAACTCAATAACGCTAATGTACATTGTATGAAATAGCCTTGGCCTTTGGGGAAATTAAGATTGGATTATAGCAAGGGAGGGATAAAAGTGCAGCAGGTGTAAAGTTGGTGATCACATACAAACTCACGTGTCCCCTCCCACAACACAACACTCATTGTCAGGGTCTGTCCGGGGACCTTATCAGTCCACAGAGCGCATGGCTCACTGTCGTTGTCTCGACAGGCGTGTTGATTGAAGGAATGCCTGGATTCTCAGATAAGGCCTTCCGCTCACCTCCCTGCAGGCTGCCAAGCTCCCATTCTGCTTCAGGATGCGTTAAAAAAAAGATACCCAACTATTCAACATTCTTACATCTACGGGTAACAAGATGGCCTCCGTGCCTCAGGTAGATAAATGAATGAGAAAAAGGGAAAATGAAAGGTAGTAGGTAGACAGGCAGGAAAGGAGACAGGTGAGGACAATTGTCCTTAAGGGTAAGGGAAATCGATGGACGCACAATGGAGAACGTGTGCATTTTTCTCGGTATAGTCAAACCCCCAGACATCAGCGCCACTGGCATTTACCTTTGCTGCGTCATATTTGCTGTCGAAATATTTTTAGGAAATAAATAAGACGACAGGTATTTCTTCCATATCTGATCCTTTTTTCTTCATATTCATATATTTGTAATTGACACATTTATACTGTATTACTTCCATAAATTTTCATACTATACATCATAGAAGGCCCCTGTTTAATTGGGGAAAAAATGAAAAAAAATCACCCGAGCCTCTGTTATTTGTGAACCACACAAAACAACTTGGATAACTCCACCACAGTCTAACGTGCTGCTTGTCGTATAGGCTAGCTTTTCCTTAAAGAACAACCGACGTCACTTTTTTGTTTTTTAACTGACATCAGAAAAACGTTTTATAGCATCTAAAATACCCAAAACACGCAGTATGATATTTTTAGTCAAATGCAAAACACCAATAAAAATGACAAAGTGTCCAAAATCTGAAAAAAAATTGAGCTGCGAATTGGGCATTTTCAGAAAGTCCCGCCCCCAGTACGTAACGTCACGCCAAGACGTCTTGCATTGCTTGTGAATCAAAACAATGACTTCAGATTCGGAGAATAAGCTTTCTTGTTACACATCCAGTTATGAATATGATTCAAATAGTTCTGAAGAGGAAAGCATACATGTTTGCAATCGATTAAAGAATTATATGTGCCATTTTGAGGCAACACTGGGAGAAAATCTCTCACCCAAAAAAAAGAGGCACAAAATGGCGAAATCCAGTAGCCACCTCCGCTTCCACAGGCTGATAAATTCCTTATATAGAGCTTGGATGCCTTCTTCTGGCAGCTTTTGAGTGCAACACGGTTCTCAGACCAAACATGTACAGCAAAATACATTGACGTGATGGAAGGACTGCTACAATGTGTCTTTTTTCGGTCAGGGGGCGGTCCTTTAGTGACGTCACGTACGGACTCGTCACCTACTCAAAAACAAGACTTCCTGAATATTCAGAGCGAGTCTTAAAACGTAAAATATAGCTATATGCGGTGGAATCTTATTGAATACGCTCAGTAGAAGTCATTTAAAGCCATTTTACAAATTATGGACACAACTTGTCCGGAGACGTCGGTTGTCCTTTAAGTTTTTAGCAATAATGGGGTTAATTCATGAACATTGTGGCGGCTGAATTTTATTGCCTGCAGTACACTCGACCAGCATTCTTGTCGCCATGTTTTGTTTTTATTATTAAATTTCAAATTAATAGACGGACGAAAAACCTCGTAAATATGGGTAATTAATTAAAGGGCTGCTACACTTCGAATCTTTAGTTCATTTTGGAACCTTAGAGATATATAACACATAGAGTATACAATGCAGTTTTATAAAAATCTATATGGGAATTGGCAGGCTTACATCATGAAAACCAATGACGCTGTAAAGAGTTACAAAGAATGAGAATACAATTGGACAAAATATGAAAACATGAAAAGCAATTGATCCACATTGTTATGAGACGAAGTTAACATTCTAAAAAGCTGGACAATCAGGCTCCTTGACCAACTTAACCAACCGCTTTTAAACACAATATTAAGAACAAAGTTGGTTTTGTACACTGACCATTTTCATTAACTGATTGGACTCTAATTGGAATAGATGAACACTGAGGACTTTGTCCTGATTTGAACCTTGCAGTCAATACGGCCAGACCGACGACGGTCAGTGGCAGCAAAAAGTTGGAAGAAGAAAAATGGGGGGGGGGGGTGCGAGTACGGTTCATCTGGCTGTTGAAGTCTCCGACCCTCTTCTGAGGTGCAATGAAAGGAGCTTTGGGTGTGCTTGAGAGGTCGACTAGTTTGTCGGGCTTGGTAGCAGTGCACAGTGTTATTGTGTATGCCTGTCTTTATCCTTCCAATGTAAACACACAGGAACAGAAATGCTGGGTGATCGGAGGTCGCAGTGCAATCATGGCGTGCTATTGTCATGATGAGAAAGCCATTCTCCCATCAAAATGATAAAATGCCTCCTATATAATCCTTCTTCGGGGGAACGTCACTAGATTTCTACATTTCCAGCCTGTGTCAATAACATCCATGATTCTTTTAGAGTCATCCTCGCTTGTTCGAAGGCACAGCTGCAATGAAAATTCAGTTGCAATAACTCTAACTGCCCCAGGTGGAGAAATTTAACATGTCTTGGAACAAGAAAAGTGGCACTGCAGTAAAACTGAATTCTGTTTTGTATTGAATTAGCTTTCGCCTGCCCGTCTTGTGGAAATATTGGCCATGTAGTTGCATTGAAGACCGCATTGAGTTGGAAGCAGAAATGCTTATTTTCAGACTGGGTTCTGGTTCAGAGCAGGCGATAACTATCAAACATCTAAGTGATGTAATATGGAAAGACAGAGAGAAATTGGATGGAGAATAGAAACTGAACTGAACTGAAGGGGAATCCTAATTATTATCTTTCATGAGACTTTTCAAAAACTTTTTCCTCTTGGGGAGAAAAAAAATGCGACCAAATAAAAATCTTAACAGTCGTGTGAATGGCAGGACTTTCCTTGGCACATGACAAACTACCTTTTTCATTAACAAAGAACCCCATGAACAGCCTCAAAAAATTCCCCAGGGGTAAAATCAGCAAGAGTTGCAGATTTTACATTGTAATATATCAGTAGGTCCAGACTCTAGATATATGTCTGTGTAAATACTGTGCGAGTATTGATGTGCAGATGTGTCACCTCGCCAGAACCTCATCCTTTCACCACATCACCCCCGTCCTCCAAGAGCTCCACTGGATCCCGGTCAAATATAGAATCAACTTTAAAATTCTTCTTTATACATTTAAAGCTATCCATAACCTTGCCCCCCGTACCTATCTGACCTTCTTCAAATTTCTATTCCCTCTCATTCCCTCAGATCCTCTTCCTTCCTCCACCTGTGTGCCCCCCCCCCCCCCCCCGTCTTAGCACGATGGGTGACAGAGCCTTCAGCTGCTCTGCCCCCAAACTTTGGAACTCACTTCCTCGCAACATTCGTAATATCGATTCTCTTCCCACCTTCGAGTCCTATCCCAAAACCCACCTATTTAAAATTGCATTTCCTGTGTAGCTCGCACGTTTCTATTTATAATTGTATTTTATTTATTGCATTGTATTTGTTATTATATTTTATTTATTAGAGTACCTATGCTTGTCTGTGACAGTAAAGTGTCCTTGAGGGCTTTGAAAGGCACTTAAAATGTAATGTATATTATGATTATTATATTATGATAAAAGATTGCAATCTTAGTAGATCACACTGAACATGCACAAGAACAGTGCTAGAAGTCCATTAGAGTGACCATGCAATTTAGTTCTGAGTTGCTGTTGTATCTATTATGCCCCAAGCTACAATGCATGCATAATTAAGTCTCCTTCTTTTTTCTGAGTTGTGAACATTTCTAAACAATACAAAATGGTGACCTTTTTGGATTAAATAAATATGGCCCGGGCTGAATTCCAATCAGCCAGGTAATCAATTAAAAGGTCAGGCAAAGAACAATCATCGACGGGAAAGAGCACAATGAATGTGGCATTCATTTAGTTGAGTTGAATAATTAATACTCCGCAAAAATTGCATCATTTTCACTGGAAAAACAACAAAAAAACACACTGAAAATGTCAACCGAGCTGCTGATTTAATTCATGACGGGTTAAAGAAAATAAACACGGGCAGCTGTTACATTGCAGGAATGTGACACGTCATTTCAGCTCTCGGGAGATCACCCGAGCGGTCACTGTGAATGTGGCGGGAAAAACAGTCACAGTGGTAGATCGGACCACCTGGCCCTGCCACGCTGTCAGCACACTTAAACCTGGGAGTGTCATTTTCAACCACCAGACCTTGGTATCACTGACAAGGAGATTCAGAGGGGAGACAGTCTGTGTGAAGCTGAGGACAACAAATGAGCAGGGGTGGGGAAAATCAGATGGAGATGCATGCAGAGCGTGAGTTGCCAACTCGAAGTCTGATTGGTTAAAGCAACAGTCTCATCGACGTATATTTTTATGCTCCAGAGCCTGCAGAACTGAGAGTGAAGGTGTCCATGTAAATTTCTGACCCTGGTAACACATGATGGCTGAAATGTGATTGGTTTAATGCTTGATTCTTGCATCTGGCAGCAGCACAACAGTGGAAAAGTAATGAAAGGAAGCTGAAAAACAATTAGGATAAAAATTCATCGACAAAATCAGTCTGTGATTCAGATATTTTAGGCCATTAAAGAAAACATTGCAGGCCTTGACAGTCCACCACTGATGAATGGCAACTACTCTTGGCAGCAGTTTCGAAAATGCAGAAAGAGTTCCTCAAACAACAATCACTTTACTTAGTGTTAATCAAGACAATTGCACACCCCTTGGTCAAAGTATTGAACTTCCTTCTATTGTCACAAAAGAGAGTGAGTGGGAGATGGAGCCGTATTTCCTGCATTTTCTCTTTGCCAGTCTTTTTAATTAATAGACATCCTGTCCTTTGGCTCTCCTTTGAAAAGAGGAAAGCGTTGCTCTGGCAGGGAGCGGGTGGGGGTTGGTTTGCTAAGGACAATGTAATTAGTCATAAAGTGGGCAGGGTGCCCGCTGCAGAGGACGGTGTCAGCCAGAACTATTTGCTTCCTGTCACCTCTCCAGTTAGTGTCAGACGTTTCGCCTTTGTGTGCCCGTCAACAACGTTGACCTTACTGTCCCAATGGTGGAGGAGAAAAAAAAAACTCGGAATACACCTTAGCCCTTCGGTGGCTGACATTTCTATGTCATTTCCTCTTGTCACTCACTTGTGTCGTCTTCCCAGTGAGTCAACGAAAAATCAAAGTCAAAGACAAATGTGTCAGACAAACGTCATGGAAAGACTTGATGACAACGTAAGAGCAGGTGATGCGCACATGCATCAATGCAATATTAAACAATGTCCCCCTCCATGTGTGCAACCTATTGAATGTGATGGAGTTTGTCCTGTTAGCAAGTGAAATAATATGGATCAATGGAGCCTCATCGAAGGCTTTAAACTGGGAACGAAAGGATAACAGATTACGGTAGTCTGAAGAAGCAAGAAACCCAAGTAGACCACTTGTCCGAGAAAATGAGCAAATGCTGATTATTACGACAGTGCGTCAACTGTATTAATGACTATGTCTGGCTTCAAATTTTGTGAGATTGTATTCAATCTCGGTAGATGCAAAAACTGGTGATGTGTTTCGATCTGCTTGTTTTGTCATTGGTTCTTTTTTTCACCATTTCCTTTGGCAACACTGTTAGCTGGAGCTTATTGTCACTTGTTTTCTGATTCGAAACAAATTGGAATTTACCCATCCCCAACGGCTGACATCAATGCGTTCGATTAGGGCTTCTCTTCTAATGATATAATTCTGCATGCTCTGGTTGGTTGCTGATGATATTGGAACCAAAGCTCTTATTTTGCTTATGATGCTGTTGTGACAATATTTTCTGTCCATGTAATAAACACTGGGATAAAATAAATTACCCAGAAATTGATGCAGATGTAGATTGCAGATTGACAGGATGCGGTATACAATGTCCTCTAAGAAATGACATGGGAGGAATAATAAATGATAACCCTGCAAAAATCACAGCCCTTGAAAAATCTCAGTCTGAACCTAGGCTGTGACCCAAAAAAAACTATTGTCTTTAATTTAGAGCATCTTTTCCTTGGGGCCTGATTTACACATTTCTTTAACGTGGCAGCCGCTGTCACACTTTACTGTACATTGTACCTTCTTGGGATCACAAACATCCCATTCTTTTGCCACGTTTCGGTTTGCGACCAACAGATGGCACTGCAAGGCCTCGCCTGCAGCTGCACAACTCGCATTAATCAATGGCAGTTCAAGGACTCCCGGCACGACCATTCAGTGCCGGGTCATTGTTACTTTCACCCTGTCAAGTTTGTTTAGTCTTGTCATGTTTTACTCGTGGTTTTGTTTGCTACTTTGGACCTTTCTGTTATGACGAGTTTGTTGTTTGAAATTTGGTTTATTTATTTAATACGATTTGTCAAATACACCCTGCTCTTCCTTCCTGCATTTTTGGGGTCCACTACAACCACTACAACCTTACAAATCATGACATATTTTGAGTTACTGGGGACATGGTACACAGGAATAACATCTTCCCCCAGAAAAGACAGACATTATCTCATCCCTTATGCCTGAATGTTAAAGACACCATTTTTTTGTTTCCTAACTGACATCATAAAAAACGTTTTATAGCATCTAAAATACCCAAAACACGCAGGCTGATATTTTTAGTCAAATGCACAAAATGAACTCGTAACTGGCGAGATTCAGAAAGTCCTACCCCCTTATTCGTGACGTCACGCTAGGATACTCCTCCACAAACTGCCTTGCTCCAGAATCAAAACAATGGCTTCAGAGAGTTCAGATTCGGAGAAGATGCTTTCTTGTTACTCATCCAGTTATGAATATGATTCAAATAGTTCTGAAGAGCAAAGCATAAATGTTTGCAATCAATTAAAGAAGTCCTTCCGTATCAATTCGAGCCATCTGGACTCCAATGTAGCGCCCGGAAAATGCACAAGATGGTGCAAAGCTCCATTGGAAATGGGCTAATTTGTCTGCTGGGAATTTGTGTTAACTTACACCTTCTTTATGTGTGTTATCGCAATTGGCTGCGACACACAACGATTCACCATTATTTATGTAGGTTTCCTACTTATCTTGTGATCAACACAGTGTTTTCAGACAAAAAAGGCCCCAAAATACATTGTGTGTCGCTTTGTTGGTCAGGGGCCTTCCCTCCGTGACATCACTTAGGGCACAGGTGTCAAAGTCAAGGCCCGCGGGCCAAATCCGGCCCGCCACATCATTTTTTTCGGCCCGCGAAAGCAAATCAAACTTGTTAAATTCCATGATGATTGCTAAAATCTGAGCCAAAATTTCATATTTTTGGATGTCAACCACGATAAAAGTCATTATTCTTGACTTCAGATTTGAAAACGAGTTATTTATTAATTTGCGGTGTGCTCTATATGTAATATTTGAAGGGATTTAAACATTCTAATGGGTTCCCCAAATTCATAACGGCCCTCGAGAGGAAACCATAACTACAATGTGGCCCGCGGCAAAAAATGACTTTGACACCCCTGACTTAGGGCATCGTCATCAACTCGAAAACAAGACTTCCTGAATATTCAGCGAGTCTTAAAACGTAAAATATAGCTATATGGCGTGGAATCTTTGTAAAATGCGCTCAGTAGAAGTCATTTCAAGTCATTTTACAAATTATGGACGCAACTTGTCCGGAGGTGTCGATTGTCCTTTAAATGTACATGACAATCCATATGCATACATAAGTCTACTTTATTTCTGTCCAATCGTCGGTACGACAAGGCTGGAAATTAAATTACTTTCTAGCGGTAGGGAGAGCCTTCGGCACAAACAAAAGCTCCGGGTCCTGCTGTTTCGACAGTTTACCTTCAAGGCATGAGATTGTGCAAGTAGCTCAAAATCCGAATAAAGAAAGGCCTCTGAGAGAAGTATAACACTATATAAACATTGAACTAACTGCCCTGTTTGACTTTTATTTCGAGCTACAACAAAAATGCAATAACACAACCAGTCTCTGCTATAAAAGACATAGCTGCTTGGATTAGTGGAGAAACTGTTCTTTTTTTCTAAATCTGGGGGTCAAACCATGTGAGTCTAATTGAAATAGAGCGAAAGATCGGGCCGGGGGGAGGGGGGTGCCATGTTATTAACTGATCTGTAGATACACTTGTTGGTGTATGAATTGAGAAAGGAAAAGGAGCAGCCCGATCCCCAGATAATCCATCATTCCCCAAGGGACACAAGCTTCATCACCAGCCAGAATGCATCCAGAAAACCGGCTTTCTTTCACCCGAATGAGGCGGATAGCAGGTGGTAAATACAAGCGGAAAATGGACCTTGAGGCAGTCTTCTTTACTCCTAAAAGCCGGATGGCCTCACTGAAATGAAAACTGCCAAAGAAGCATGTGAGGTTGTGAGGCGTAAATGTTCAATTAAAACAGCCTGTATAAAATTGGCTCTTTTATAAATGCTGGGGACTTTTTGATACAGGACCCAAAGACATTAATGGCAAACTTTTCACCTTGAATCCCTTGCGGCAACAAAACAATATCATTCACAGTGTAATCACAGCCTTGTCGATATGATATTGAAAGATATCCAGGCCAAAATTGCAGTGGGGAATTAATCACTTATGAGGCCAATATGCTGGTCCCGCAATTCTATTTTCCGTACATACGGTAACATAAATCATGCTGAAGCTCATTAAATACCCAGCAAGCTCAAGATAATTACCCCAGCTTTTCCTGGCTCAAAGCGCTCCAAATCTTCATGAGTGTTTGCAACCCCGGCAGGGCTTTGTGGTGTAGCGAAGAGGAGGAATGGAGCAAAGCTAGAGAGAGGTTCCGATCTATGGAAGTTCTATTTGCCTTCAATCATTATTTGCAACAGCTCCTAGATTTTGTTTTTCTACTTCTTCCTTTCCTTTCATCTTCCTTCCGTAACTTTGCTGCTGTGAAATGTAAATTTCTCCACTGCGAGACTAATAAAGGCTAATCCAATCCAAAGGAGAAGAAATACACTGGGCTCATGTGAAGTCATTGTGTGTCATCAAAGATCTCGGTACACTAGAGCAGAGGTCCCCAACCCCGGGCCGCGGACCGGTGTGGGTCCGTGGGTCATTTGGTACCGGGCCGCACAGAAAGAATGAATGATTTACATTAAATGAAAAATGAAAAATGACCAGATTACATCCGTCTATGATTTACTCTTGACGCATGTCAAAACGCTCGTCTAGGTCACGTCATACGTACCGCTAAAATTAGCTCACTGTAACCTAGCAAAATGAGTAAAAAACAAACGTCTTATTTTGTTGGATTTATCCGCCGGACTGTGCAAATATTGTCTGACATTAAACCGGTCCGTGGCGCAAAAGGTTGGGGACCACTGCACTAGAGGCTAAAAGTGAGAATCATTGGTATGGTACTTTGTACAGTTGAATGCATGCCCATTTAAAACACTGCATTTTCAAGTCATTAAAATAATCAATTATACATTATACAACACCTCAAATGCTGCAAATTTGATAATCCAATGAGACAGCCTCCTTGTGAGAAATTCGATGTCAATCACAAAGTCAAGTGATCTCGGGTTACCTTTTGGATCATTTAATCGTTTTGCGAAATGCAGACTAGAGTGCTTGTGTTTTGCTGTAATCTTTCTTTGAAATCCATAATCCTGTTTTCATTACTGTGCAAATCTTGATTTGTGTTCCACAGCTTCTAATCTGAAAATACTTCTGCGGTCTAAATCCTATTTGTCTTGCCTTGCAGTTGGGATGCCAAAATGGTGGGTGCTGGACTGGCAGGTGTGCACGGCTAACAAGTACGCTGATTCATAAACAGGTTTCCCGGTTCATTTACTTTTTTACTTTTTTGGTTGAGGAGGGAGCACATGAATTTGTCCAGGAGTTTGTTTCTTGTCTGTGGTACAAGCGAGTAGCAATAGAGCCTCACAGACAACATCTGGGCACTTTCCAGTCAGAACAAATGTAATTTAAAAAGCACACAAAAATGGTTGATTACAGTTTGCCAGAGATTACACCCTAATATAAACCCTAACTGCTGTTAGGAATCATCTGCAATGGGGTTTTGCTGTATTCAATCAGTCAAGCGTGACCTACTTTTGAAGAAGTGGCCAAAAACAACATACCCCCACCCACCACGCACATACATGTAAACAGGTCCAAAGAGCCTCATACCAAAATCTTTCTGTACTCCCTGAGCAACAAGTACTTGCATAATACTCACCGAGCCACTTTCTCTCTCGCTACCTTGGGGTAATGGCGACTGTAGAGCAGCTCCATTTGACTCTGCAGGGACAATAAACACTGTCCAAACTGTGCAGTATCCACGTTTAAGGCAAAGCAAGCTTTGACACAATATGAGAAATGTGAGTACACAGACTGGGAGGTCATCACGGGTGCTATGCAAAACTTCAATATGGAGGGTGAAAATGGACAAATGCCCATGGCTCACTATATTTCGGGCAAACAGTGCTGCTGGGAATGGAGTGAGCACACAGCTCTCAGTAAACCTCTGTTTGTTAAACAGGCCAGCTATACAGTAGATCTAAAAGGAATGTTTCACAACATTCAAAAAGCTCACTTACTGTATTTGATGAACTAAAAGGGTAGCACCTAAAAGCATAACATTTTCTTTTGTAGTCTTGGAGGCTATCCCAGCTGTCTGTCTTTGGGCATATATATATATATATATATATATATATATATATATATATATATATATATATATATATATATTCTGCATAGGACTGAACCCCCTCAGCCAGATAATCGCCAAGACAGGCTATGGATACCGCCTCAGAAATGGAGCTACGATCAGTCACCTCCTCTACATGGATGACATAAAGCTGTATGCTAAGAGCGAAAGGGACATAGACTCCCTGATCCACACAACCAGGATCTACAGCAGTGATATCGGAATGTCATTCGGGCTGGAGAAATGTAGTCGGATGGTGACTAAGAGGGGCGAGGTAGTCCACACTGAAGGGGTCTCACTCCCTGAAGGAACAATAGCAGACATTGAAAACAGCTACAAGTACCTCGGTATCCCACAGGCCAATGGCAACCTCGAACTAGCAACAAGGAAAGCGGCTACGACCAAATACCTCCAGCGGGTGAGGCAAGTCCTCAGAAGCCAGCTCAATGGCAAGAACAAGACCCGGGCAATAAACAGCTATGCCCTGCCAGTGATCAGATACCCTGCAGCAATAATAAGGTGGCCAAAGGAAGAGATTCAGACCACGGATGTTAAGACCCGAAAACTCCTCACCGTGCACGGAGGGTTCCATCCCAAGTCCAGCACCCTGAGACTGTAAACAAGCCGTAAGGAAGGAGGCCGGGGACTAGTGAGTGTGAGAGCCACTGTCCAGGATGAAACATCCAAGCTCAACAACATCAGATATCTCGGTCCAGAAAAGCGCAGTGCTGGGAACAGCACGGATACTGCGCAGAACCCTAAAGCTTCCTGGCCTCTGGTAGAGGACCCGAGCTGAAATGGGGGACAGACACCACCCATGGTGGGTGAGATGAGGATTTTTTTTTTTTTTAATACAGTGCGCCATATACAGTAAAGTCTCGTTATATCGATATTCAAGGGAGTCCGAAAAAATATCGATATAACCGGGACTATCGATATATCCGACCCTGTTTGCATGTAATTTTCTCAGTGCGTGCATAGAAATAGTATCGATATAACCGGGACTATCGATATATCCGATATCGATATAACGAGACTTTACTGTATATAAAAACAAAATAAAAATAGGGTGTTCATTGAAGATGCGCCTAACATCCAGTGCCTTATCCTGTGGAAATGATAGTACTTAGTTCTTTTCAGCAATGGTACTTTAATAGGCCTGCCACAGGTCAGTCGGTGTCCTCGAGTCATCCTGCAATTATTATTGTCCTGCCATGTACTAAGTTCTGAGTTGCCTGTAACTTTTTACCACTCCCTCGTTCCAAATCTGTTAAACTACCAGTGAGCAGCGTGGTCCTGGCTCAATGGCTTGTTAATTGATTGCGTGAGATCAGTCACTTTGCAGGATTAGTTGTCACTCTCACTTGGCCAGTCATGGATACGTGCCACGAGCATTGGCTTGTCAACGCTAAAATCAGTTTGTTGTGACTGACGAGCCGCACTGATCAATCGTTTTGACGCCACTCAGGTTGCCGGCTACTCCTGTGGGACGGCTTTGCCGAATGACGGCGCCGCGGTGAATGACAATACTTCATTTCCGCACCCTGCTGAGTTTGCAGAAGGCCATCCACACATATTCTCATCGCTGAGGTACCATCTCCTCTCATAAGTGCCATCATCGGAGCGTCTAAAAAAGATCATGATTCATTTTTCTGTGCTTCCATGTGTGACAGCAAGCCGTCTTCAACCGCACACCGTGGTGTCATCATGAGATGTGCTTTTGAAGCCAAGGTCAGTCAGGTATGTTATTTTGATGGGATCTTGTGAAATAAAACAGGTTCATTCGAGATTTGAGAGGGAAAAATATTTGATGACAATAATTTTTAAATACCGTATTTCCCAGACTATAAGTCGCACCGGACTATAAGGGACCCCCCAATAAATGGTGTATTTTCAAACTTTTTCCATATATAAGGAGCACCAGACTATAAGGCACACCTTCAATTAATGAATAATGTTTTTCAAATATAATATATAAATACAGAAATGTTTTCCAAATATATGGCACATCACATTACAAGGAGCTATTATAATAGAGCTTATGGTTTCGCACAACTTCTTCTACAGGGGGAAATGGAGGCTGTGGCTGCTGACAGTAGTTGCGAGACCTGTTGTGGCTCAATATTACTTCGCGTATACTGTAAGGTGCACCTGCATGTAAGGCACAGGGTCATCTTTTGAAGAAAATCAAGGCTTTTGGGAAATATGGTACACTACTCAGAAAACTTTGGGGATATTCGACTCTGGGGTTAATTTTAGAGCTGAATGGAGGTTCAAATTTTGCCCATTAGGTCCCTGTTAGAAAACATTGAACAGTTTCATGGGCAATCAATGACACCTTTGTTCTTTGTTACAGCTTCAGCTGTTGTGAAAGCGCTATATAAATCAATGTATTGTATTGTATTGTATTGTATTGTATTGTATTGTGTTGTGTTGTGTTGTGTTGTGTTGCGTTGTGTTGTATTGTATCATTTAAAAAAAAATCTGTACTGATGAATGTGTAGACGGTGGTCAACATGCGCCGAAATTGGCTTGGTAATTGTCAGGTTGTTTGGGAATCATCCAAAATTCTTGATGGTGACCACACCTGTGGTGTGATTGTTGACAAGATCAGTGGCGCTGGGCGATGACGTCAGCAGGAGGCGCCAAGGACCAGCAGAGGGAGTGACTGGGAAGAAGCACGGGATTAGAGGCTAAATAAAGAGTTACCCACGTTAACGCACAGCTGGACTCACGTGTGCCTTATTTGACAACACGACATGGTGTCAGAAGTCCTGTAGTTGACGTGGTGTGCGCGAAGAGGATATTTTGGAAACGCGGCGGAGAGAAAAAGGCAACATGAGCGACGTAGAGGATGGAACATCGGCACGGGCTAATGGAGCCATGGCGCGAGGTGCACAGCAGGCTGCGGGACCAGTCGTCACCGCGGGGCCGTGCGCCACGTTCAACATCCAGCCGCCAGAACCCTTTGACTTCTCAAAACCGCAGGAGTGGGAAAAATGGATCAGGAGATTTGAAAGATTTCGCCTGGCAAGTAACCTTAAAGCGAGTTCTGAAGAAAATCAAGTAAACACACTTATTTACTGCATGGGTGACGAGGCTGATGATATTTTACGCGGGTTGAATCTGACGGAGGTTCAACGGTGCACGTATCAAGAAGTGCGGAGGGGACTCCAAGACTTCTTCGTTGTGAAGAAAAATGTCATCTTTGAGCGTGCAATATTCAACATGCGCTATCAAAAGGAAGGGGAGAGTGTGGATTCGTTTGTCACTGCACTGTATGCCCTGGCAGAGCATTGTAGCTATGGGACGCTACGCAATGAACTGATCAGAGACAGAATTGTAGTCGGACTACGGGACAAGGGATTGTCCGAACGATTGCAGTTGGATGCGGATCTGACCCTTGAAAAAGCCATAAGAATAGCACGGCAAAGTGAGGAGGTGAAGAGGCAACAGCCTTATCTGCGGGGGGACACCAACTCAGAGGCAAGTGGCGCCGAATCTGTTGACAGAGTGTTCAAAAGCAAATTAAAGACGGCTAAAAACTCACCCAACTATGCCAATAGCCAGACAAACAAGCCCCACAGTACTCACTTTAGAAAGGAAAGGGGGGCACAGTCAGTGTGCCAGAAATGCGGCAGCTCTCCTTCTCATCCAAAATTTGATTGTCCGGCCCATGAGGTGAAATGTCATGCTTGCGGGCGGAAGGGACATTTTCAGCGCGTATGTAAATTCAAATCGACGCATGAAATTACAGGAGATGAGGAAGACGAGGGGGAGGAAGCAGTTCTCCTTGGCAGTGTTGTGACAGACCGTGATCCGTGGATGGTCAAGATCGACATAAATCAGCGCAGTGTGATGTTTAAAATCGATACTGGCGCCGACGTCACTGTTCTGCCATACAAAGCATTCAAGGTCACGTATCAAAACAATCTCCCTAAACTGAAAAAGGCAACAAAACGACTCCTGGGACCAGGGAGCAGCCCTCTTGAGGTTGTGGGCGTCGCCAAGCTGCCGCTGAGAAGAGGTGAGAAGGAGGTGATGGAGGATGTTTACATCAGTCGTCATGTGCATACTGCCTTGCTGGGGAGATCTGTGAGCTGCAGGCTGGGGCTCGTCGCACGCCTAGGCAGCGTCACTATGCAGTCATTAAAAGACAACTACCCAAAAATATGCACTGGACTCGGAAAGATGCGGCAGCCGTACAACATCAAACTGAAACCAGGGTCTGAACCTTTCTCTTTAAAAACACCAAGGAGGATTCCATTGCCATTAATGGACAAAGTCAAGAAAGAGCTATCCCGCATGGAACGACTCGGAGTAATAAAAAGAATCGAGCAGCCAACAGACTGGTGCGCTGGCATCGTGGTAGTGCCCAAGAAATCAGGTGCTGTACGAATCTGTGTCGACCTCACCAAACTCAACGAGTCAGTCTGCAGAGAAAAGTATATCCTGCCATCAGTGGAGGAAACACTCGGCATGCTGGCTGGAGCCAGGGTTTTTAGTAAGCTGGATGCAAAAATGGGGTTCTGGCAAATACCCCTAACACCTAATTCCGCAAAGCTTACAACTTTCATCACGCCATTTGGACGCTATTATTTCAAGAGGCTACCTTTTGGGATAGCCTCCGCCCCTGAACACTTTCAAAACAGAATGGTAACAGAGGTTACAGAAGGGCTGGACGGTGTTGTTTGCCTCATGGATGATGTGCTCATATGGGGCCGAACGCAGGAGGAGCACGATGCCCGCCTGCATGCTACCTTGGAGAAAATCCAGGAGGCAGGCATCACTCTCAATGTGGAAAAATGTGAACTGTCAAAGTCAGAGGTGACATTTCTAGGCCATGTGATCTCAGACAGCGGCATCAGGCCAGACCCAGCTAAAACTGAGGCAGTAAGGATGATGCCGGAACCAACAAATCTAACAGAGTTGAGAAGTTTTCTCGGAATGATGAACCAACTGGGGAGGTTTGTGCCGGGGTTGGCAGATCGAGACAAGCCTCTCCGAGACCTCCTGTCCAAACGGAACTGCTGGGTGTGGGGCGTCGACCAGGCACGAGCCTTTCAAGATTTAAAAGACGCGCTGACGTCCACACCGGTGCTGGCCATGTTTGATCCCAACAGAGAAAGTAAAGTCTCTGCAGATGCGTCGTCGTACGGGTTGGGCGGAGTTCTTCTCCAAAAGTGGGAGGAAGAATGGAGACCAATAGCTTACGTGTCACGCTCGCTCACATCTACGGAGCAGAGATATGCTCAAGTGGAGAAGGAGGCTCTGGGGCTGACCTGGGCCTGCGAGAGGTTTCGTAACTTTCTCATCGGGAAGCATTTCTTGATGGAGACGGACCACAAACCTCTCCTGAGTCTCCTGGGGTCCCAAGCCCTGGATACATTACCTCCACGGATACAACGCTTCAGAATGCGACTCATGCGCTACTCTTACTCCATCTCTCACGTCCCAGGAAAAAGCCTGTTGACAGCTGACACACTGTCTCGAGCTCCAGTGGAGAAGGGGGCGACACCAGATGACAAAGAATTGCTTGAAGATACAAACATCTACGTCGACATGGTGATGGAGAACCTCCCGGCAACCACCAATTACCTCGAAAGGCTGAGAGAGCAGCTGCAGAGGGACAGCGTGTGTGCACGTGTGATGCAGTTGTGCAAAGAAGGCTGGCCTGAACAAGGCCCCAATGAACCGGCACTCAGGCTGTACAGAGCAGAGCAGGCATTCCTCACAGTCCACGACGGAATCCTACTGAAGGGACAGAGAATTGTCATACCTTCAACCATGAGAAATGATGTTCTCGTTAAACTGCATGAAGGTCACCAGGGCGTGGTAAAGTGTAGAGAACGAGCGCGGCGGGCGGTGTGGTGGCCTGGGCTAAGCCAACAGCTGAACGAGTTGGTTCTCAACTGCCGAACATGCTGCAAGGAGAGACTGAACCACAGAGAGCCAATGATTCCATCACCGTACCCAGGAAGACCATGGGAAAAGCTAGGAGCAGATTTGTTCATGCTCGGAAACAAGACCTACTTGCTGGTTGTAGACTACATGTCAAGGGATGTGGAAATAGCTCTGTTGGCCTCCACAAAATCGAACGAGGTAATCCGCCACCTCAAATCAATATATGCACGCCATGGGATCCCGGACCTTTTGGTTTCGGATGGAGGGCCTCAGTTCTCCGGAACAGTCTTCACAGAGTTTGCGGAGTCATATGGGTTCCGCCACATTACAAGTAGCCCACGATACCCTCAAGGCAATGCCGAGGCAGAACGTGCAGTTCAGACGATCAAAAGCCTCTTGAAAAAAGCAGATGACCCCTATCTGGCCTTGCTTGCGTACAGGGCTACCCCTCTTGAAAACGGGTACAGCCCCGCTCAGCTTCTAATGGGGAGGAGACTCCGCACGAGGGTTCCCATCCTTCCTGTCCTGCTTAACCCAGCCATCCCCGACCGAGAAGCCATCATCCAGAAGGAAGATGAGAAGAGGACAAAAGATGCACAACGCTACAACACGCGACATCGTGCACAGAACCTCGTCAGACTCAACCCGGGACAGTGTGTGTGGATTAAGGACCAAGGAGCGGAAGGAGCCATCATCGAAAGACATGCTTCCCCACGATCATATCTGGTAGAGGGACCTCACGGGACCATCAGACGAAACCGGCGTCATCTCATCCCAATGAGGTCCTCGCCTGAGCAGAGTGGCTGTGATGCAGCGGAGCAGTCTTCGGGAAGCGATCCAGAAAGTCCATCAGCGGGACCACTACAGCACAATCTTCCAGAACCACCCACTCCTACTACCAAGACCAGGTTTGGGAGAGTCGTGGTGAAACCAACCAGGTTGGACTTGTGATTTTCTTTTTTTTCACCCATTTTCCCCCTACTTTCAGGCCCTGCTTGCAGGGTTGTTCGTTTAAAAAAAAAAAAAAAAAAAAAACGGGGGTGGGTGTATTCCGAATATTGAGATGTACTTGTACATGCTGTTCTGTTTGTCCATACAATGTTCAGCCCATTACAGAGCATAGAGGAGGATCAGTTAAGATGGACCATCAAGTTATTGTTCTCAAATGGATTGTCTCAAATATGTTTGTTTTTCCTATGCGATCCCTTGTCACAGTCTGAGGGACGAGCAGACCTTTCAACCACGAGGCAGAATAATCCTCAAGGTCTGTTGAATCATTGGTAGTCTATCCAATGATTCTAGAAAGGGGAGATGTGGTGTGATTGTTGACAAGATCAGTGGCGCTGGGCGATGACGTCAGCAGGAGGCGCCAAGGACCAGCAGAGGGAGTGACTGGGAAGAAGCACGGGATTAGAGGCTAAATAAAGAGTTACCCACGTTAACGCACAGCTGGACTCACGTGTGCCTTATTTGACAACACGACAACACCCATGGGGAACAATCTCAGAAAACATCATACAGAATTTGCAAATTTCCACTGAAACAAAGCTTTGGATACAGCCACTCAGTTTAATCAAAGACGTCAGTTCACACTGACAAATTCCAAATACAAATTCCTTGTGTGTCCTACATACTTGGCAATAAAGATGATTCTGATTCTGATTCTGAATCCCACACATCAGATTATTCAGCGGTCAATGATAATTTGTCTAATTTCATTGAATGAACAATACTGTTATCCAAATGGTGTCATACTTATAAAATATGATGATGGTAGTAAAACTTACTAAATCACAAAATGTCTCGTGATGCACTCCAGGGTTGAAATATGAAATTATAATTAATTTTGCCAATTTCTAACATGAAAGAGAAGAAATACACATGCTCAAATGTGCTCTTTGAACGTGAACGATTACTGAATTATTAAAGGAAAATATTAACTCATGAAGAAAAAGTCATATGATGCTTTTAACAAAATCTAAAATATGATTTTATTTTATCTTGCTATTCCCAACTATATTCTTTCCTGTCTTGAATTTCTTGAGCTTCTGCGTTGGACAAAATCGACATGGTGTAACCATGCGATATTGATTGATCTATTTGTTCTTTTGTGTGCATTTACACGTCAACTTTGTGAGTCTTAGGGGTCATCAAATGAAAACGGTCACACATGTTGTGCCCTCATCACTTCTTACGGGTCTGAAAACCCACACTAATAAAGTGCAAAATGAGTGGACCGGCCCCACAGGCTCCTTTTCAAATGAGTTTTTTTTTAAAGAGACAAAATGAGGAGGCCTTACTCCACACTTCCCCTTATTAATCATTCAATAAAATGTGAGGTGATAATTGAGCATGTTCTATGGTCTGTCTCAGTATAATAAAGGTGATGAATACATTAGTGATTTGCAGACAGATGTGATGAGTACGTATATCAGCATCTGCTTGGTCAGTCACTGAATGATTGCCTTATTGATGAGCGAGCGGCAGTCATTGTGGAAGACAGAGTGGCCCGCCGTTTGCTGCTAATAAAAGCGGGCAAGGACATCAGGGCAATATGAAAGAGAAATTAGGAAAAATAGACTCAATTTGCAATGTGCTTGAATGCAAACGGAAATAGCAAGATGGCTCATGATATTATCGATCAACATATGGAAGACGCAAAAGATAAATAAATAAATGAAAAAGAAAAAAAAACACATTTGAAACAGGGATTTAACGGTGATGTGAACATAGAGGAGATTGTTTGCCATGGCTGGCATCAGTGAGGGCACAGGGGAAATTAATAGATGCAGAGTTGCATCGAAACGGGAGTGAAAACACATTACACAGTTACCTCATCGCTTCATGTGGGCTATTTGATCAGTCAGATTTACAAACACTCATCTCATTTCAGGGCAATAATGATACACTTTTTTCATTGAAACCCATGGTTTGGTTCAATTCTTCACAGGGTTTTTGTTTTGGTGTGGTATTCGTTGACTCTGAGAAAAATTATGTGTCTAGCAGTTGAATATAAAAGGGTAAATATACAGATTTCAAAAATATTTTCTATAGTTTAATTCCTTATTGTTGTATTATGATTGAAATGATGGATTTTCTATGCCAGTGTGACCCAATAAATACTCTTAACTTGCATGTGAAGGGAATGGCAAAAGGTACAACCAACCTGTTGCCATTCACACAACACAAGTCGAGTAAATACAACAGTATAAGTATATTATGTCGACAGCATAGATTATACATGATAAATAACTCTTTTTATTGATTGTCCTGTACAATGTGACATGCTTTTCAATGTAAATTCTTCTTCTTCTTCTTCTTCTTCTTCTTCTTCTTCTTCTTCTTCTTCTTCTTCTTCTTCTTCTTCTTCTTATTATTATTATTATTATTATTATTATTATTATTATTATTATCATTCTTATTCCTCTTATTATTCATATTATTATGATTATTCTTATTATTACGATTATTACAATTATTACTATATTTACTATTATTACTATATTTACGATTATTACTATTATTACTATTACAGTATTACTATTATTACTTTTATTATTATGATTATCAGAATCATCTTTATTGCCAAGTATGTAGAAGACACATGGAATTTGTCTCCGGTAGAACTAGTATCATCATAAGAAAAATGGAGGCACGATACAGTTCTATTTGGGTTACTGTTTAATATTAATCTTAACATTAATATTAATATTAATATTAATATTAATATTAATATTAATATTAATATATGATTATGCTTGAACTGTAAATATTTCCATTTTAGGGACCTTTCACTTAAGTAAAGTAATTTCCTCCCTTTACAAATCTCCATCCTGTAACGGAAAAGAACAACACAGTAAACAAGCATCCGTCAAGCCATTCCCCTACGTACATGGCCGTCATACACAGTACATCTGTGTTCTTATTGCACCTTTGCTTCTGCGTTAAAGATGATGTTGTAATCCTCCCCTGAATGTGAAGCAAAAGAATATCATAGCACGCCACTGTGATTTATCCTCCCTGGGATCGCTGTGTGCCCTCAAAGTGATTGTGTTGCTCTCAGTCACTCTTGCGCAACAAGTCAGAGACTGAAGCCAAAGGGTGGTATATGACACAAAGTGAAACATTCATTTCATTTTCTTTCCGAGTAAAAAGTTACCCATGGGAGGATAATACTTTGAATTAAAATCTGAAAAAAGAGTTGCTCCTCATTTTTATTCCACTCTTCTATTGCTGTTCAGATCGGTTGCGCGCAATGGGAATTGAATAAGCCGTCAAATGTGCAAATCAAGATGTATTTTCTTTGTTAGTCTGAACAGGACAATGGCTGGAATGGCTTCTGGTCATCGGTGGGTACAATCCAGCAGCGTTTTTATGGTATTATGTGTGACATAATAAAAGTTGGCTAAATGTCGCCTGCAGGTTAAACTGATGCCACGAGGGGAATTGTAAGGAACTATTAATAGTTTGAACCCCCCTATTTTTTTCAGTCTCCTGTCTGTCAGACCCAAATGGCGATGGATTGATTAGGTCGGACAGGGTTGAATTTCATTCCCTAATTCACTGAGCCTATCTGCATTTTCACTCCGGCGGCTGCCAATTAGGTTGCGGTTAAGTGAGGTCAGCGCCAATCATGGCGCTCCACCGCTTTGACAGGAAACGGAAAAAAGGAAAGTGACCGTGCACAGTGTTGATCATGCAAGATGGTCCATTATGGCCATATTTCTGCAAATAGTTGCCACGGCTATTTATTTACCCAACTGCAAAGGGAGGCAGGGATCTATTTGGTTGGGGCCTTCATACAAGCACACTTTCATATTGAATAACGTAATCAACAAACTACAATTGATTTCAGGTTATGCCTAGAATTAGACTAAGGCAAAGGCAAACTTTGCAGAAGAATGAAGTCTCACAGGTCAGGGAGTAACATTCTGAATTAACAGTATTTTATCAGAATCAGCAAGGAATTTTATTGATTGGGAAATTAAATAGGCATGTAACATACATTTTAGCACAATGTCAAAAACATATGGAAGTAAAATGGGTTGGGGTATATTCCTCTCTATAAATCTATCCATTTGTCAATCTATCAATATATAAATCTATCAATCCATCTATCCATGCATCCACCCACCCACCTACCTACCTCTATATCTCTACCTCTATCTAATAATTTTTGGCATGGTTCTCATGGGTTGCTATTATTTGGCAAAACCCCAGACCAGCATTCATATAGCTACAAATTGGTGAGGTATGTTTATATTTATTAGCTCAGTGTAACGAGAGAAAATGCTTTATTGTCTCAAAACCAATATTATTAATTTATGTGGCAAGATAATTGCTGTAGTTTGAGCTAAGGGAAGGCACGTTTATTTGTCTAGCTCCAATTATACACAACAAAAATCCATTGCGCTGTACAGAACCGAAGAAATAATGATTCAAAACGAAATGAAATGAAATGAGGAAAATCGAAATAAAAATCCCAATTTAAAAGCTGGATAAAAGAAAGTGAAAAAACACAGAAACGGCCAAGAAATCAAACGCAAGTTGGCGAAAACAATCAATACCATATATGTATGAAAATTCAGCCGTGAATAGTCTTTAGGCCGGATAGAAATACACTTCCACTGTGAGCAGTCTTTTCAGGCAGTTTTTTCCATTCTCAAGGATAATCCGAGCACCATTGCTGCTTGATTTTATTTGGTTCTGATTCTGGAAACCCTAAAAAACAATACTGACATTAACACCTGCGAACAAGGACTTGTAGGGTCTGCCAGATCCCACAGACCTGGTCAGGGGGTTTCCGTGTAGAACTAAAATGTCTTGAACGTGGAGTTTTAGGTCCAAGACCATTCAAAGTTTTGGAGACCGATGTAGAGATTTTAGGACCCAAGTGAACTACTTGCTAGAAGCAGCGGTATTCTGGTTGACTTGTAGCTGTTCATCATTCTATATGTTTTTAACCTTATGTGCTTTTGTCTCCCTCATTTCTTTTTGTGTCATCCGTGTCCCTTGTGTCAACCAATCAGCTCCCTGAACCCTTCGTTAAGGTATTTTGTCTAAGGGTTCCTTGTTGCCTCATCAATTTGCTTGTATTTAGTTTGGTAGGATTGTTGTGTTCCGGTCATGTTGTTTTTTAGTTAGTACGTTCGTTAGTTCTTCAGGTCGGTAGTCTGGTACTTTGTTTGTTGGTTCGTTCGTTAGTTACTTCCTGTATTTATTTACTCAATGAACTGACAATGACTGTTTCAACCATGCAGCTGTGTTTTCTTGTCTGAACATAAAATCTTTTATTCTGGAGATTCCTTTTGAGGCAATAAGGCATCTTTTGGGTGGGTTTTCAAAATTCAGGTAACATGAGTAGAAACGACAACTGCGTCATTATTGATCATTACGTTTTCACAGTTGTTTAGGTACTGTTTGTGCAGCCTCATCGAGAACAACCATGGAATTAAAGTGATACCATTTCATGAGATAAATGTTAGAATTTAAGTCTGTGCAGCTTATTGCATCGATGCCAGCAGAGACAACCTGTCAAAGTAACATTGGCATCTCATGCAAGCAAGCTTCACCTTCAAAATCCTGTGAATCCCCTGCTTTCCACCAGCCTTGTAATTATCCTGGGCAGGAGGTCTTCTTCCGTACCATGTGACGCAACCTGGAAGAACGTCCAGCTGGATCAAATCTGCTGCTGGTCAGTATTGATGTTTACTAAGAGGGGAATGGTACAAATGACCTGCCGGTCACGCTGGGGAGCTACTTTGCCCCTTTCACAAAGTCATATTGTGAGTCTTGAGACATGCTTGCACAAACGATGACCGCAGCAAAAGGCTTGTTGATCAGTTTAGTGAGAGAAGAGAGGGGCTCTGTGGGATACCCCATTTTTCCAACACCAACTAAACCTCCACATTGCTTGAACACTGATCTTTGAAGACCAAATCACTGATGCAAATGACGGCCATTTCAAATGGCTGTGCAACCCTTCTTCTTTTCCTTTTGGCTTTTCCCCTTAGGGGTCACCACAACAAATCAGTGCCCTCCATCTAACCCGGTTTTGTGCATGCTTTTCTCTCACATCTGCGACCTACATGTCCTCTTTGACAACATCCATAAACCTCCTCTTCAGTCTTCATCTCGGTCTCCTGCATGGCAGTTTTAGCTCAGCATCCTTCTCCCGATATAGTCACTCACTCTCCTTTGGACATGTCCAAACCATCTCAGTCTGGCCTCTCTGACTTTCTCTCCGAAGCCTCTAATATGAGTTGTCCCTGTAATATACTCATTCCTGATCCTATCCAACCTGGTCACTCCCAAAGAAAACCTCAACATCTTCAGCTCTGCTACCTCCAGCTCTGCTTCCTGTCTTTTCTTCAGTGGCACTGTCTCCAGTCCAAACATCATGGTCTCACCACCGTTTTATACATCTTTCCTTTCATCCTAGCTGAAACCCTTGTACCACACATTACACCTGACATTTTTCTACAGCCGTTCCACCCTGCCTGGCAGTGCAACCCGAATGTCAAATAAATAGCCAATTTAGAACACAGGCGCACTTTGTCTTTGTTCAGATTACTGAGCTCACCTACTGGAGAATATCTTCATTTTCAACACTATATCATATTCTCACTATAGCTAGAGCTGATTGCTAACTGACTTTGGGTCCATCGAATAGAGGAACTGGAGATGCTCTGAATGAGCTGAAAAATGGTATCTCATCTTACCGTATGTGACATTGTTGAACTTCTAGAGACAATGTTTAATGACCTTCTTGTTAAAATAGTCCAATAATTTTGCTGTAATTCTGCCCGCCATGGTGGCCGTCATCTTCTGACTTATTGCATAGGATAACCAATGACTTTCACAACATGAATGGAATATAGACACATCACAGACCTTGATTGGATATTGGTTCTACTCTTCTTTTTGATTTTATCGGAACTGTGGGAGCTCTCATTAGCGGTCCAATTTGTCAGCGCAGCTTCTCTGACATCTCTGCCTGGTTCAGCCTTCAACCTGATTAGACATCTAATTAGCCAGAATTTGAATGGGGGAACCTGAGAGTAATTACTGGTTAGATGTCATTTAGCACAAATCCAGCAAATGACTTAATTGGTTAATGTGCATATTCACAAACGTTGCGAGATATTTTGCCTCGTACCAAGTAACTCCAGTTAGACACCTGGCAGTGATATTGCTCATGTAAACTTCTGAGACAATGCAATGCTTTATTATATTTGGAAAGTCTGCATTTTTTGTTCACAAGATTATAATTTTCAGATGTTAAGCGGAATGCGTGCATCAGTTTTTTTTCTCTCTTTAAGTGAAGCAACACGCCCTACACACAATGAGGTCTGTTCGCGGTTGTGGTGAGTGTATGCATTCAAAATGACTAACACATCACAGCACACATACATCACGATTTACACTGACAATCATGAGTCTTCTGCACAAACTATGATTCTGTCTTAGTGGAATGACTGACCAACACAAGGCAGCAAGGACCCACAGCAGATCCAGACTATCGGGGAAATACACAGAAGTAACATCAGATGTTATGAGCTAAACGTGTGTGGGAACTACAATTCATTTTTTTGGGGTGGTTATAGAAATATTCAACACACCACCATTGTTCCCTCTGTGTGGTTCAGGTTATGTCTGAATTGGCTAACAATTGGTGTCATGTCACAGTCACGGAGTCCGTGGCTTGGACGACCTCAGTGTTGACCACACGCATATGGATCTCATTGCTGCTGACACACCCCATGTAATTGCTCAGACACATCTTTCACATACAACTAGGCTTTAGCTGACTTTGAGTGGAGAAAAAAAATATTACCCTTCATTACCCCGAGCTGAAAGGACACTCTTTTAGCTTATTTACGACCAGAAGATCGAGGAAGGCAAGAAACTGAAATGGTCATCATTTCAGTGTCTTGCCTGGTTGCCTCCATATTCTAGTTTGTAACATACAAATTATATAGCTTCACCTCTGCTTGATTTGGTTCATGTCCACCATCACAAACATTGAGCAGCGCCAGAGTCAAAGTGATTAGCCCTTATTTGAACGTACTATTCAGCCCAACTCATAATCTTTACGGAGTTTCGAATGCATGTCTTCATTCTAAAACATTTTTGTACAATGAGATCAGACTTATACACACATGGAGGTATAGAGGTTCATGCTGAGTTATGGGGTGTCCTCATGTGAAATTAATTTACTTCAAAACGTGGCCCACTTTGATGAAGGAGCTTGTGGAATGTGGCTGCCTGCAGCTAATTTGAAGAAGAGCTGTGTGAAGGAAATGTTCGGGATGGATTCTGTAGAATCAAAGCACGCCAAGCACCAGAACAGATGGTGGATGCCATACATGATTGCCTAAGAATGTGGTATTAATTTAAATAACATGAATGCATACGGCAACTCCAGCTGCAAGAGATTTGTACTAGTGGTCTATTGCTGAAATATATATGTGGGATATAGAGGCCATATCATTGTTTTAAACCGTTGTTAAAATGGATTTTTATTCAATCATTACATTTGCCCAAATCCTCAGATCATCAGAATTTCAGCCTCTCAACAGTAATTTGTTTTTAACTCGCACACTGATTTTATATTGTGTTGAATCAAAACAACGCGTGCAAACATCAGATTTTACTCTAAAACAATCATCAGCATTTTAACCTATGCTTTGATATTTTACGCACTCTTAGTTTCTGCACTGTCAATTAGCAATAATGCCGTGATTTTAAATAAATAGACATTGAAATATGATTATTTTTTTGTCCATTGATTAATAGCCAAAATGAAAAATAAATCAGCCAAAACCAATTGTAAACATAGTAAAACACTTTAATATTACAATAATTAGTTGTACAGAGCTTGGGTGTACTGTAGCTCTTGCTTGAGGTCCAAAAAACGTGCATGGCAGGGTGTTAGAACACTAAATTATGCCGAGGTGTCAGTGTGAACGTGGATGGTTGTTCGTCTCTGTGTGCCAGGTGATTGACTGGCAAACAGTTCAGGGTGTCCCTACGGCCCGAAGAGAGTGAATTATAAAATGGATGGCTAGATAAAAATATTGGTTTCGTCTTGAGAATGACATGATCTCAACCAGGTTTGATTTAATGACCTGATAAGCACCATTATTCTGCACATCTTATCTGTGATTCCAGCTTCTTCATAATATTGGACCAGATTGCTTGATGGTATCCATGATCGCTTAAGGAAGACAAAATAAAAATGTATTGTTTCTAATCTCACTGTGACTCTTTTATTCCCCCTTTATGCTTCTACCACATATGTATAGACGCGCCAATGCAATCATTTTTAGCCCTTGTTTGCCAAAGAACAGCTGATATGATTTAACTATGTTGACAAACTGCTTATACTTTTGTTACAACAGCAAATACTCGCTACCACGCAGACAGTGAGGAGATTACACATCTGTGTGAAATGACTTTTCTCAGCTTTATCTTGATTTGCCACTCTGTTGAAAACCACATTGTTTTGTGCGTATGACTCTGTGTGGTTGTATTAATGTGGGACAAATAAAATAAAACTACAGCCTGATGATTCGTTGCATATGAGGTGAATAATTTATTGCAAATGTTTAGCACATCAATATTTATCTGACCTGCGCTCCCTAACCCCTGCAAATGGTGGCAGTCAACAGTACTGCATTACAAATCATCTTTCCCCATTGAAATAAATACAAATTAACACATTCCACCCCCTACCCTAAATCCACGTTGTTCTCTTTCGTGTTTAGTTTGCCAGTAAAGGTCAGATAATGTGTCAATAAACAGCATGAATATTTTTGTATTTATTGGTAATTGCCACTACAGAGTGCAAAGTAAACATTATTTTCGCAACAGTCAAAGGAAAAACTGTCTGAATGAGGCACCACTGTTGAAATGAACTTTTCACCTCATCCTTAAGGTGTACATGCCAATTTTACCGTTGATTTGCACGTTCTGCTGTTTTGATGAGCAACTGGGTTCAAACCTTAATTGTTTAGATGGCCTGTCCATCCATTTGCTAATATTGTGAACTGACTTATAAAAATGCAAAAATTTGCTTTTGATAAAAACTGGGGGGGGGGGGGGGGGGGTTAACCTTCAATATGTTCTTTTTTCAACGCTAAATGTTTGTTTTATTAAGGCGGCCACAAGATACCAAACATTTGCCTAGTATCTCCCTTGAAGCAAAAAAAACACCTTAAATGTGACCACAAATGGAGAATATCTTTTACATTGCTTCTCTAAATCTATTGCCGTACATCAGACTTGTGCCCGCTGGTTGAGGTTCTAGTTTCCTGGATCCCAAAATATCTATCAGTCAAGAACTTAATTAACTGTGTCATTTTCATGCCATGCTGTCAACCAAGGAGGTTGACAAAACTACTAATTTGGACAAAGGCTTATACGTCTGTTTTACATGTAGAGAGTAAATAGAAAATAAAATAAATATGTTCTGACACATGAAAAATCCACTTAAGTACTAGCATGAAGTATTTGCTCTTTGTAGAAAAGAGTTAGGTTTGTGAATATTAAATGAGGTAATCAATTACAATCTGCTTTCTTCCCATTCAGTGTGTAGAACTTATCCATAGTGACAGGGCATGTCTGTCTGTCTGTCTGTCTATCTATCTATCTATCTATCTATCTATCTATCTGATACCGATGCTCCTACCATATATTCGCCATTGTTAATCAAGAGTAGGAAGCATTATGTAAAGGTATGTGAATTAAACCTTTAAGATTGATGGTGTACAAGCACACAAACTTTGATTAAAGTTAAAAGCCAGAGGATGATTTTGTGTTTGCTCCGGTTTACCTGTTTCCAGCATTACATTGCTTCATTTACATTCACCGCAATCAACAAAAATGTCATCTCCACCAAATCGTGTTTTCTGCTATCTTTCACCAAGCGACAGCAATTTTTTTAGCGTCGCTGGCAGGGGTGTTTGTTGCCATTGGATAAGAACATTACCTGCATAGCATGAAAGAGGCAGGTGTTATGGGCTGAATAGAACCACTGTGAGATGATAGAAAGTGTTTTCAGTAGCATGAATGTAAGTAAACACCAGGCGATAGGAATGCCTTCCTTCTTAACTGAGTGTGTCAAATCTTGGCACACTGAAAATTGCTGTGAAACATGCTGCTCATTGTGTATGCAATCTATCAAATTCCATGTGTTTCTCCCCAAGAAGGAATGCATTCAGATGAAAAAAAAGATTGCATCCATATTGTCTAAATGATCTTTTATTAGAATAAACAAGTCAATATGGTACATTTTAGTATGGCTACTAGACTCGTGCAGCAGTGGTACAAACCAGTTCATTTGTTTTTTTAAAACATCAATTGTACAGCACCAACAACACCCTGCTAACACATTTCCGTACATATCATACTATGTGAAATACACAAAATACAATTTTAAAAATATATAAATTACACAAAGCGCAGTAATAAAATAAAGATCTTGTCAAAAGGTGAATTCTTGAATTTCGCTGAGTGCAACCTTGTTAGAAGTCAAACCAGAGCACTGAACTGCACTTCGAAGAGGTAGCTTCACATTCACTCAAATTAGGGCAGAGGAAAAGCCAACTCGTATAGTATTGAAATGAACACGATGAATTTGGCTCCACGCAAAACAATATTTACAAATACAATTACAAGACATGGTTACATAATTTTTTACAAACTACAGGCATTATTGCTATAATGACCTGAAATTTGTCATCTGCTGCTAAACTGTCATTTACTCCAGCTGCTTCCTGTCCATGTAACACTAAGTATAGCGGTTGTTTTGACAGTCATTGGGTAATTTAGTCTGGTGTCGCTGAGAACCTAACCGACGCAAACATAGAATTAGAAAAACTCAAAATAACACACGGTCTCATTTTTATGGTTCATTCATGCCCTTCAGATAGGCTTATTAATAATACATTTCATTGATAAGCGCCTTTCAAAAATCTCACTTTATAGTCACTTTATAGTCACAGTGTAAGTTTTTCTGTGGGTGAGCAGCAACAGCCACACGCGCCATCGATCACGCAACTCTGCAGCAACTCAAATAGATAGAAAGCTAGCTAATAGATAGCCAATAGCTATCAAGCTAATAGATAGCTCATGGATAGCTAGCTAGATAGCTAATAGCCAATAGACAACAACAGACAGCAAACAGAGATTAAACAAGTTAAAGCTTGAATAAACCAACATTTTTGGTCAATCCCAGCTCTCATGTAAATATTTTTGTTTCTGTCCATTGTCTGCTTCATTTAACCACAACACGAAATCTTACATGATGCAATTTACAACTCAGTTGTTGTTTTTCCAAATATTTATATATATCCCGATAAATAAATTCTTTTTTGTCTCCATTTATCTACAAAAATTTTGAATAGAAAAAAATACACAATGAATAGAACAAATATTGAGTGGAAAAATAATAAAGGCTCTGGATGAGTGAGGTTAAATGAATGTGCTTTTGTACATTGCCTTTTTGACACATCATCGACCCTGCCTCACACTTCAGGTATGACTAATGGATTTACATTCAAATCAACTGTTACACAGATGCAGCTGTTGAATTTATCTTCTGGCAATTAGTGATGCCTGCTGAAGAATAATGACAAAATGGAAAAGTGACTGTTGTTCCTGAATTAGTGGAGCAACCAAACCCCAGATGTCAAAATAACAATAAAAAAAATTGCGAGATCATACAGCGTATGTTAAGATTACACTTCAATATATGTTCTATTGCATAGCTTCATTTGCTACCTTTATAAATTACGAAATCAGATATTGAAATTACTGTACGTACGTCATTGGGACAACGTTGTCAATGTAATTTTCACTGTGGCTCCAGTTATCCGCTGTGTAGAACTGGGTTGATTATAAAGACAAAATAGATTATACAAATCTTCTATTGGACGTGATCTTATGATGCGGAATGTACAGTAAAAAAGGTGAGCTCTACAGTTTTAAAATTTAAAGAAATAAATCATTTTCATTTGCCATTCGATGCTGCCGCAACCAGATGGGTTGGTGCATCTCAAGTGAGTAGCTAAAATGAATGATCCAGCTGCCGGGTCAAAAGTCACTCAATTCCAGTCAATGTTTAACTGAGCAGGAGGCTCTCAACCCCACTTTTTTTTAATCAAGCAACACCACTTTAAAAGCACCTGCGGGGCATTACAGTAAGTACACCTGGCAACATTTTCTGCCATAAAAAAATCTGTGTGAACATTGCAGAAAAAATTCTGTGTTAACATTGCAGGCGGTTTGTGTATTTGTCAGTCTTGAATAATTTCAAGGATACATGCAAAATCTTGATCTGAACATTTGATGCTTATGTATACAATTTAATTGGCACTGTCAGAAATGTTTGTGGGTGTATTCTTTGTCTATCTATCTATCTATCTATCTATCTATCTATCTATCTATCTATCTATCTATAGCACAGTAATTATGCTATCTATCTAGCGAGCTAGTTAGCTAGATAGATAGATAGCATAAATGCATTCATTTAATCATGTATTCATTTATTTATTTAACATTTAATATATATATATATATATATATATATATATATATATATATATATATATATATATATATATATATATATATATATATAAAACTATTGCATTGGAGTGCCAGAATGAGACTTGAGGGGGGATAATGAGGAGTAAGTGTATTCTTCTTTGAAGGACATAAATTGAAACTTTACTGCTCTGTAATGTGTGGTGAATAAGATGATACACCCACGTTCTTATGAGTCATATAATCTGAATATTGTTTAAAATATTTATGACTGCACTACACTGTGGTTTTGTCGAATATTTTCACCCTTAGGTTTTATCAATGATGCATTGAACCAACTCTCCATTATAGTAAATAGAAGTTTTCACCTCTGACAGTGTCAGTAAGAATTGCACATTTTCTTAAATCATAAGATAGTCCAGGTGTACCCAATGCCAATTACCTGTGAGGGTAGAGCGGAGGAGCGTAATGTCAGTTTTGAACCTGTCACGCTGGTGCAGCAAATACGCTAGGGACTTCCACATCTGGAAAAAACATCAAATGGAGCTACCCATGAAGCGGAGCATGGTCAAAGCTTTGACCACAATAGAGAAGATGTTAGCTCGCTTCGGTGGCTCTTTGAGGGCGCTGATATGATTCTTGAGGTGGCGGAAGACGGCGTCGTCAAACATGGGGTCATCCGAAAATACAGCCTCCACCAGTCTGTGCGGGGTCCCAAACTCCACCATGAGGTCCTTCACCACTGGCGTGACCACCTGGTCCATACTGGCCAAGGAACGGATGTCCTCGATGTGGCGGGGGCTGATCTCCTCCAGGGCCCGGTAGAGGAGCCGTTCGATGACCAGGACGAGGGCATCTATGCGCACTCCCGTCTTGCGCTTGCGCTGCAGCCTCTGGTCCAGCTGCGTGACCAGCGTGTAGACCAGGAGCCGCGTCAGCTTCTCCTGCAATGCCGGGATATTGTCGGATTCCGGCTCAGACAGCACCTCGTCGCTGGTGGCGCCGACGTCTGGCGTGGTGCCGGTGCGCATGTCCGGCGTGGTCCCGGTGCGCAAGTCAGGCGTGGTCGTGTGCACCTTCGGTGTGTGGGTACGGACCTCCGGCGTAGTAGTACGCAACGTCGACGCAGAGGCCTCCGAGGACTGTTCCAAGTCCAGCTTGGGGATCACGTGTTCTTCTGCAGTGGTTTGTGGCGTCATGGCTTTCTCCACCAGCTGGTTGATGTCCGTGAGAGCGCCAGACACCTCGTCCGCATACGTCTCCTCGTTGGCGGGTTCCATCTCCAGCCAGAGGAAGAGCTGCTGCAGGAACCTCCACACGGCATCCTCAGTCATGGCGTACAGCACCTCTGGAGAGAAGATTTGACCATCCCAGTGGATCTTCCCTAGGGTTGGACATGGATGGGAAAATAAATGGTCAATAAATGTCTAGGAATATTTAACATGGGGCATTTTTTAGTTGGAAACTTTCCATGGGAATAAACAGAAAATTGAGGGTTATCTAATGCTGTCATATGTAACACATTACCTTTTCTTGATACTTGCACTATGTAGTTTTTTTAATGAAACTGTTTTACACATTAACAGTATACATCTCAGTGTGCTGACATTTTTACTATGCTTAGAATATCTTTTTTTATCCCTTTGAAATTGCTGCTGTGGACTGCAAATTTCCCCATTGTGGGACAATTAAAGGTTTTCTGGTTCTGATTATAAAATGATGCAAAAAAGGGGACATCAACCTCAAAACATTATTTATGTTGTACGCAGCCCTACTAGTAAAAAAAAGAATTGTGATTAATATTGCTTTTGTGAAATATGAGTTAATTGTTAAAATCCACCATTTTTTGTTCATATCAGGGGGCAGCCATGTTGCCAGTTGCTGTAACATCACCGGTTGCTCAAGGCTCTCGTAACAACCAATCATCGCCTTACCAGTCATCATGACTTACCTTCAGAAAACAGGTGAGCCACCCATTCATAATCCACCAATGTAACTAAGAATGCCGTTTTTAGATTAGTGGCCACTACATATTACTGTCAAGAAAATTTGGGTTTATTTGCTCTTTAATCAGAAAGTCATTGAAGCACTATGTTGTAGAATATATCTGAATGTGTAAGGCGCACCCAAAAGATGTTCTTCAAAAAAATGATCCTGCACCTGATACACAGTTGCGCCTTATATGTGAAGTCATATTGAGCCACAACAGGTCTAGCAACTACTGTCAGCAGCCACCAACTCCATTTCCACCAGAAGAAGTCATGGGTTAACCCAGCCTCTACTGTATCACTGTATAATGTGGTGTGCCTAATATTTGGAAAACTTTTATATATTTCTATATTGTATTTGGAAAACTTGTGATTCATTAAAAGTGCACCTTATACTCCTTACATACGGAAAAAGTTTGAAAATACACCATTTATTGGGGGTGCGCCTTATACGTACTCCGGAAAATATGTTAATTGATGATTCTTTCAGATTTATTTAATTGCCCATATATACCCATCCCATAAATACCCAAAAACAAGTGAGTAGTTTAGTCTATTATGTTTACCGTCACGGTGACGTGTGAGTGATACTCATAACCAACTTTGATGGACAATAGAATGGCATGAAAGTGTACACAATCACATTCAAATATCAAATCAGTCATTTTACATATGCATAAGTCACATCAATGGCTCAAGTGGTTCCTGTGGCTTGAAAGTTGTTTTGGGGAAAATGAGAGAAAAACTCAAGCGACAACTAATTTGAAAAAAAAAAAAAAAAATAATAATATCATAGGTAAGAGCTTTGCTACTATGTGTTTGCCAACAAATCCCAAGAAATTTATTAAACCGCCGAATGAAATGTTTGTTTTTACCTCCGCCAAGACAAAAAAAACAGCAGGTATGCAACAGCGATCTCACAGAAAATGCCCACCACGCCATTTGTCACATGCCCACTTGTACACGTGAAATGAGCCAATTTCACTCCACTGGTTCGTACTGTTAACTGTTGATCTATCTATCTATATACTCTATTTCTATCTATTTGTGTATTAATTTATTTATGCATAGATTTATCAATCTATTTACTTAATTCATTATGTGTCTGTTATTTGTTTAGCTTATTTTTTGGTGGGGAGGCTTTGTGTGAACGAATTTTTAAACAGACCGTAAACTCAGGTGTTCAAACACCATTGTTATAATGATGGACAAAATTAAATATATTTGGGGGGCACTATACCTACAATCCTGCACTTTTAAAAGTAATCGTTTGATTAGAATATCTGAACATCTGCGCAGGAGGGTAAGGTTATAAAATATATTTTTGGGTGATAAAGTAACGAAATAAACATCGAAAAGGCATTTATTTCCCTGACAGTGAGTCAATTTGGGCTGCTTAAAAAACGAAAAGCATTATTATTATTATTATTATTATTATTATTATTAAATGGCAGGTGGCTAAACGCTCTATAAAGTTAAATTCCCTTCAACATAATTAGTCGTAGGTTCTCGCATTTTCCCATAGAAAATTTCCAACTTCGACAGCGCCCGGAATTTGCAACAATCAGCTTACCCCGCCGTCCCCAGAGGACCGTGTCCATTAAGGGTGTCCTCGGGCGGCTCGAAGGCACCTCGTACACGTCATTCTGGCAAGACATGACGTACTCATACAACTGGGACGTGAGGCCCTCGGAGAAGCTTCCGATCTTCTCGTCGATGTACCGCTTGACTTTCCCGGCCCGATCCGGAACATCCATCTGGCTGAACTCGTTGTATAATTTGTCGACGCTCTCCTGGATGGAGTCGAAGTCGAACACCGGGTGCTGAGATTGCCGGACAGCCAGCGTGCTGGTACGGTAGGCCGGCCGAAGCTCCGGACACTTGGGGCCGTCGCTGCCCACGACGCTCGGGCTGCTGCTGTCCTCGGTCCGGGACCGGCGGTCCGGCGTCAGCGACACCAGGCACGCGTCCCGGTTCTTGAATGAGCTCTTGAGTGACCCGAGCATGCGCGCGAATTGCATTCGAGCGAAACGGAAGAAACGCAGGCGCTGCATTCTCTTGCCGGCGACCCCTGATTGCCTCTCGGTGGTCTTGAAAAAGTTCTTGACTTTCTTTAAAATCAGCTTCCAGTTTAGGTTGAAACGTGTGATGCGGGCCTCGCCGCGCACGCACGCGTCTCCGGAACCGCCGTATGTGTCTTGCGTTATGGTTCTGGTGATATCGACCGCCGCTAATTGCGCGTCCTCCAACACGACCGGGTCCACCACGTCGGGCGCCTTTGCCTCCTTCGGGTTGGACCACTTGAGAAGGATCCGCCTCACGGAATCTGTCATCTCGTTGACCTTCATGTCGGAGCTCCCGCACAGCAACTGGCGTGGGGTTCGAGCCCTCGCGAACACGTGTCGGAAGTATTCCACGGCCTTGCGGAAAATGGAGGCCAGGTTGGCCACACTGGACATGGTGCCTCGGATGAGGAGTGTGGGCTCTGACGGCCATTCGCTTGTGCTTTTGGCCACCGATAACGCCGAGTTGACCCGGTGCTTTACTTCGGACTCCATAAGTGAGGTGAGCTCCATGACGCCCTCGCACTTTTGCGGCGGGCTGTCCAGTGCAGCCGAGAATGTCTCCGTGATGCATTCGCTGAGCCTCGGGCTGCACCTGTCGATCGCCATGTTGACCTGCGCCTGGGACGCGTGACCACGCAGGTGTTCGATGAAGACCGGCTGCAGGTGTTTTACCACGTCTGACGTAATCTTTTGGATCACTTCGGTGATGGTGTCGACCAGGATGGCCTTGGTTTCGGAATCGGGCGTGCCGGCTACGAGAAGGGCTCTCTGGGGGGCGGAGATCTGGCTGACGCGCGCCTTCACGGCTTCCACGATAGCTTCCGGTTTAATGAGCTCCTCCATTGTTGCCCACCCCTACATCGGCCCAACAAAAAGAAGTAAAAGCAGAAGAAGAAAAGGGTCCGATTCACGTTTAAGTGATCCGCAGAAACACCAGATGCATAGCGTACTTCTAACAGACACGTCCTCTCCACCTGACCATGCATGGTCTCTTATGTCCTTTTAACAAAGCTGCCGGGAGAGAAGCGACAAAAGGTGACGTCACAGGCGAGTGGGAAACGTGCCCCCGCGGACCTTTTCTCGTGTGGCGACCGATGACGTCACCTGGGGAAGCGTGAAATGCGGCTTCCCGAGTCTGCGCTTGCAACGCATGACGTCACGGTACCATTTTCAAAACCACTTGGTGCTTTAACCTCAATGATAAGCAATGCCGGCGTTTCTACATTTGTATCTCGATGAATCTGAATATTGTGGGAAACTTTATTTTTGTAGTTAAATTCCAATTAGCTAATCTTATCCATGTTAAGGTTCAGAAATCATAAATCGGGAGATTTCCGTACTCGCGAATCTGATGTGTGTTAAAATAATGTGAGCGTTACAAAACAGTAAATTAGAAGTAAATAAAACATAAAATGCTTTCATTGTTTATTTATACATTCTATTAGTATAAAAATGTAATTTTTTTACATTTTCTTTTGTTTCACCTTACAAATAACTGTATTGCATCAATAGTTGCTGTGTTAACTATTGTGAATATTGTGGTCAAAATAATAAGACTTAACGTGGATGGAATCTAAAAATGAACTTTATGATTCACAAAAAGTTAAAGACATTTTGTTTAATTTCTCTAACGATAAACCCTAACTGCACCACTTCGGGGATTCACAAGTTCCACGTGCCATCATCACGAGTAATATTGAGTATTTTCTGTAGTAGGCCTACATGATAATCACAAGCGAGACACATTCCATTTTAAAAAAGTGCATTTAATATTTTTGTAAGCCACTTGCACACTGTATATCACAAAAATTTTACCGTATTAAATATGGTAATTTCAAAATTGATCGCATCGTTAATATCACCAAATTTGTTTGACTCAATTGGTGGAAACAATCTTGAACAGCAAGTAGTAAGAGGAAATGTCTCAGTTATTTAGGACCTTAATCAATTAATTAGTAAATCATTGATTTAAATTAATACTGTTGTTAGTGTTTGTGTAAATTATATATATATATATATATATATATATATATATATAATTTATATAATCTCTACTCTCTCTCTTGGCAGTCCATCAAAGTCGAAGATGACGTCGCTTCCATTGCTTTGTGGGGTATTGGACAGTGGTTATCGGCGCTGGCGTCGATGCCACTGTAAGTGACTATGAAGCCCGATTCTGGAGCCACAAATCCACACACACACACACACACACACACACACACATATATATATATATATATATATATATATATATATATATATATATATATATATATATATATATATATATATATATATATATATATGTATACAGTAAAGTCTCGTTATATAGATACTCAAGGGAGTCCGAAAAATATCGATATAACCAGGACTATCGATATATCCCATCCTGCGCCGAACTGCATTAAACAAAAGCCGCCAAAAGAGGGCAGCCAAGCGCCATATAAGAAACGGAGCTGGCCATTAGCTCCCTTTTTTGTTCCCCCAATGTTGCCTCAAAATGGCACATATAATTCTTTAATGATTGTAAACATGTATGCTTTAATCTTCAGAACCACAGTGTATTTGAAACATATTCATAACTGGATGTGTAACAAGAAAGCATATTATCCGAATCTGAAGCCATTGTTTGGATTCACAAGCAATGCAAGACGTCTTGGCGTGAAGTCATTTTTATTTGCATTTGAATAAAAAGTGACATGGGCTGTCCTTTAATACACAGTATGGAATGTTAATAATTTTCAAAATCATCGCGCATCAATCTTCTTCTGCTTCCCATTTTTACCTTTTAACACAAACGCTTCAATCTCGTCTGCTACACACGAGCTAGCGTCTGAAAATGAAAATGGCTCTGCTACAGGAGTGCTGGGCACGTAACCAAGTCACCTGACCAAGTCGACCAATGGCGCGACTGATGGCGTGACACGTAACCAAGACACGTGACCAGGTTGACCAATGGCGCGACCGATGGCGTGTCACGTGACAAAGTCACACGGCCAAGTCGACCAATAGCGCGACCGATGGCGGCTCATGTGACCAAGTCGACCAATGGCGCGACCGGTGGCGGCTCACGTAACAAGACACGTGACCAAGTTGACCAATGGCGCGACGGATATATCGATATAAACAACAAAAATGGCCGGCGGGGGATGAAAAGGAGCACCGTAATAACCGGATTATCGTAACAACAGGGTATCGTACTAAACGGTACTAATTATACATAAAAAGACTAGAAATGTGCAAGGGAAACGAAAATAATATCGTAATAAGCGGTACTATCGATATAACCGATATCGATATAACGAGACTTTACTGTATATATATATATATATATATATATATATATATATATATATATATATATATATATATATATATAGTGTCAGGATTAAATATTTTTTTCTGAGGAAGTTGATTATTTGTGCATTTGCATGGCCTGGGGATTCTCTATATTTGTTTGCAGAGGACATAAATGTTCAGATAATATAGTCAACTGCCCTTGTGACATGGGTAAAGTGGACCCATCCCTAATCATCTCCCTGCCACACAAACGCACACGCACACACACACAGACACACGCACACACACACACACACACACACACACACACACACACACACACACACACACACACACACACACACACACACACACACAAATCAGCAATATGCGGTCACGGTCGTGCAGTTAATCTGATAATTATATTTTATTGCATGAATGGATTTCCATAATGATTATGGGAAATTCTTCCACGCAGGTATCATGTTTATGGATGAAATCAATGATATCCACCGCACACATCCGCAGAGCCTTGTGCCGCGATCAAATCGCGAAAAAATCTCCAGCATCAAGGATACCATATAGAACACAAACTAAAAAAAATAGTCTGAAAAATGAACTTTTTTTCAATAACCAAATTGTTAACTGAATTGGGCGGGGAATACGCTTAACCCCCACCACCAAATTCCTTTGTGGGTCGCAAAACCTATTTGTGTCTTTTAGCTCTTCCATTGGACACCCAATGCTTCCACAATAAACAAATCAACAAAACAAGCATTCACACAGGAATTAACATTAACTAATCACCCCCCCCCCATATCCTGATACCCTGCCCTGGAGTTCAAGTCCTCTCATGTTTTTCGTAGTGTCCAGTGTTGGGTATACCTGATGAGTTAGCACAAAGTTCTGTCTCGTCTACTCTGTGACCCATGTAGCCACAGTTGAGGCAAGCCCCAGTTTAGAAATTCTCATCTGCGTGTAACCAAATTTCACCAAGCAGCATAGGTTCTTCTTACAATTCATTGACTGGTACTGTGGTCTTGATTGCAGGATAAGTGGTTCTCCCTGTTATGTGATCGCCTCTTGCAGTCATTGAGTATCTCAGATGGCAGTCGCATGTCCTCCTGCTTGCGTTTCCAGATGAAGGGCCACACTCATGAGTTACCCTGTGGAGGGATGCTGGTCAAAAATCAAAGTACAATGATGAAATACAAGGCGAGAAGCTCTGAGGCAGAATGTCAAAAATGTCTTGGATAAACAGGCAACAAAGTTGAGAGCTAGAGTCAATAATCCCTCAGCAGGTTTTCAATGTAGATCAGATTTAAAAAGTAGCTCAATGATGTGTAGAGGCAGATGTGGTTCTGGAAGGAACACCCTCCAATTCCGCAAGAGACTGAATAAACAAACAGGACATGATGATGACAACACCATCTGCGCCATGCAATTGACCTCCTTTTGGTTGTCTAAAATGTTGTAATAGTTTTTGGCATGCTAGATTAGACTTGCCCTGGCACTATATAAAGTTGCACCTTTTGTGTCAGCACAGTGGCGCCAATCAACTAAACTACAGCTCCGGTACTGAAAACGAGTCCCACACTGGCCCTTAGCAGTGCTGTGGTTGTGCCAAGCCTACCTTTGGAAATTCTGTTTCAAAAGTTCATCCATCATTTAATCTATCCTTATATTTTTGGACGTTTTATATATGTGTACAACTTTGAAAGGTGCCAGCCCTCCCATGACCCCCATTAGGACAAACCTGACAGAAAGTGAATGGATGGATCTTTTTTCGTCAATTCATTATGGCTTGAAATGAATCCTGATAAGGAAAAATGTTCCCCACCCAAGATGTAAAGGCCACCAGCCGCTAATCAGACATTCTACCTTTAAAAGTTACCTTTTATTTGTGACAAGTGCAACCCAGGAAAACTTTCCCTCTGGCTTTCTATCAAACGAGCAATTATCGCCTTCTCAGCAGCCCAGTTTCTTCGTAACTTTGTCTTTCTGACAATTAGCCCGCTATCACATCAAAAGTTTCTATCCCGGGAGCACAAATGTGTTGATGGAATCATTAAGCAGCCTTTGCAGACGAACGATATTATGGTGCAAATGTATGATCCACTGGTGATCACTTTCATAATTCTACTGACATTTTTGTAGGAAGCAAGGATGTAAAAAGTGTATTTATTAAAACCACTGCATTCTTGGTGATCTTTGCAGATGCAGATTAAAGGACAACCGACACCATTTTTTGTTTCTTAACTGACATCAGAAAAATGTTTTATACAGCATCTGAAAATACCCAAAACATGCAGTATGATATTTGTAGTGAAATGCAAAACACCAATAAAAATGATTTCAAGTGTCCCAAAACTACTTCAAAATGACCTCAGAAAGTTTTCCCTGTATATATATATATATATATATATATATATATATATATATATATATATATATATATATATATATATATATATATATATATATATATATATATATATATAGCTGCGAGAGTGGTGTGATATTAATACACGTCCGCTAGAAGATGCCGTTGGCCAGGAAATAACTTAATTATATATACTTTTACTATTATGTCAACATAATTTCCAACAGCCAAAAACGTCTGTGTAAGCTCTCAGTCGTACAGGAGTGGTCCATCGATGAGAAGGTTTCTTCAGTCGTCATCTGTACAAATTTGAAGGTGTCGGACGTTTCGCCTCCTATCCAAGAGGCTTCGTCAGCGAACTAAAGTCTGACTGGTCGTGTCGGCCCTATTTATATATCCCTAATGTCCAGACATGGTGGCGCCGGACACAGCTATGATAGGTCCCTACTCTCAGGTTGAGGGGGGCAGAGGACCCCTCCCTGTGGCCCCACTGATTGTTCCTACATTCCTGACTAACGACTGGCCTATTTCCCCCACTCCCACCGGTATCACCTCATCAGCATTACGAATGTTGCCTCACCTGTGTTGCCTAAACAGGCTATTGTATGAACGATCCAAATTGAACTTCACCCCACCAGACCGGTTTAACGAAGGATTTAGTTGTTTAATGAGAATCGCTTCTTTTACTCCCCTTTCAAACCATCTGCGTTCTTTCGATTTTAACCTCATTGTCGTCAAATGAGTGGTTGCTAGCTTTTAGGTGCAAATGTACTGCTGATTGAGGCCCACTAGTATTATCCCTGCGATGTTGCTACTCCCCAATGTACTGCTCTTTACAATTTTCATTCTTACATTCTTACACTTAGGGATATATAAATAGGGCCGATACGACCAGTCAGACTTTAGTTTACTGACGAAGCCTCTTGGCCAAATAGTAATGCAGGGTTCACTGCTATGAAAAGATGGTCTTTGTTTCCTTCTTGAACATGTTCTCATTTCCACATGTAATCTTTGGAGTATGTGCAGTTACTCATTTACATATGACGAGTACGTATTTCACAACGAGATTCAACTAATCTCATTTTGTGAACAATTTAAAGATGAATAATGAATCACAAGTCAAATGAGCAAAAAACGTGCTCATCATCGTTTAACTTGGAAGATTTGCCAAAGATGAATTATGTTGTACCCACCCCCCAAAAAAAATGTACAAGTAAAGTGAAAGTTTATGAATGCAGAAAAAAAATCAAAAGTCCAATGAGAACCGAACAAACGCCAAAATGCACAGTAAAACAATCATTCCCTGCATGCTGCAGATAATCCCCTCCCTCCTTCATTTATATGAAATCCTACGATATGCTGCCACTGCACATCCAAGTGCAGTCGGTGGATGCAGCAATATGACAACTTTATATTTGTTTTTTTTATGCACACTTTCAGAGAGTGTAAATCGAATTTATAGTCTGAACCTGTTGTTGTGTCCACTTGTGTTTTCTTGTCAGACAGCAAACGTTGCATAGCACTGTGTTCCGTTACGCTGCAGGCTCATGACAAAGAATATAAGAAGACAACCTTTTGCCGGAATGCGTGTCGGCACAATCAGTATGCTGACCGCCCACACACTCGGTATAGAAATCTGCACTATACAGGATACTCACATCGCATAATGTTTGACGTTGGCGTCTTCAAAGGAAAACTTGACACATTTAATCTGATTTACAGTATATATATATATTGTGCTATTGTGTGTTTCTCCATGATGAAGTTGAACAAAGGACAAATCCGCACACATGCCGGCAAGAGGATATTGTAGAAGCCTCATTTGTTGGGAAAATATTCCAAATGTGCATACACACAAACAATAGTATGGCTAATCTACAGAATTTGCGATATTTCAATCCGAGCCATTATCTCTCACTGTCACACAGCATTGTCGTAACCCCACATAAATAACAAAAACTGTTTTGTGTTATGTGAAGCCACATTGCAAAAAAGTCTTTCATTTTGTCTCTCACGGCTGAGGTGTAGCTATGATTGAAACAGTGGCGGGCCGTTCATGTCACTCCTCGGCCTTCAGTAGTTTCCAGGTAGGCCTTCAATTTTTATAAAACAGAGAAAACATATTGTACTGTAGTTGTGTCAAATGAAAAATATAACTCTTATGGTTTTGCACCGAAAATGGGCAGGCTTTTTTTTGCAGCCGCGAGCCTGATTGTATTACAACTGTATCTTTGGCAAACAGTATCACACATTTCTCTGAAAGTGTTTGAATTCTCTCTTGTGTATTAAAGGTTCACATTTTCCTCTTACAGCCTCTAAAAGGAAATTGTCATCACATCAGAAACACAGTCCGGTCTAATCGTTTTTCCTCCCACCCGGTAACCACAAAATCCTTTCTCCAATGTCATCGGTTACATGCTGACATGCCTTGTGAAAATGCTGACAGCGCTTATACAAAATAAAGAACCATCAGCAATGTTTTGCGTGAACTGTCAAATAGAGTATTGTACGATTGTGTTTTTGTTGAAGTCTGGAAAAAGAAGCACGCAAAACATAAGCGCGTGATACAACTTGAGTCTCATGTTGCGTCAAGCATCCAATTTGGGGGAACCTGCTGTGAATCAGGTAATAGGACATTCCCCCACCAACAGACAGAGACGCACTAACTAGGATAACGGTGCATTGGAGGATATTCATTACTCATTATGTACTAGATCTGTTTATTTTTTTGTGTTTTCATTCCCATACTACATTCCATTATTCTATTATTTGATATAGCACCCCAATTACGAGCATAGGGTTTTGTGTTTGTCATAAATAGGGTGGCAGTTCAGCTGACTTTGGGTATGAGGGTACTCAATAAATTTGTCACCAGCCAATCACGCGGCACATGTGGACAACTATTTACAATTATGGACAGTTTACTGTGTACTTGATTAAATGTGAGTCAAATATAGTTAATTTAAATTTAACATATAATTAACACTTATAATAATAATAATAATAATAATAATAATAATAATAATAATAATAATAATAATAATAATAATACATTTCATTTATAAGCACCTTTAAAAACTCTCAAGGACACTTTACAGTCAGAGGATATTTTTTTTCTGCGGGTGAGCAGCGCCAGCCACACGCCTACATTAAATTGAACATATCGAAAAATAATTTATTATAATTCTAAATATATTTAAAATACCTTTAAAAATATTCGAATGCCTTGAACCACCTGTCCGTTTTAATAACCAAGTTGACTTAAAAGCCTAGGTTTGCCCAGCCGTGCAAAGAGCCGGTCAAAATTAACCAAACTCTTATTTTGACAATGGACTTATTTTGAAAGTAAACGGAAACGAAGAACATCAACAGATGCACGTGTTCACCTCTCGCTTGCCGTATTTCCTTCCGCGAATGTTGACACATGAATGATTGCTAACTGGACGCTTGCCTTACAAATAAATATTAATTAGAGACCAAGAAAAAAAAAGTTCAGCTATGGAATGGATACCTCCGAGGAGTCGTCACGGATGAGATAGCATCAAATCCGGCGCCGTTCGCCGCCAGGTAGTGAGAAACTTATTATCTTTACACATCAATCCAGTGCTACGTTATTAGCTTTTCTGACACTTGCAGTTGTCATGGAAGTTCACAAAATGTTTTAGAGTTTCATCTTTGTTTTAGGGTGCATTTATATTGCAAATAACAATGCTGGCGTCTTTGTGTTCACTTTTGTTCAAAAATAGTATTGCATTTTTTTCACTCAACAAATATTCAGGAATGACGTCTCTGAATTCAGTCAATATAAATAGATTAAAGCATCGCAATAGTTAACTTCTCCTTACCTGTAAAACTTAATTGCATTACAAAAAAAATCATTTTAAATCCTTCATAGCGTTGCGGAAGGACGTCAGATGACGTGACGGATCGCCTGCAAAATGCATGCATTGCATGAGTCGTTCAAAAATATATAAGCCGTCTTTGTTTATGATCTTTACGGTTCCCATCAATGCATCCATCCATATTGTATACGTCTTGTTCTCTTAAATCTATTACTGCTGACTTTGATTGAGAGGGAGAGTACACAGCGCAGTGGTCGCCAGTCAATAGCAACCAACATGAACAAACAACCAAACCACACGCACGTTCACTTCGATAGGTCGTTTAGAATATTGCGTGAACCGCGTTTAAAAAATGCGGGTTAAAGCCACTGTTTTATTTTCCAATCTGTACCGTACGATAGGCTTTGCTCTTTGTGTAAAATCGCCCTCAGTCATCTCGAAATCTTTAGCTTTTTGCATTATGCAAATTGCCATAGAAAATGGATGGCCTGTCATAAAAGAATGGATTTAACTGAATATTTTTGTTGTAGTTCTGTTTAACCTGACTGCACTATGAATGGTGGCAAATATTCTGGATTGTGCAAAATATAATAATTATATTATATAAAATATACAATACAGTAAAGTCTCGTTATATCGATATTCTCGGGAATCCGAAAAATATCGATATATCCAACCCTATGCGCATGTAATTTTCTCCTTGCGGTCATAGAAATAGTATTGATATAACCGGGACTATCGATATATCCGATATCGATATAACAAGACTTTACTGTAATTCATAGATAGCCATGAAACCTGATTTGTTTCTGTTTATTTTCTACTCCCCAGCATTAACCTGCATGAGATATTGTATAAATAAAAATAGCATAGAAATATTTATATATTATGTAATAATAAGTGCTTCCTATTTGAGTTAAAAATGCCTGATTAAAAAAAGAAACTACATCAACCTTTGATTAAACATTTAAAATATTCCATTCTTGACAAATATTTTCTTCGGAGCACAATGCAGGTGCCAAAAATTCCCAAAAAAATCAACTACTCAAAAATCACTACTAAAAAAAAAGTCACCGGAAATGCCCTTTAAGCTATGGAAGCCATCTATCCGACTGTCCTGAGCACACATTCAGAAGTTAATCAATAACAAATGGCCATTGTTGTCCATCCCCAGGAAATGTCTTCAATAGAGCACAGTGTCACTGATCAATATGGCCTCTTTATGTCAATTATTTTGTCAAGAGCGGGCCTGTCTTTTGCGAAATGTTAATCCTCTCATTGGCTGATTTCGCCAAAGCCCCCATTTGGCCTGCCTTTCACGTTTCATTCATTCAAACAGGCAGGTCCACTGCCACAATTACCACTGTGTAATCTGAATGTGACTCGTGCTGCTGTGGAGGTCATGGTAGATTGACACGTGTCCTTTTTGAATGGTTGCTCAAAAGCTAATTTATATGCATGCTTTCTCCAATGAGATGTTTTAGCACAAGGTTAGGACACTATTATCACATAATGTGGCACCTTCATGAGCAAACATAACCAAAATCAGTTTTGTTTGAATGTTTCTTTAGTTTTCACCCCCATATTGTACCAATGAGATAAACAGCGCAATTAATTGCATCGAATTACTTGCACATTCAGTTCCAAAGCAGATATTAATATGTAATTGTACTTAATTTAAAAGTACGCCTATCCAATATGTAGAAAATTAGATGAATGTATTGTGTTACCTCTCGTATACATGTCTGTGAGGTGGTTTGACTTTATTGTAGTTTCATTTTTTGAGTGGCTGGCAACCTATTCAGGGTGCACCCCACCTGCCGCCCAAGGATGTGGATTTGGGGTTTAAATAATATATGGTCAGTTTGCTTTCTCAGTGAACCCCACCATTTCAAGATTTACTATGATTTATTCTATTATTTTTCTTTCTGGGACACCTAATGCTACATTCATGCTGTATTAACTGCAGCCGTGGAAATTACGTTTCAGGTCCTCCGTGGATGAAACAGGATAGAACTGAGACAATGTGGGAGGATGAGAATGAGCAAACATAACAGTCTGCGAAAGCTGTGGAAGCCTGGACGAATGACATTGTCCTTTCTCGTTTTGTCACAGTTCTCTCAGCAAGTGAGGATATATGGCCTCTGTTGCAGCATGTTCAATGATGATAAATCCTGGCGTGCGATTCTATAGCCTGACATGGTGTGTGCAGTGTTTGAATAAAGTCTTGCCAGGCAGCCGAGCTTCTATCGAGAATGCCTTGAGAGAAAGTGAAACCCAGCGCATCAACCCTTGATTAGAATGTGAGAAACGTGATGTGCACCTTCAGAAATAACAGCCCACGAGAGAACGTATGGGCATATGCAGGCCGAACTTTAGTGCTGTTTGAAGGCTTCAGAGACTCAACAGACCTATGGACTGCTGCAAATACAGAAAGAACATAGTAAGAATACTGACAGAGACTTGAATGCGAATTAAAAACACCAAATCCGACAGTTCAAACTGTGTAGTTTTGCCTGCTGAGAACATCACGTCCAGCTACTACAAACCAACAAGTATTCACTGAGAAACTCAAGCTATCCACACTTCCTCAAGTTGCCGTCCAAAGTTCCGATTGCATTCGTCTGTCGGAGTTGTCTGCTGATCAGTTTTGTATGGAATACGTATTAAGTGACCATTTAAATATGTGTCTTTTGCGACATTGAGAGTCGGAAAAGAAAACAAATGTATAGCTAGATAGCTATTTAGCTCATAGAGAACTAGCTAGATTGCCAGCCAGATAGCTATATGGCTAATACATAGCCAGCAAATAGATGCTAGACGTCTTTACTGTTGCATTTTATTTTTCTTCCTTATAAATCATAGCCATTTCTTTTATAACATATAATACATGTCATTTATAAGCGCCTTTCAAAACTCTCAACACCACTTTACACTCACAGGATACGTTTCTTTATCTGGGTGAGCTGCGGCTGCCGCACGCACCAGCGTTCAGTCAACCCGAAAATTACTCAAATAGATAGAGAGCTAACAGATAGCCAGCTAGATAGCTATTTAGCTAATAGAGAACTAGCAAGATAGCCAGCCAGCTATCTATATGGCTAATACATTTGTCACATACACTTGCTAGCTAGCAAGACTAATAAATAAATAAATAAATATATTTTTCCGGCAAAATGTACAATGAGTACTAAAATAAACATAACAATAATAATGATGCGCTTTGGCGCTTGAGGCGTTTAGCTCATGTTTTTTGACACTTCAAATGTAGTTTTATTTCTGAATTATATTTATACCTGACTCTGTGTACTCACAGCAAACTAATCGAGGCAGACTGTGATGCAGAAACTCTGTTGGAGTCCATTTGGCCTCAATTGTATCAAGACATGAATCAACCATCAATTGTACACAATGATAAAATAATAAAAATCAGTAAAATACTCTTCACTGTTTTCTAAAATCCAGTAATGTAGCAAATTGCAACTACTATTAAAAAAGGCAATCTTGCCAAATCTTACCCTGTGGATAATATATATATATATATATATATATATATATATATATATATATATATATATATATATATATATATATATATATATATATATATATATATATATATACACTCTCTCACACACACACACACACACACACACACACACACACACACACACACACACACACACTTCAGTCGGCCTGAAACACTGGTGACACATCCATCCAATCCAATCCGTACACTGGGGTTGTCTTGTCTTGTCCAGTATGTGGAATTCAGTCGTAACCTTGCCACCGTATCTCAGCGGACTAATCATATGTGATAGCTCTGATAGGTGTTAACTAAATTAATTTCATAGCCTATTAATTTAGAGAACTGCAATCACAATGTGTGTGGGGGGGGGGGGGGCGACATCACTGTTAATCTCAGTTGTTTGTATGGTCTCGCATGTTAATGTTCTCGGGTAAAATAGCAATTTGAGTTACTGCTTCTACAATGATGTTGTAACAGGAACATGTGTGAGGCCTTGCTCAGTGTTGTGCGATTTGGCAAATGACTTCTCAAGGCTGTGGTTTAGTTGTTGTCGGATTTTCGCTTTTGTTTTTTCAACTGGATCATTGTCTCATTGTGTTGCAGCTATTTAACTGCCAGCCCGAACAATGTGTGGACGCCGTTTGAATGAGATCTCTGTTTAAGGAGGTTGTCCAATGTTTCCCTCGCACTCTGATCTGGTTAATATGATTCTTCTCAAAGCCGCAAAAACAATTGCACTTTACGAGCAACGACTCAAGTGAGACACATCCAGCACCCTAACCCCACCACCTCGACTGCCGAGATCCACCCTCGGTGCAGTGACTGTAACTTTTTGATGAAAGATATCTTCTGAGTTTCTGCCAAGGCATTTGAAAAGACTCCAAGCCCTAAAACCAGGATGGCTGCAGCGGGTGAGACATCTGGATAAATGTGTGAATGGATTTGACTGCTTTTCCTGCATCAGAGAAAACGCTGGAATCAGATGAAGCGCTGTTTAAACTTTAATCCATCTGCCAGGGCCCCCAAAAATGCTTCTTTTGAGTAGATTTAATATTTACTTAAGAATATTAGAATTATAAACTACATGAAATTGTAAAACGATCATGTATGATTGCTGGCTGATTAAGGTCAAAGTGTTGAGTTGAGTCTATTTTACATCACACTAACTGGCGCTAATGAGTTGGCTGTCATTGAAGGCTGTAAGTGTTTTTGATGATTATGTGCATTTTAATGAAAAACAATGTCTCTTTGACCGAGCCTTGTAAAGCGGGGCACATACATACTGATAATCTGGTTGACTTTTCCCTGTCCCTCAAAACTGTTTTGAAAACAGCCGGTGATCAACCAAGCCACTGACTCTGTGACAGTGACTTAAAATGAGACTAGATCACTGTGTTGCTGGACACGAATAGAGTAGCAACTCGCTACCATCGGGCTGAACCTCTGATAGAGAATAGACAGAATAGCAGTTATCATATTTAAAAGTCCCATGCTTAGTTGGCCGCCAAACACAAGGCCCACAATGGAAGCACAGAATACCTGGGGTCAATCTGAGGTGAACAGACACAGCCGGTTAAACTGTCATTTTTGTGCAGGAGATCTGGCCTTGGAATAATATAGGACTTGGTAATCTCCTTCACAGGACATAGTTTAGGACTCCTTGTAAAGCCCTTAACGGGAAGAGCTCATTTGCCAGGTTACAAATCTATCAGTTCATGGAAAGGACAACATATTAAAAAGTCTACGCCCTGTTGTTTTATGGATGTTGATGCTTGGGACGTCCAGGGGCATGGTTTTCAAACCAAGAAGACTATGTTTTACTAATGTAGCACTTAAATTTGCATATACTCTCAATACATAGTTTGGCAGAGCGCGGCAGAAGTTGGGCGTCTGTCATGAATGACTGCGCCCCTGGCCGACAGTAAAAGGCAATCTTTCTGTGTTAGTCTTTTTTCACAGTGTCCGACCGAACATCTCTGACAACCTCCAAACTCACCACTTTTTAAGAGCTTTCCAATATGGCATTTTTGTCAAATATCAATATTGCATCATCAAAGACAACCTACCATTTTCAACACTGATCTCTGTCATACACAGCAAACTGTGTTGCATGTTTCCTTCACGAGTCTCTATAGCTATTAACCCAAATAAAAATGACAAGGAGAAAAATGCAGTTGCTGTATAGTTAACAAATAAATGAACAGGTCAATCTTGTTATTGCGACATACATTTGGTTGATGGGCGACGATTCCAGTTTTTTGGGAGCGTTATTGTGGAATCTCCTTTTTTTTCTCCCTGACTTCGTGCATGGTCACTCACATTAAATAAATTGTGTGAGCACCTTGCAAGTGTCGAGTCCTTCACATCTAAATTAGTTCAGTGTTCAAAATGCAGTTAGACACACCCGACAAGGCAATCTTGTCAGACTCCCTTGTCACTGTCGAGTAGTGCATCCATCTATCTTTTGTCAAGAGCATTTATAATGTTCAGGGTCACTGAGAAATCTGTTGCCGATTCCAGCCGAGACAGGAAAAGTAAACCCTTGAGAGATGATCCGTCATCACTAGACAGACTCTAAAGCTGTTCCTATACCGTTTAATTTCGAAGTGTTGCAAACTGCATAACTTCTAGAGATTGAGGTACTCGCATTACATCCTAGAGGTGTCTGTAGTGTGTGTTTCATAATTTTCTGGACAATTTTGATTAGCTTTAACCTGTAATACCTCTCTTTCATGTAACTACCATTTAAATTTTGAATTGCAATAAAACCAGCAGGCAAGTCTGGACAACACATGTCAAGCAGTTGTTGCTGCCCTTTCCCCGTGCTCTAGTTTTATTACGTTCTATCACACCTGTCAATGCACAGCAACCCTTTGGAGAGGAAGGTGAAACCTTCATGTTAGTCATCAGATAACTGACCACGGCATGAGAAGAACAATTCTAATATGGCATTCTTAATTTAATACTTTCATTGAAATTATCATGTCAAATCACAATTACAATTCTTGTAAAAAATGACAAACATAAACAGCAATGTATGAAAAATTGTGTGTCCACAGGATCATTCAGTCTAAGGACTCATTCATAGCAATGCAAGGACAGACCGAATGAAATACAAAAAAATGAAATTATACGCACTTCTTGCATTGTATTACCATAATCAGCTACCAAACAACAGGAAAAAGCCAGAACTTTCTGGCTCATGCGCAGTTATATTGTCATACACATCTGAATAGTTTATATTCCCTCTCTCGAACCCTCCCCAACCTAACATTATAGTAATCATACATTTGATTTCTAAGTGCATTTCAAAACTCTCAAGGACACTTTACAAAAAATTTCCATGACTGTAAAGTCATGGAATTTTTTTTGTGCGGGTGAGCAGCGGAAGCCATTCGCGCCATCTTATAACACATTATAAGGATATAACAGATATATCAAATCGAAATGTTTTCATCCTTTGAATTCCGACGTAGCAACTGTTGTCAAGATAATGTAATTCATTGTCTTTCAAACTTAAGTGTTTGTGATGCTGGCCTTGGCCTCAGCAGAGAAAAGACGGAAAACTGTTAAGAGAATTTTGATTCACATACCGCATGAAAGGATCTGAATTGCATCTGTCCTGACCTTGTGATCAATTCATTTTCTGAATCTGCCGCCGATTTAGAGAAAGCCACACTCCTTTTCCAGGTTAATAAAAACGACACCAAACCAGCGACCGCGCTGGACCATTCATACCTTTTATGCCCTCATCAATTCTCATTTCAGTTAATAGTTTTTTTGCGGAAGAGGTTTGGGGAGGCAAATATGGTGGTTGTCGGTCTTCCAGAAATGTGGGCGGCTGGATGTTTGATCTATTGTGACACCTGATTTTTAGGGGAATCATGAGAGACAGCGGCGTTATGAAGTCCACTTATTGTATTCTTGCATAGATTTTGTCAACCTCATTCACATTAGAATGCAGCACTTGGTCTCTCTATCACGAACTGTGGACCCTGCAATTTCAAATAAAATCTTTTTTACGACACCGGTCGCAAAAATGAAATCAACCTAGTTGTAATGTAAAACCATAAAACACCACGCACAAATAACACACAGCAATTTACTAGCCAACCACTTGACAAATATATGCTCAGTACAAGTCTTGTCTACTAAATTCTTCAACTGGTCGAACATCAGATGGACTCAAACAACGTGACAGAAAATGGATGGATGATAGAATATATATTTTTTTCTATAGTATGCCTCATATATATATATATATATATATATATATATATATATATATATATATATATATATATATATATATATATATATATCCACAGTAACTGCGAGACGATACTGTATTTCAAATGATTTTTTCTGAAGTGTTGGCAGTTTATTATGGCCTGCCAAGCTTCTACTCTTGCCTACAACTGGAGGTTGCCTATAGAGCTTCATTTCTTCATTCTAATTAGTGATCGCCCCCGGGAGGCTTTTCTCTTTGGGGTTATCGGATTCTATGTGTACTCCTCTTAAGACTTGTCTCTACGGACTACTGCTTTCCTCCGCCTTTGCTGAGACATGCTCTGCAATTGCATCAACAGGATCTGCTCATCATTCCAGCAGATAGAAACAACATTTTAATGTCTTTCCTGACAAAAGTGAGATGGAAAAACAACGTCAAGGAATTCATGCGTTAGTGTGTGCTTTGTACCACGAGGTGAAACTCCAAAATGGGAAGATGACCTTGGAGATCTTTATGTGGCTCCCGGGACTTGATCATCACATTAATATTCACACTCTATCTCCATACTGGAAATATTCTGGGACTATTTCAATGCTACCGAGATAGTGGTGCAGTGTATTCATCCATCCATTCATCCATGTTCTAATCCGCTTACACTCACTTAGGTTGCGGGCCGTGCTGGACCCTATCCCATCTGTGTTCGGACAATAGGTGGGGTACACACTGACCTTGTGGCCAGTCAATCGCAGGGCACACAGAGACGAACAAGCATCCATGCTCATAATTTAGGACAATTTAAGTTAACAACAACCATCAGATGAATATCACAAAAAAATAGACGGAACAGAAAACTAAAAAGCATGTAGCAGCAGAGCACACAGGGTTATAAAAATTGGAGGATGTATGGTGTGTTTGACTAAAAGCCACAACCTAACCTGAATGGCGTAGATCATGAATATCATTTCAGTCGCCACCGTTGCCTCACACTAAGTGATTGAGCCCCACATGTCTATTGACAAAGTGAAAAATTGGGACCCTTTATGGTGTTGTGAGCCTCCACCTTCAGTATGTTGTACTGTATTTGTTTTTATTGAACCACAAAAAACAGACCTGATTGTCCAGGAATGAATGGACTGCCACAAGCAGACAATGCATGCGTGAATTGAAAGCTTTTTGGCAACGATTGAAGCTCTGTTCACCGACAGAAACCTCACACTTGACTTTTGTCGACATCGGGACAAATTATATTTTAAATATAGCACCATTGGCTACAGCAGCCCCTCAAGTTGAGTAAACATGGCTGCAAATTCTGAGATGACTTTGGGAACCCCAGGTTACCAGATTTTTGTGTGCATTGTGTGACTTCAGGGCTTGCTTCTCAGAAGTAGAGGATGAAGTATGTGATGTATGTATTCCCTACTATACCTATTCATTACCACATTTTTCAAGGTTGGATGGAGTAATGGCGACCATACATATTCAATATTCCCCCTCGGTTGCAAAGAAGAAAATTACTTAATGTCATTCTGATTGAAGGTCATTTTGTGAGGTTTGCAGTTCATTTAGTGGCTTTCTACATTCCTAATGACATCCGCCTGCCATCCAGTTAAGGCTGGATACCTTTGCGTAAAAAAAAAAAAAAAAAAAAACTTCGCAAAGCAGATCAAGTCAAAACTGTCCTTTGTTAAAGTGAAGGACAAGGGAAAAAACAACAGTTTTTAGTTGTGTGTGTATATATATTTATCTATATCCCACCTGTTCCCAGAAGCTTTGCCACTTCCCTTCCTTCCAGGTCGTTGTGGTATTCAACAGCCATGGTGTCATTTTGAATTGCCTGTTCCCTACAAACTAACCAAAGGGGGGAGGACGAAAATGTAAGCTGAATGTCAAATAGATCGCGCCAACTGGACTCAGTTCCTCCATCTGGGTGCAAGTGCAAATTGGTTGAACCCCACTCATTTGATTAGTCTGCAGGGCAAGGGGCCGATTCCATCTCTTAAAGACACAATCTTTATTAGAAAGGGGCGAAAAACAAGCAAAGTAAGCAAAATGTGTAAGTCTCTATGGAGTAGATTCTTTGGATGAAAGTCTTGAGGGTTTACTGCTTAATTGATGTTTTAATAAATTGGGGATATTGCAAGATCCTCCCAATTTCCATTTGGCAAGACATTTTGGACACATATAGCCTTTGAACTTTTGCATTATTTTGCCTATTATGGTTGTATCGGGACATCCCAATCACATTTTTTTGCCCCTAAGTCTAAGTCACTTGGTCTTCTTTTCCTTTCGGCTTTTCTAGATACTCAAAATCAATATTGTATGCGGCTGTGATTCCAAGCAAGTAAATAACACAAATTAGCTGAATTAGCTGAAAATCACACGATCTGGCCCAATTTCCAATCATGTCGATCGTTTCAGGACTACCATACACATAAGACTAGTAAGTTAGTGCCTGAATTGAGTTTTGAGAAATTGTTATTTTCCATGTTTCCGAACCTTCATAGAGGCTTCCAAAGCATTCCTTGAAGCACATCCTTAGACATACAGTATCTGTGAATGGACTCTTTATGCTTCTTCCCTTAGGCAGAAGCGAAGCTGCAGTTGGCCACCTTAGGCTATAAATGTTTTCAATGATGATTGAAAACATTTATAGCTGTTTTCACATTAGTGGTGCTAAGTTCATCTAATTTACAACAGATTCTTTTCTTACAGACGGTGTTTTTTAGGTGTTCAATTACCTGACATGAGTGTCAGAATGTTTTCACATTACTTTCTTTTTTTATTTTCAGTGGAAAAAACACAACAACACAAGCTGACAACATAAAATGGAATCAGCTGCGAGGGGCAACTAGATTCACCAGTCATGTATGTTTGGGGCCGGCCTGTCAAAACATGTGATTATAAGTTGTATGATGTGAGTACTTTGAAACTTCCATGCATCGACCCATCCATCCATTTTCTGATCTGCTTTATCTTCACAAGAGTAACGAAGCGCAATCTTCCATTGAATAGAAATTTGAGGCACAAATACAACCACTGGTACGTTTTAGATTTTATTCACACACACGGGTCATTTTATGCATAATTAACTCAATATAATTTGGCCATATGTGGATGCGCATTGTTAACTCATAAATAATTGAAAACACATTGTTTGATAAAACACCAAGTCATCTGACTTCTGAAACGCATGATAGAGCTTAAAGGACAACCAACGTCACTTTTTTGTTTCCTAACTGACATCATAACAACGTTTTATAGCATCTAAAATGCCTAAAACACGCAGTATGGTATTTTTAGTCAAATGCAAAACATCAATAAAAATGACTTATAAAGTGTCTAAGAATTACTTCAATTTGAAACCGGACGTGGCCAGTTTCAAAAGAACACAAAAAAAGGAAAATTGTCTCCTGGGAGGTTTTGTCAGCGAATGTCAAATACACTGTAGAAGTCTTGATGCAACACACAACGATTCACCATCACATTATTTACGTGTTTCCTTCTAATTTCGCCATCAACACGGATCAACACGAAGTTTTCAGACAAAACAAAGTCCCGCAAAATGCATTGAGGTGATGCAAGGTATGTCCTTTCTCAGTCAGGGGCGTTCCTTCAGTGACGTAGGGTGAGGACTCGTCACCAACTCAAAAACAAGACTTCCGGAATATTCAGCGCGAGTCTTAAAACGTAAAATATAGCTATATGCGGTGGAATCTTTGTAAAATACGCTCAGTAGAAGTCATTTGAAGCGATTTTACAAATTATGTACACAACTTGTCCGGAGACGACGGTTGTCCTTTAATTGAAGAGGATTGTGAAATATATCCATATGTTGAGCTACTTGAATGGAGCGAGGTGCGAGTTACATTCAGCTTCTCCTCAGTGGTGAATTTGGAAGCATGCGTGTCAGTTTATGGTTGAAGCGATGTAACAACTGAGTGTGCACCCTCAGTCAGAAACTGTAGGAAGTGAAACTGGTGTCTTATTTGTTGATTCAATCCAAGTGCAAATGAAGGAATGGGTTTAGAAATGTAATGTGTGCGCAAGCGTCATCGTGGCCTTGTGTTTCACAGACATGATTGATGGAGCCGCTTTGTCACACGACATTTGCTAAATACATTTTGAGATTACTTACATGAGAGGCATATGAAAATAGAAAATGTAAATAAAGCACAGGTTGAATGTTTATTTTTTATGGGTGCTGCATGCATGAGCTGTGTGCAGAAATGAAGATGGCATAGCGCAATTGCCTCCATGCATGCTTTTGAAGGGACATTGGTTTTAAATCCCATTTCATCCTTCCCAGTCGATTAATTTGCATTTTCATATGGAAGAAGGCAAACAATTCTGTCACCGCCTGGTAACTTGGTTGATGGGTGGGCAGCAGTTACTTGTGCACAAGCAATTAAAAAATCTATAACTCATATTATGTCCCCTTTGACTTGCTTAAATCCAGCATTTACCGTCGAGAACAGCTTTGACTCTCCACGACAACACACAGCAACAAAACACTTGAGATATGGAGAAGTGGAATGTTCATCAGGCTCCCAGGCTATTACTGGGAAAAGTGATCTGACAACTTGATATCGGGCCATTTATGCAATTTGTTGGGAGTGGAGAGGAGATGATCTGTTTTGTTTTTCCTCCTGTTACCATGAAGAGGTTTTGCAGTCCAAGATAAATTGACGTCCATTTCTAATTCGGCGTAATAATGGGACCATTTTCCTTCAAGTGTTCAGCGCATCATTCCGCTGCTTTTTCCACCTCCCTGTTGGTATGTACTTGCCCTTCCACTTGATTCCCATAGAAGAGGAATACAACTTCCTTGCTGTGTGCTGGGGTAATTGTATGTTTGAAATGTGTCAATCCTAGCAACTTCCTTTGAACCGTGTTTGCGTATGTGTCCACTCCTCTGAACATCGTTCAACAACTTGGAACTAAAAGCATGATCTTTTTTGACATGTCTTGAGAGCACACCACTTCAAAAGATTTTATTTGGGGGAGGGGGGGAGGAAATATCAGTTAAGGTTGACACATTCACGATAATTCAGTTAACTCATTCACTGCCAGACATGCAAAAATGTGTCCACTCCAGTGCCAGGGTTTTTGTCATTGTCACTCAAATTCTGGGACCCACAGAATATAGAGTTTTAGGACTACATAAACATTCAATACAGTGTTAGAAACTTTAGATAGTCTTCTTTCATCAGAAAAAAAGAGTTACATCCTAAATTATATGGGTCTGGGGTTATACAAGCTTGAAATGAGGGCAGCTGTCCAAAATACTATGCAATGGATACATATTGGTTTATATAGCGCTTCAACAACAGCTGAAGCTGGAACAAAGCGCTAACATGGGGAAAAAAAGGAAATACTTCCCCCTTGTGGAAAAGAAAAAAACATTGCCATAGGCCATGGCCAGCGCTTTATCGGCACCCAAGCATGAAAAAACAAAACCCGAGGGGATGGCCCTCTATATCATATTTTCAATTATCGAATACATTCATCAATGGTTGCGAATGGTGTTAATTTTACGATAAATATTACATATCACTCTTGCCCATTTTTTTCAAATAACTCCATCCATCCATCCATCTTCTGCCGCTTATCCGGGGTTGGGTCGCGGGGGCAGCAGCTTCAGTAGGGAAGCCCAGACTTCCCTCTCCCCAGCCACTTCTTCCAGCTCGTCCTGGCGGATCCCGAGGCGTTCCCATGCCAGCTGGGAGACATAGTCTCTCCAGCGTGTTCTGGGTCGTCCCCGGGGTCTCCTGCCAGTGGGGCATGCCCGGAACACCTCACGAGGGAGACGTCCCAGGGGCATCCTAATCAGATGCCCGAGCCACCTCATCTGGCTCCTCTCGATGTGGAGGAGAAGCGGCTCGACTTTGAGCCCCTCCCGGATGACCGAGCTTCTCACCTTATCTCTCAGGGAGAGCCCGGACACCTGACGGAGAAAGCTCATTTCGGCCGCTTGCATCCGGGATCTCGTTCTTTCGGACACAACCCATAGCTCGTGACCATAGATGAGGGTTGGGACGTAGATCGACCGGTAGATTGAGAGCTTTGCTTTTTGGCTCAGCTCCTTCTTCACCACGACAGATCGGTACAAAGTCCGCATCACGGCAGACGCCGCACCGATCCGCCTGTCGACCTCTCGATCCCTTTCACCCTCACTCGTGAACAAGACACCCAGATACTTAAACTCCTCCACTTGAGGCAAAATCTCCTCCCCGACCCGGAGAGGGCACTCCACCCTTTTCCGACTGAGAACCATTGTCTCAGATTTGGAGGTGCTGATTCTCATCGCAGCCGCTTCACATTCGGCTGCGAAACGCTCCAGCGAGAGTTGGAGAGCTCCACTTGAAGGCCCCAACAGTACAACATCATCTGCAAAAAGCAGAGATGCTATCAAGAGAGGCTACCAAAACGGGAACCTTCAACGCTTCGGCTGCGCCTAGAAATTCTGTCCATAAAGGTTATGAACAGAATCGGTGACAAAGGGCAGCCTTGGCGGAGCCCAACCCTCACACCAGCTCAGGCTCCTTCCCTGTAAGAGAGGTGACATTCCACGTCCCCAGAGCTAGCTTCTGCAGTCGAGGGTCGGACCGCCAGGGTCCCCGCCTTTGGCTGCTGCCCAGCTCACATTGCACCCGACCCCTCTGGCCCCTCCCATGGGTGGTGAGCCCTTGAGAAGGGGGACCCACGTTTCCTCTTCGGGCTGAGCCCGACCGGGCCCCATGTTTTCAAATAACTTTTTTTTAGAATACTGGCGGAATTAACATTGACACGATGACTGATAGGTGAGTTGAAGAACTTGTTTGGGTGCGACCTGAACGTGTTAAATCTAGTAGATAGTGAGCTTTCTTCTTCTTAAATTTGACATGTTGAAAGAAGGTAAAATTGGCAGTTTGGAAGCTAGAAGCTAAAATGGATGTAACAATAACAGCAATAGTGTGATGTTAAAACTGCCACCATTTCCTTGTCATGTTATTCTATTCAAAGTAAAACAGCGATGACATCCCTTTACAGCAGTGATACCTTGCCAATAGCAACAAATGGCAATTCAATGACTGGTCATTGCTTCTAAAAAAATATTGCAATATACTAAACGTTTTTAGATATTGTGAGATTTTTTAATTTTGCTGCCAGCCACACCACAGTATCTGTATTGTGAGAGTCATGTCATGAATGCTAATATTTTATTGTGACGATGGTAGGTGAGAGGTAAGTATGTAACAAAATATATCACAGATATATAAATAGTTACTCCAATCTTAAAACAGATTATTTCAGTCATCATTCTCTCTGGAAAAATAATTAAAACAAGATCACATCTGACCTTGGGATTTCTTCATTCTCTGCTTAACTCCGCAACATCATGCCCATTAAGACTGAGATTGACTGGAAAAAAAATGTTGGTTTAACTAGGACAGATTGCCAGGTCACTGCAGGGCTAACACGTTGGAAGCTTGAACAGAAGCTCCCATCTTCTGATGCGTGGGAAGCAAAAATTTCTCCTGACAGTATCTGAGTACCAGAACTTAAAATACAAGCGATGAAAATGTCACTTTTTTTCTTTCTGTGATGTTGGTAGATAATTACAACAGCTTTGGCTCTATCACTGCCTCCAGTCTATTGTACATTGAAAAGAAGTACTGATGATTCGATAGCGGCTTAGCTGAGAGCAGCTTCACAAACTCTCGCACTCACCGCAGCACCAACAAGTGGCGATCACATGTACAGTATTCAAGATTTTTTTTAACAGCGAGCTCATGATACATGCAAAACTATGAGAATGTTTCGTCCGTCATAAATCAAGGTCATGCCAGCAAACCCTAATTTCCTGATGTTGTTTGTGATAGCCAGTCGTCACTTCTTAAATACAACAACACATTTCCTCATTTTGATGGGAAAGTGAAGTCTCAGCCTCTTTAGACTGACTTCAACACTTGCACCATCTAACATAATAGCCCATACCAAAGTGTAGTATCTCTATTTTGAGTGGTTTTCCACTCATTCTATCTAAAACAGAAGAAAACAATCAACCTAACACTCATGTACGTGTAAATGCTCATGCGGTGAAGACTCCCTGTAACTACTCCTACCCAGACATATAAAGACTGCGGTCTCAGTCAAGATGTATCGGTTCAACAATATACCCTTGACTCCTAACTATTTTTCCTATTAGCCAATGCTTAGGCTGTTACATTGAGGAAATCAATGTAAAAGGTGAAGCCCCCCCCCCGCCAAAAAATATATATATTTTTTTTTCCTTTGGTGGAGTGGTTAATTGTCAAGCCACAGAAAATGCAAAACATACCGTCAATGCTTACCGAAATTCCCGATGGACATTCATGTTTCCAATGTACCTATACACGAAGAACGTTACACCTCATGCCCATGCTTATCCCCATTGTCTGATATTGTAAAACCACATAATGTTGACATATGACATTGAGTCATATGTCATTTACATTAGCATTTAAATATCAACTTCAAAACTCTGGCAAGCACAGGCTCAACAGCCAGTTCTGCATTGCAGTACCAAGGCCACCGTGTTATTATTGTTGGCACTCGCTTCACTAGCATTTAACAGTTCAACATTAATTTGATATGTTGCCCTTGCAAGCAGTAAATGTTCTGATGCAACGCCAGTGGAGCCTGTCATTAGTTCCTTCCAATGGGAGAGTCTGAAAAACACTTGCTGTTTACCATGGGAACGTCCCAGTCTTTTCCCAAACTCTCAGGGGCTCTGGTGCTTCTTGGTAGCCCCTGTATTATTTATTGTCCCCTGGCATTCTCGCAGAACTAGGTGGTCTAATGGGCCTGGCCTCTGTGTGGCGAGGTTCTGTGACGGCTGTTTGTCCCCACAATTAAAATTGGCCTCAGCAGATGCATGTAACCTGACAACAATGCTTGTTTATTGATGTGAAGTTTATTGATGTTTTCTTCACCCCCTCTTAACACCAATAAGAGCTCCTTCCAGCGGATGATGACAGTGCAACATATCTATCATTCCTTTTTACCTGACACCCTTTGTTCATGTGAAGTAGGAGGTCAAATTCTCATCATGTGACTTCTCAGCCTAACCAATGATGATTAATAGTATGAAGAGAGGTAGAAATGAAGGGTCAAATTTTGGTCAAAGGGGCCCCCCCTTGACCAAAATTTGACCCTTCATTTCTAACCAGACCAGCCTCATGCAGATCTGATGTTGCATTTAGAAAGAAAAAGCCTCTGAAAATGGGCATGTTGACCTGAGATCTTGACTTGCTACATGTTCATCTTTTTCGTACACTTTTAGAACCATAAAGGAAAGAATCCCAGCTATCCCTCAACCGGGGAAATTACAGCACCCCTGTTATCGAACCAGAACACCCTGAAATAGATTTGATGTAGCATTTTGGAATAAGAGGCCTCTGAAAACGGACACGATTACGTCATTTCTGACACGCTGACCTACATGATATTTTTTGTAAATTTTTAAAGCCCTTTAAAGGAATGAATGAACCCTCAACCATACATGGCCTGGGAGACACAACATCACCCCAGCTCACTTACCAGACCAGCTTCATACAGATCTGATGTTGCATTTTGCAAAAAGACGTTTGAAAAGTGACAGCACGACCTGAGATCTGAAACGTTAATCCAATCTTGTCCCCGACATGTCATGTTCACGCGACCATTTCTTGTACAAGAAAGAGAACCCACCAGAAAATCACTGGTGGAGCCCTTGGAGGTTTATCTGGGTTGGCACGCTGGGTCTCTCTCACCATGCTCATGCAGACTGCAGCTCACAGCAGATAAGACGCCCCGAGACAATGAAGCACCACACCTCGACCAACGCGCACAGCAATTGCAAAGGTCTAATAATATTTGACAGTTTGCCCAAGATTAATTTTACCTTTTGTTTCAGACTTAGGTATATTCTGTATGAGTATATCGTGGGAGAATCACACAACAATAAGGTTAGCAAACAACAGGTAAAATTTAGGTGGACAGTCCTTTTTTTGTCCTGTACAGTTCCAGTAAACCGTTTGATGCAAACTCAACTGAAAAATAATTATTATAATAATCACAAGATGTCCCCTATCCATGGTAGGCAAACTTGCATTGCACTGTTTAAAATGAGTCATCCAGGCTCCCGCCTCCAATATAAAGTTAAGATTTATTCATTTAATCTCAAGTAGGAACAGTAGTAATGTATATTTAACACAAGAAGGGACTGGAGATGCGTCCTTTTCGTAGCAAAAATGATTTACACGAGCTGGTCCCGGGCTAAATTCTTATCTGTCCAAATGGACTGGGCTCAAGTATCTTCAGTAGTTCTTACACTTTCCAATATCTGAATCGCTCAAAAGATCAGAGCATAAGCATTAAAAGAACAGGCTATTTGCAATTAGACATCATATGAAAAAAGGAGAAAAGAGAAGAGAGTCAATTGTACAATATTGTTTTTGTTTTTCTTTTATTATCATATTTTATGCTGTTGTTGTGCTTGTTTTGCAATAAATTAACTTTGTCACATTGGCCTGAGATAATAGCAAGAGGGAATTGCTGAGCATGGTGCTGTACACTGGGAGCAGTACAAGTCATTTCACTCCAGCAGACCGCTTAATAGCTTTGGCTGATGTAGACAGAGTTTGAAAATGCATGCTACAATTGTGCCAGAAGTAGGACAAGGACACTAATACAGTACAGTGCCAGTTCAATTGGCAATTCCTTTTAAAGTGAGTCAGATTTGGAGATTGACCAAAAATGTCTTCAACGATATGCTGGCAATGTCATACACATTTTGGACCTCCAACTGCCATAGTACTCAGCACCTCACTTGAACCGCATTGATGTCCGTAATGAGGGGTCGGCCAAATTGGCACTATGAGATGAATGTCAACTGCAAGATCCCATAAAGTAAATACTCCCTTTGACCCAATGAAGACTGGCAATGTCCAAGTACTTCGGCCTAAATTTTTTGAGTAAATATCCATTATGCTGAGATTTCCATGGTATTGACAATCTGTGTCATCTTGAGCAACTTTTTGAGGGCAAAAATACATTGTTTTGGAGACATGATTGGTGAGTATGACTAAGTAATGATTGTAGACAGTTAGATTTTTGATCACGCTAGCTCACAGCAAGCTTACTGCTGTACCGTAGAGCTGTTGTAAAAATATGATATACTATGTGTGGAGTTTGCATGTTCTCCCCGGGCCCGCGTGGGTTTTCTCTGGGTCCTCCGGTTTCCTCCCACACTCCAAAAACATGAATGGCAGGCAGATTGACCACTCCAAATTGTCCCTAGGTGTGAGTGTGAGAGTGACTGTTGTACGTCTTTGTGCACCCTGCGATTGGCTGGCAACCTCGTGCCCGAAGACAGCTGAGATAGGCTCCAGCAACCCCCGCAACCCTAATGAGGAATAAGCGGTATGGAAAATGGATGGATGGATGGACTGATGGAAATTGGATTAAAATAATGTCAACAGAAGTCATTCAAACAGAAAAAATACAAAGTATCAAATAAAGACCAAGAGTAAAAGTCTGCCAAGATTAAACAAACACATGCACAGCATACAACACATACAATTGCATACAACATCATACAATGCGTTCATCAATAACCCGACACCGAATGGTCGTGCCGGGGGTCTTTTGAGTGTCACTGATTGGAAACGACCAGCACCTGTGCAGGCGGGGCCGACAGCGCCACCCGTTGGTCGCCAACCAGATCATGACGGAACTATTTTTCAGGATACACACGGAGCTGCCACAATGAGTGTCGTTTGAGTATGAGCCCGTTCTCTTAACAATAAAATGGTGGGCACCGTGTTTGTCCTCTATTCCCCGCCCCCTCTACCTGACTTAAGTGCATTTGACAGCAAGAAATGAGCCAAATCTACAGCCATTTATTTTGATTTTTACGCTACAGTCAAATAGTTGCCACTAATTTCAAGGGCATTAATGGTAATTATTAGACATAATAGGTTTGACTTTTTGAGATGGAGGAGGTTGATTATAATCACCTTTCAGACTCAGACTTCTTTGTCCTACTTTGCTTAATGAACATTCTACACAATAATGGCATGAACTTGATATTAATCCAAACTATTATAACAATTAACAACTAGTCTGTACTAAAGTCATTTTTCAACATTACCCTTTCTCTCTGTCCACTTGGACTAAATATGAATTGATTCATCAATTACAGATTCAGTATGTTATCCACAATGCACTGCTGACGGCATGTGTTGGGTATCGCCATATTCCACCATGTTAAAAAGCATGTATGCAAAATAAATAAAATAAATAATACCGAATACAGTGGAAAGCACAAAACAGTTAAACTAAGATCAAGTCTCAGTCATATTGAGTTGGATAGTCGAGTTGTTAGCATGTCAACTTTACAGTTTACAGTCTCCGTGTGTTGTTCACAGCCATTAAGAAAAAGAAAATACAACTAAAAAATTCTGATAGGTGATCATCTCTAAAATCCTGTCAGTACAGGAGTTGATGGAATCCTTTTCAGTTGCATCAGCAATTCTGTGCTTTTTTTCATAGTTTTTTTTAACAAAATATTGTTATTTCAAGATAAGACATCGCATGGTATTCATCCTCTAGCTATGTAAAATTGTTTTTGTGTTCAGCATTTTTCAGCTGTGCTTACACGGTGGGGGATGCACTGTTTGCCCTCACTCTGCCCTTCTGGCCTCTGTGTCCTTAATACGATGTATTTTGAGTAGCATTGTTTGCGACATCTTGCTTTCCAGTTGCTTGATTTGTATTGTCCGCTACTCTTTTCAAGGGAGCAATGTGAGTTCTGGTCTCTCAATAAAAAAATATGCCTTTATCAGCTAATTATGTTGAATGCATGGAGGTGGGCATTTATGACAAACAATTCTTTGACCTAATCTTGAAGAAATGCATATAGCGGGCACATGACTGCGACCAATTTTAGCTAGAGTTTTCACTTAGCCCTTTTACATCAGTGCCTGGATTTCAAATAAAACTTTGGAGAGGATTTAAACAAAAATGTTGATGTTTGCTTGTCAATGAGTATTGCAACCATCTAGTTTTGGTTCTTGATCAATGTTACTTTACGGGACTTAATTGGCAGATTTCGGGAAAAAAAAAGTTGTTTTGGAAATTGTACTTGTGGGGTTAATGGTAGATTAAACACGTTTCTTCAAACTGAAACCTCCAAGCCTATTGCTTCATGAGTCCATGAATGTATGACATGTAAAAATGCATAACCACATGACAGTCAGTCTGCGTTCAACTGCATGAAAAGGAATCTGATACAGAGCAACTTAGTTGTCATACATCCATGGGAATATGACTGAGCAAGAACCACAAGCTTTCTTTTCTTTGCCTCCGTGTGGGAGATTAGACCCTTTATCACATAGATAAGTATGCAGGCTAAGGGAGCAAGCGCTTCTTTAAAGAAACAGGTAGACAAGTGCTGCCTCTTAACTCACAATGACTTCTTGTGATGTTGCTATAATTAATCCAAGGTCACAGTATTTCTGGGGTTTTGTGAATTTTGCTGAAGAGACAGAAAGATCAACACATCTACTGGGGCTACTATGCTTGGCTGTCAGAATTACTCCATTATTATAGGGGATCCTTGCCAATGATGACAAGTTTCTTTGAAACAGAGGAAGCATTTCTCTAAACACAACAAGATACGTAAAGTTGATGTGCTAACCACTCAATTACCGGACCGCCCTGTACGCAAACCATTTGTGACAAACATAGCGCAGCATCTTCGACGGCCCATCAAAGTAAGCTAAAGCAGTCTGGAGAGTAGAAGTAATCTGGCACCGAACTACTAAACGTCTAGAGGTCGGATGTGGTCTGATATTACTAGCCAAAGATGGGTAATTCATTTTTCAAATCTGCCATGTGGAAAAACTGTTGCAAAGGGCCACACCAGACTGCAAACAGAATTATATTAATTTAATGGCTTTCGTTTTTTTTCTATGTATCGAGCAGTAGATTTGGTTACCACTTTTCTAGCCCTGTTATAACTTGCAATTACAAAATTAAAATTGAAAGCTGGTGAAAAAAAAAAAACAACTTGACGTGTGACATCGTGGCCCGGCCGGATGTGAACCACAAGCCTTTGGCTTTGCAAGAAGTGCTGTAAATCTTTACTTTCGTCCATAAAAATGACCTCCATTGTACGAGAGAATGAGGTGCTCATCTCGGAACCTCACCAACATATTATGTGAACCCATTCATCACCCTTTATAATCTTTTTTTGGGAGATTTTGGTTGTTTAAAATGTCTTTTCCCTCACATTCAACGACTCTTGAATATAACTTTTGGAGTAATTATGCACTCTTCACCATACAATAAACGTAACACCCAAGTACAGGTTTTATATTTGTCCTTGGTACTGATTTCAGTGTATAACTGTATTAAGTCTAGCACACTCATGTCATATTTAGACTGTGTTAAGTTCCATTTCCAGGAGCTGTTACAATGAAACCAAAGATTGTGTTGTCGCTAGTTGAGGAGACTGATCACTGACTTTTGTCAAAAGCCAGTATGACTGTTGTTTTTGTGATATTTTAGGTGGGCAAAAAGTATAAAAACTATGGTCTTACAAATGTTTGAGTGCCTTGTAGCCCTGACCCGAAGGATTTGGAAGTCCATGAGTGATGTTGAAGGATAGTTTCCTCATTTCGCACATTTGCGAATACTGTCTCTGGGGGACTGGGGTTGACTGTCCCATTCCTTCATGAGTAGAAGCACACAGGGCTGTTAATTTGGTACCAAAGACTACAATATCAGATGAGAGAGATGAAACAGTGTACAATGTACATCCTTGCGGATGGTCTGAGATTATTTTGAAAGCAAAAGAACCTCCCAGTCAGTGTTACCAGCTGAAGGGACACTATGAACATTCTCGGGTGAGGTTTGGAGAGTGTGACCTTCTTAGTGGTCCGAGAGCTGTGTTGGCATGGTGTGACTGATGCAGATTATCATTGTTGGAGAAAGCCAATTACTGCGGTCATAATATCACCCTTCAGCGGCCCTCTCGGTGGAATCAGAATCAGAATCAGAAAACCTTTATTCGTCCCACAATGGGGAAATGGGCAGTCCACAGCAGCAATTGAAAAGGGATGGGGTTGGGGTGGGGGTGAAAGGATAGAAAAATAATGAAATTCATGACAGTATTCTTGTGCCAGCGTTTTTGTGTTTTCCCTGCTATGATCCCCTAGTTGGAGTGCTAATTGCGCCGTCACTGGAATCTCGAATGACTTACATTCTCTTTTTTTCTTCTGAAGTCAAGACAAAGCCCTTTTATTGTGACACTCGAACGTCCTTGAATGACTCCGGAGTGAGCGCACGGCATTGCGGAGTTGTGGTGTACGAGAATATATTTTCCGTCTTTTATGAAATGAATAAACGGCTGCTCATCAGAAGATTTGTTTTCTTTCAGAAACGGGGCAAAGAAGCTGGAATCACACAAAGACAACTGTGACCCAAACATGTACAAAGACTACAGAGTGAGCAGAGCCACAAGTAAGAGGCCACGGTGCGTGTTTGTTCTCAGGGTTAGTTCTGCATGAGAACTGCAGCTCTTTCATGGGCACAGGGGTTGTTGTGTTGACAGAGTGGGTATGCTCAGGTAAAACACGGTTGCGCTTTGGTTTAAAGGTTTTGTTTGCCAACTTTGCTGTTTTCCACATTGCTACAAACGTGTGCAATATCACCTCTGATATGAAAAGCATAAATTCTGGGTTCGATCGAACCCTAGGGGTTCGGTGAGTCGGTCGGTGCATCAGCCACCACAGAGGTCCACCCCTCAGTCTCGTCTGCAGTTAGTGGGTACAGTCATTGAAAGAAGGGTTCGATGAATGAGCATATGAAACTGGTGGGGTTTAGTGCCTCCAACAAGATTAAGAACCACTGCTATAAAAGGAATAAGGCATAAGACAAAGAAAGTGTCGCCTCTGTGCTTCCAATTTAAAATCATGTCATGAGATTTCATGACGTTTCCAATGTTTCTCAATTCAACAAACCCAAAATATCTTGATACATTTTTGGGGTGTTGTTGGATAGCCTGGGCTTCCTTCAGAGACGATGTTCTCATCTCCACATCCAGACACAAAAACGATGGGTCTTGTGAAAAGCCAATTTTATTAAAGGTCAGGTAGTCGAGTGTTCAATTTCATCATGTGTGGGTGGATAGGAACTCCAAAGACCTAATTAAGTATAATGTCCCTGCCAGATGCTTTTCATTGGATGCTTATTTTCTCACATCCTCTACAAAAGCAGTGTTTATAAAAGTCTTTGAAGTGATTACAAATTTACATATGAGAGTGGCTGCCTTTCCAGCAGCTCATGTATTTTGTCTTTCTACTTTCATTCCTTTCATCACTTTGCTGCTGTGAAATGTAAATTTCTCCATTGTGAGACTAATAAAGGCAAATCCAATCCAATATATATTAATTATATTTTATTACATTCCGTTGTTGTTAAATTGCATTGTTGTTCTTTGGCAAGTGTTGTAACTACTATATTTTGGTTGCTAATAACCAACGTCAAAATGTGTCGTGCCAAAGAGCTCATCATGTCTTCTTTTTATAAATATTTTTAGCTAATGTGAAAACAAATAGAGGCTACAACCAAAATGCTTGACAACACCATGTTCATCATAAGAACTGCATAATATTGGTGTGTCGTTGGGATTTATATATCGTGATTGTCCAATGGAAAGCCAGTCATAATAAATGTTTTTCAACTTAAGTTCCAAAATATTCCAATAGCCAGAGAGAAAAAAAAAACACATTTGGATATCAAGTAATCCGAAAGTGAATCGGCGACCACTGGAATGGTAAAGGGCTCTTCATGTACACTCTTTGTAATTGATGTTTTAGTGCCATAAAACTATGTTGAAGCACACTGAGGAGCTTCGTTTCACCATAAAGCATTTTGGTGCCAAAGACCTTTGTTGCAGAAGCTTTGTTCTTTGTTTGCAGGGCCCAGCGACTGTCCCTCTTGAATAGTTGGGGGGAACTGTGGGCGTTTTTTTTTGGGGGGGGGACATATTTTTTGGAGAGTTGCTAATTGGCCCAACATGGCTGTTCAAAACAAGCCGAGGACCAGATAAGATTTATTTTGGGATTGAATCACTGCTCTGCATTAAATACTAAACACTAAATACATTGAGTACAAACGGGATTTAGTGTTGTGTTAATGTGATCCTCTTCAGAGACAAAAACGCGACAATGCAGTTTTTGATGTTTTTCAAGGAAAGAGAAGAAGGTCTCAGACAGTGTGACACATTTAAAAACAATGATAAAGGTAGCTTTCAAGGCGGCCTTTTTTGTTGGTCATTGCAAGATGACTGTATCCTCTCCTATTTCTCTTACATAGTGAAATATGGTGGCGATAACGAACGCTCAGCTCAGTCTTGGCCTTTCTTCCTCTCTTCCTCCCTGCTAGCCAGCTCAGCCTGCTTTCGTGCAACATGCTGCTTTCTTCTCACTTTTATGCTGCACATTTTCTCCACTGTTTACCTTCACCGGGTCAGGTTTAATTAGCTGCCTGTCCGTTTGCTTTCCTCTGCTGCTGGAGGCTCATTTCAGGTCAGTCTGTGTAAAGCTATTGAGTATTTGTCTTTATTAATTCTTCCTTGATATTAGACATTTAATTTATTTATTTTTTTGCATTCCCCATTCCGTGATGCATTCGCCCATTCTGTGAGGATTAGGGTTTTCATTAGTGATGCTTACATTCAACATCTGACTACATGACACATGAAAATTTGAAGTGTAAGAATGTTTTAAAATGGGATAGTATCGCCATGTGAATGTTTTGAACTCTTGTTTGCATGCCAGAGTTTTACAGCATACGAGACGACAAGAACAATGAACAATCGGTACATTGATAACTGGGCATTTAAATTACTATATATTTCATGATATATTAAAATAAACAGTCCACATTTTCTTTGGTGCGAGCATGAGCATGGATGTTTCTTTGTCTCTATGTGCCCTACAATTGGCTGGCATCCAGTTCGGAGTGTCCTCTGGTAGATGCTGTTTTTTAGGCGAGTTTCAGGGACAGAGCTAATGGACACTTGGACACACACAGGAGTTATGGTACTTGTGCTGGGCGATGAAGAGCACACGGAGAGTAGGGGTGATTTGGTGCAGTGCTGGTGTGAAGACCGGCAGGTCATAGGGAGGTAGAGTCTCAGGGATAACCAGAGGAGGTAGCAGAGACGGCTTGGGGTTGCTGGTCTCATAGGGACTGGAGACGAAAGCGGAGAATGTGAGTCTACACACAGAAGAAAAAAAAAATCAGGCATTGCAAGGATACTTTTATTTGTTCTCCAGATGGATGCGACAATGAGAATGTGTCTGTCATAAGTAATTTCCAAGAGGCGACAAGAGATCAAGGTTTGTGGTAGGATGGAATGCAGCCGACAAATGTTTTTGGCCTGGCTTCAAGTCATGACCAGGAGTCTCTCATCTCATTTTCCATACCGCTTATTCCTCATTAGGGTCGCGGGGGTTGCTGGAGCCTATCTCAGCTGTCTTCGGGCACGAGGCGGGGGACACCCTGAATTGGTTGCCAGCCAATCGCAGGGCACACAAAGACGTACAACAGTCACTCTCACACTCACACCTAGGGACAATTTGGAGTGGTCAATCTGCCTGCCATGCATGTTTTTGGAGTGTGGGAGGAAACCGGAGGACCCGGAGAAAACCCATGTGGGTCCGGGGAGAACATGCAAACACCACACAGGGAGGCCGGACCGGGACGCGAACCGGCGACCTCTGCACTGTGAAGCCGGTGTGCTAACCACTCGACTACCGGGCCGCCCTGACCAGGAGTCATCCTTCACATTATTGGAGGTGCAAGAATAGCAGGCACCGGAAAAGCAGGAGCAGCAACAAGATGACAAAGTGAAGTGACAGTGGTGATTGGTGTTATTGGAATGAGCCTGGCCAAAGATGATGCTATCCATTTGTCTTCCATTTCTGGATTTCATAGTGATTCAATTTCTGTGTTTATATTTTTTCCTCCCAGTTGGGAGCATTTGATCCAGTCACATGCAGAGACAAATGGAGTCATGGTTCTATGATATGATATGATATGATATATGATATGATATGATATGATATGATATGATATGACAGCATTATTCTATGCTGTGCTACTTTATTGCTGTCATGTGCTATGCTAGAATATGGTAAAATGCTTTCTGACTGAGGGCAGTCAACTAATAATTATGCACTATGAATTAGTGGTTCATGCACTTGACTTGAGTGCAAGTTGGTGGTGTCAGTCCCAGGCCAGGATGTCATGGAAAAAACACCACTCCTTTCAATTATATGATTCAGTGTGATATCATTGTCATGCAGATGGAGATAACGAATCCAATTTTTTGACAGAAAATGCAACAGTAAAAGAAAAAAAAATGTTAATTTGCTTTGCAAGTCATGAAATAGCAGACTGACATTTGATCTTGGTTATTGTCACAAATATACTGTAATCTTCTGAATCACACATATATAAAAAGAGGCCACGTCGCGATTCAGAATGACAGAAATTAACATTCACCAGTCATTGTGATCCACTTACTGTGTCATATGTATGTATGGCCTCTTTGTAATAATAGTTGAAAGACTTTGCAAAACCCAAAAATTGCATTTAGTGATTAATCAATTGAATCATTGATTGAAATACAATATTATGGTTTTGTGTAATCTTTTGGAGAAAAAAAAATGAGTCAGAGTACCACATTTCCACACTAATTCATGCTAGAAACCCTCTTCTACATGATCGGAGTTCAAGTAATATCTGCAAAGAAGAAAGAGAACCTCTCCCAGAGTGATGTGAAAGCCTCATTTCCAATTAATGCAGAATTTCAGTTATTGCTGCAAAGAGTGGCACAACCCATAATTAGATTGTGCGGTAAAGGATAGTTAGGTTAGATATATTTTTTTTAATAATAAATTAAATGCTCATTTAGAAACTGTATTTTGTACTTTCTTGGGTTGTCTGTGTGTGATATTAAATTTGGTTGGATGAGCTGAAACATTTTTTGTGTGATAAATATACAAAGAACACAGTAATCCCAAAGAGGGAAAATACACGTAGCTATACTGTATGTGCAGGTCTGTGTGTTGAGATATGGTCATTATTGTTTTTTTTTCTCTTTTTCTCTTCCTTACATACCTCTTCTGCTGTGAATTAGGAATGTCTCCAATATGAGACAAATAAGAGACTCATCTCATTTAAGGAGAATGAAGAAATATAATGCCACACTGTAATGGTTCAGTAGAGTATTGTATTTTTTAATTGCATTTATTTTTAACTTTTCTTTTATTTAGTTGTTTTTTTCAGTTTGTTGTGCAGTTCTCCATTGTTGTCCATCTGTTGTATTTTCTCCTGTGGGACCCACAAGCAAATGAGGTGTTCCATTTGCGGGGGTTGTTCTCAGATGAATAAACAATGTCTATCAGTCAATAATTTCTTTGTTTTTAAAAACAAAAAATGTAGAGTCGACCTTGACAAAAGTCAGCGCATATTACATTGAAAAACTGTTGGGAAAGTAGTTTAAGTCATCTGACTTTTCAAACCAACTTTTTAATTTATAAAGAGCCCTGTAACTAACTGGTGACCAGTCTAGGCTATAGAATGTGTTTCACCTGCAATATGCCGTAACAGGCTTGACTCCCCTCAATCCTACATTGCATCAACAGAAAGGGATGTTCACGTGGCACACATTTGCATCGGTACTGCACCAATGTATTTTCTTGCAATATATCTTACACCAGTGAAAATTTTATGTATCTTATAAATCTGCTTCCTAAAGAGAAGCGTGTTAACCCCAGTGCAGCCTCACTTGCGTTCATACACAGTTTCTGCAGCCGTGCAATATGATAGTAATAATACGGAACACCCCTAGAGGAAAGAATTAGGTTTATAAAGGTTTTAATGCATCAATAGTTAGACTCTGTTTCCATTTTTTTCCAATCAGAAAATATGCAAAATACTTACTCCCCCCCCCTACTCATTGCCTGGATTGAACTGGGACAGCTGGTTTGTGGCATTGCCAAATCACACAGCTGCATGTGGCTTGTATGGCAAATTTTGAATGCAGCATAGTCACATGGTGTCAATAAAAGGTTTTCCACCAAGCAGCAATTGTGCGACACATTTCTATGGCTCTGACTGCTGAGATAGCATAGGTTACTGTTGTTTGGCATTCTTATCTGAGAGTCATGTGCCTCAATAGTCAGGCTGAGGGGCAGCCTTTCAAGGAAGGGAGGGCCTCCTTTTAGGATTTTGTGTAATCCTGTTTCTAGGACAGATATCCAGATGTCACCAAAGAGCCGGAGCAGCTCCCGCGTTCTTTCACATTGCAAAAAAGTGTGGCAAACACGGTTCCGCAGCTCAAAACACATTAGCTTCAGTTCTTTTTTCATGGGGCCTTGTGTTTGTGCCACAACTCATTAAAATTTACCCCGGTCGGGCTTGCGTGCCGGACACAGCAAAGCCTGTTTAATGATGTGTGACTTAAGCCAGAGAGTCACCTCAACCTTTTCCCAGTCTGGATGATCTTCTATCAATATGAGGGGGATACAACAAGGCAACGGTAGGTAATTACGTAAAGGAAAAAATTAGGATAATTGAGGTCAAACTGGGACCGTTGTCCATTTCACCATGACTCTGAGGGGAACAAATGTAATTTTTTTTACCTGAGCAACAAACACAGCAGTCATCAATCTGAAAACGGATTACAAAAACCACTGGAGTCATTTTAGAATGAGTAGAAGGTTTCCAAATTAGCCCATGCTTTCTTTCATTGGAAAGGTGATAGAGAATAGACAGAATGGAAGTTATTATATTTAAAAATTTCATGCTTAGTAGGCCCACAATGGAAGCACCGAAAATCTGGGGTCAATATGAGGTAAAGAGATTGTTAAACTGTCATCTTCATATAGGAGATCTGGCTTTGGAGTAATTTAGGACTTGGTAGCCATGTTACAAATCTATCAATTCATGGAAAGGACAACCAACTAAAATGTTTACATTCTGTTGTTTTATAGTTGTTGGTGCTTGGGACGTCCAGGGACGTGGTATTCAAATCAAGAAGACTATAGTTTACTAATTTATCACCTAAATTAGCCTATACACAGTAAATAGCTTGTCAGAGGTCTGCAGAGGTTGGGCGTCAGTAATGAATGGCTGCGTCCCCTGCCGGCTGTAAAAGACAATCTTCCTGTGTTCGAGCCTTTGTTCACAGTGTCCGACCGAACATTTCTGACAAAAGTGCATGTTGATACAGGGCTCCACACTTACCATGTTAAATGTGGACTCTGTGATTTGGCAAAGGGTTCTTCAAAATGCAGGGGAATTTCTCCACTGTGAGACTAATAAAGGCATATCCAATCCAATCCAAAATAGACATCTTGGAGGCAAGAAAATGATTAAAGTACATGCACATTAAGAAAGAGGCTTCCCTTTCACTCGTCAGCACGGCACTCACATGTAATATGCAGTAATTCTTTTTGAATTATTCATTCACTCAGCATTCCCCGTTAAGGCAACAAATGGGTAAAGCACCAGATGAGGTCCAAGTGGGCCAACTATATCTATGTTTCTGCTTTACAGTGTAAAGTACAGTGCGTCAGCCCTCTCATCTGTTCACATGCTGAAAATGGTTAAAAAAAAAGCTGTCCGCTTTATAAATCTCAAATACAATAAAACAACTTACCCTGTGATGACACATTGAAGAGGCGAGGTGAAAAAGGAGGTTGGAAAGGGTGGCTTGGTGAAAGCGATTCACCTCATGCGTCATGCTTTGTTAACTCATAAACGTGACATTGGAGTCATCATTTGAGTCCTCATCATTTTTTAAGGCATCCTCAGCAGGATTGAATGCAGAACGGCTCAAGGACGACCACATTTCGCCACAAACTTGCCCATATTTTGCAATGGTTGCTAAGCGACTAAACAAAGTCGCCAGGTGCCTTTTCCTACAAATTTGGCCAAGTACACTGGCATGTATCTGTCACTGCTAGAGCAGAAAGCCCTGACTGTGTTTATAATATGTGGATACCTGCTCAATCACCTGTGCAACTTTTCCATGGATGCTCTGTAAAAGATACTCTGCGTCTCGCTCAGTTTTACGGAGGAGCCACGACGGAGACTCATCTTCTTATCTCAGTCAAAACTTCATTTCTTCTTTTTGCGGTCACTTGTATTCTGTGCTGACATCACACAAACATGTTATATGAACAATTGTTAAAAACCACAAAGGATAAGATGGATGGTTGGGTGCATGGTTGGGTGATTGGATGGATCGGTGGGTGGTTGCATAGATAGATGATAGATAGACACTGTAGATACATGCAGATGAGATTGAAACAATAGATACTGTACATATTATAGATGAGAGAGACAGAGAGAGATTAGATGAAAAGAGAGAGGGGAGAGATGGAAAGATGCTGCTTTTCTTTTGTTGTTTATTGCTCAGCCATGATGATGTATCCCCCAACACTCAAAAAAAGTATTTTCCCAAATAAATAAATAAATGACAATAATAATAATAATCATGATAAAGGGGATACAGTGAGACCTCAACTTACGAACTTAATTGGTTCCCAGACAGAGTGTGTAAGGCGAAAAGTGTGTATCTCAAAAAAAAAATCCCATAGAAAACCATTAAAATGGGAATAATCCGTTCCCGGGTTTCCATAAAATATATTTTTCAACTAAATAAGCCTTAAAACTACACACAACATACCTTATTCTATGTATAATAAATGTGTTATTGTATTGTAATGAAAGAAATACACTGCATTGTATCATAAAGTCACTTTATTTACATTTGTGATGGACATTTATGGCTTGATGGAATGGCGTTGGAGGTCGAAGGTCAAAGGGAATTGCTGTTTGGAAAGAGAGGCGCATTACATGACGACTGTAATTAAAGAAATAAACTGTGCTGTAAAATAAAGTTTTATTTACCTTTTTGATGGTCGTTGATGGCTTATGGAAGGAGAGTCACCTTCCATAAGGACTGTTGGTAACTTAACCTCTGGTGCTGTTCGGTCGTGTGCTTCCGCCGAAGATCACTCCGCCAGCCGTGGTGGGTGTGTATTTTGAAAATAGTGCTTATTGTAAGGTTTAATTTTCATAAATTTGATGCTTGTAAGACAAAAAGTTTGTAAGTTGAGGTGTTTGTAAGTTGAGGTCTCACTGTATTACAGAGTGGGACCTGTAACCAGTTCAAGCACCCACAGACCAAGCTTTAATCTTCTGAGTCAAATTAGGGTTCTATTGGACTGCTTTTGCTCCACTTAACAGGCCGCACAGAAGCGACGTTGTCAAATGAAAATCCCCACGTCATTCCCGAGGGCCTCGGGAATTGAATGAGTGCATGCACAGGCTGTTATTCATTACTGTCGCCTGACAAGGCTAATTAAATTTTTGTTCCCCCCGCAAAAGAGTGTGTTTATTTATGACAAGTTTTTTTTCCCAGATTAAAACATGCACAGGCAATTGTCGGCTTTGTACTTTTTTTTTCACCACATCACTGTGCAGATTGGATTGGATTGGATTGGATTGGATATGCCTTTATTAGTCTCACAGTGGAGAAATTTACATTTCACAGCAGCAAAGTGATGAAAGGAATGAAAGTAGAAAAACGAAATACATGATACAGATACAGTGGAACCTCCAAAATCACCCACCCCCACGCCCTAAAACTGGTCTGAATTTGGGTAACAGCCAATATTAGAGACCAACAACACCACAACACCCTCTGTCCATTTTGGACAGCTCTTCTCAGTTAATTTCACTGCCTCGTTAACTCATTCACTGCCAGACAATGTGCAAAAATGTGTCCACTCCAGTGCCAGGGTTTTTGTCATTGTCACTCAAAATTCCAGGACCCACAGAATATTGAGTTTTAGGACTACTTAAACATTCACTGCAGCATAAGGAACCTTAGACGCTCCTCTTTCATCAGAAAAAATAGTTAATTCCTAAATTGTATGGGTCTGGAGTCTACGAGCTTGAAATGAGGGTGGCTGTCCAAAATATATTCAATAGTTATATATGTGTGGTTATTTAGTGTTTTAACAACAGCTGAAGCTGGAACAAAGCGCTAACATGGAAAAAAAGGAAATGCTTCCTCCTCATTGGAAGGGAAAAGCATTGCCAGAGGTCCGACCCTTGCGAGAAAAACCTAAACTCGAACAAATTCGGGAAAGGAGCTCTACGTCATATTTTAAATTCCCGAATAAAATCCACAATGGCAGTGAATGAGTTATGGTCACATGGAACTTTGAAATCTCGATAGCAATTGCTTCGCTCAGTTTCTTGAAGAGTAAATGTGCGAACAAATGGAAAAATCATCAACTTCCCCAATTTTTATTATGTTCAACTTGGTAGATACCACAACAATGCAGGCATGTGTGTTCCATGTTTCCTTTCCTTCCCCTCAGTTAATCCATTTAAGAGGGCACATTAAACAAAGAATGCACGCTTGCACGTCAAAAAAAACGCAAAAGCAAAACATGTCCAAATGTGTCAGATGGGGTTCCCGCGTTGTCGTAGTAGCTCAGAAGCGTTTCCAGGCATTCTCTGCATAACATTCTGCTCTCCTTTGATTCCGCCTATCTTGTAAGTGTGTCAATTTAAGAAATGTGTGGGGCTGATATGAAATATTTGTATTCAACAAGATGTCTGGCGGGCATGAGTTTAGGGATATTCTTTGCCGTCTCCGGCAATGGGGTTGGAACGCTGGTGCGTGTGGCTGCCGCTGCTCACCCGCAGAAAAAAATATCCTGTGACTGTAAAGTGTCCTTGAGAGTTTTGAAAGGCGCTCATAAATTAAATCTATTATTATTATTATTATTATTATTATTATTATTATTAATTCGGGTACAGTACATGCATTCACAACAGCATCACGTCACATTCTCTGAAGGTATGGTTGTTTCTATCTGTCTTTGTGCTATATAAGTGAACTCCCAAATATGAAACAGGCTCACATTTATCATTCAGTGCATGGTTTTCTGTTTGTCAAAACAAAGGGAAAACATTGATGCTATCATTTCTTGGAGACTTGAGGTCACTTTTTTTCCTCCTTTGTCTACATTGCAATCTTGAGCCCATATTTCTTGCCGTTTAACCGGCGATCCCTTTGGTGGAGAGAAACACATTTTTTGTTTGCCAAGCACATTTCATGATTTGTTTGTGAAACTGTACTTTTTTGTAGTGGGAGCTCTTTTCCACTTTGGAGCTAGGTGTGGAAACTGCAACAGTAGTCTGGCCTTCAGCAAGAGTGTATATTTACCTTGGAAATGAGTGCGCTATATGGCATATATGGTAGGAGACCTTTTGGTGTGGCAGAGAGCACAATAATTTGATTCTCAGTTTGTCCAAGGTTTTTGGACTTGAACCGTGGACCCCCCATTCGTACATTAATATTTATAGGGTTTGGTATTTTTCTCCTTTTGTGTGTGTGTGACTGTGTGCGTGTCTGTGGAGGCATTTTGAATAGTTCATTTGCGACTAGACGTTTTCATTCTAGTCATTATGCACAGTGCTTTCAGCGACATAGTATTTCTCTTAGCATCTACCCGCCAGACAGTAATCTAAAAAAAATGAATGCATGCACCACCGTTTCTTTGTACCTTTTGGTTGTGTTTATTTGAACTTGTGAGTATGAATACAGAGGCGGGTTAGAAGCTTGGAGCATTTTGCTAGCTTAACTCTTTGTTTGCTTGATGTCAACATTGGAGCGAAGTCTTTAAAATGAGAGCTCACTGGTCAAACATCAAATTGCAATGCTGCTTAGGCGGCACACATTGGAGCAATAGACTAGGGGGAAAATACTTTTGAAGTCAAAATGGTACTGCAACTGACTGGCGACACATTCATGGTGTTAATGTGATTGTGGATTGACCAATACATTTGAAAAATATGACATTTACCTAAATTGCGTCCGATGACATTTTGGCCCGATACCAGCGATATGTACTGTATGTGCATATTTATAATATTTGAAATTTATTATTTATTTTGTATATTAACTCATTCAATGCCAGACGTGCAAAAATCTGTCCACTTCAGTGCCAGGGTTTTTGTCATTTTCACTCAAATTGCAGGATCCACATAATATTGACATTTAGGTCTACATAAACATTTGATGCAGCGCAAGAAACGTTAGCCTCTCTTCTTTCATCAGAAAAAAAATGAGTTACCTTATTTATTCAAGTATAACGCGCAATGTTGTTCTATGTTCTATTGTCAGAACAATTAAAACCTCCCCAGTAAGATATCAGAATGTACATTGTTGAAATGTTGTTCTATTGTCAGAACAATTAAAACCTCCCCAGTAAGATATCAGAATGTACATTATTGACTCATGTATCCCCTTTTTTGATGTTTTGTTGGGTGGAGTGCAGTGAAATTGTTCTCATCACAAAATTCGCCTCGCACCATAAAGTTTGACAGCATTGAAGTGAGCATCCGCATGCTGCTGATCCCCCAGCTGGCAGCGGGAGGTACGACTGCTCCTTGAAAGCATTTTAAAAGTTTGAAAACAATGTCCTCTTTTGCTTTTTGTTTTCATTTTTTTCACCGTTTTACACATTGACGTTGTGCGAGGTTGTTATTTGTTGTTGTTTTTAGTCTTCTCAAGGCGTTGCGGGATTGATGTATGCTTATATATAGTATCTCTCTCCCTCTCTGCCTCTCTCTCTCTCTCTGTCCCACTCTCTGTCTCGACCTCTCTGTCTCTCTCGCTCTCTTTCTCTCTCGCTCTCTTTCTCTCTCTCCCCTCTTTTCCTGTCTGTCTGTCTCTCTCTCTCTTTCTCTCCTCTCTCTATTCTTGCTCTCTGTCTCTCTCCCTCTCTGCCTCTCTCTCTCTGTCCCACTCTCTCAGTCTCGACCTCTCTGTCTCTCTCGCTCTCTTTCTCTCTCTCCCCTGTCTTTTCCTCTGTCTGTCTGTCTGTCTCTTTCTCTCCTCTCTCTTTTCTTGCTCTCTGTCTCTCTCCTCTCTGCCTCTCGCTCTGTGATTTTCTCTATTTCTCTCTCTCTCTTTCTCTGTCTCTCCTTCTCTCTGTCTCTCTCGCTCTGTGATTTTCTCTCTTTCTCTCTCTCACTTTCTCTGACTGTCTCTCTCTCTGTCTCCATCCCCCACTCTCTCTCTGTCATACCCTCTGTCTCTCCCTCTTCCTCTCTGTCTCTCTCCCTTCTCTCTTATTCTCTCTCTCTCTCGCTCTCTCTTTCCCGCGCGCGTAGATAAGTAAGTACACGTCCAAGCAAACGCGCACACGCATCCTATCCAGCGAGTTCTGTCTTAGAGGAGGAATGTTTCCGTGCATCATTCTCTTCAGTCGCTCTAAGAGCCTCTGTCGCCGGCGTCTCGTCCTGCACCCGCGCACTCTTTCTCTCTCCACTCCATCCCCCCGCCCATGGATGTAGCCGAACTGGAACCGAAGCACGTCGTTGTCGTGAGGGCGGGACGTGCGTTTTAAAACGAGAGGAAGAGAAAGAGAGAGAGAGACGCGATCGAGGGATGAAAAAATAAAAAAGAAGTCTCTTTCTGTGAGCGTTGCTGCTGCTGTGCTGTCATTGCATCCCAGCCTGCCGAGCAGCGCGGACCGCAGCGAAGAGGGGACGACAGATCAATCGCGGCTCTATCCCGGGATTTATTGGCAGCAAAGAGGACAATCGCATACAAACATAGTGGTGGAAAACAAAATCGCAACTCGGAGCACTTTGGACAATGTTTCTGTTGCAGTACACAGGTACATGTTGACAACTTTTCAATGCTTTTTGTTGCGGTGTAGCCTCCGGGCGATTTACGCTGGGGTAGCCACTCCGACTGCATCGCTTTGGGGCACGTTTAGTTGCTCTGATCTGTGATCGCAATGTGGCTTCTCTTAACAGCTTTTCTTTTATTTCTTGTTTTTTTTTTTGTTGTGTTCTATGAGCTGTGTGGCAGATGCTTTATGTTACGTTCATGTTCCCCCTACTATAGTATTATCTTGATTGACATTGCAGTCTTGGCTAATGCATGAAGTGTTGATCCATGGTATGGGTTTGTTTTTCACACCCAATATTAGATGTTGCCTGGTTGCATTCTGATGCTCAAATATCTGACTCATATTTCCTATGCATGGATAGCCCCGATTTTTGTTTGTGGTGTGTGGCCTCACCGGATCTAATTAACAGCCTTACTGTTTTGAAGAGCTCCCATTAACCTGCTCAACTGTGTTCAGCTTCCTGTGTTGACACTTTAGTAGTATTCCCGCAGCGCTATCGGCCGATGAGCGTTTTTTTTTCGGGGGGGGGGGGGGGGTGTATCCAGTGGTATCTGTGCTTGGCTATGTCATTAATGAAAATGGTGGCAGTGCTTAGACCTTTTGGGGTTAATGTACATTGAACATCCAACAGCATGTTCTGATTAAATTGTCTTGCTGTCCCTCTGTAGACGTTTTTGACTTCTTACTTGGTCGAAATGCGGTTAAGTGGTTCCAGTTCTGACACTTTTTTACTTGATGCACTCAAGACTTCTCAGAAAAGTAATTGCCTTCTTGTTGTGGCACTGCAACACCACAATTAGTTGTCTTTTTTTATGAAATAATCACTGACATAACGGTTCATTTCTGTGACTCAGAAATTGCTTGATAAGTGGTTCACTGTTTATGCTTTTAGGGATGATGTATGTCAGACATTCGGTACATTAGGAGGACATTTCAGGACATTAGTGGTGTGATAAATTAAAATACAACATATCTTTTATGACTTTTTGAAGGTGTTTTCACCTTTGGCACCCATTTGCCTGAAATGTTTCACATTATTGTTGGTTGTTTGACTTATTTTTAGCAATTTTTTTCTGTCTTTTCATTGTAATCATAGTTCACTTTTAGGTTTATTATATTTTCCTGCAGTTGTAATAATCTGAAAACTGGTTCACGTGTTTAAAAATTATGGCGTTAATCTATCCCAGATCCTCCTGATTGCTGTTGGGTTGTGCCAGTGTGATGTACAACTCCTTTGTCTGTCTTTCCTTGAACTACAGCTTAAATTTCACTCAATTAGATTACAGTTTTGTTTCTCTTTTTCAGTGAACTCAAGGCGCACAATCGACTGTATTGCTGGTATTCGCAGAAATGATATAAAATGTGCTTTCCTGCAATCTTGTGCAAGTGATAAAACTCATAATCAGCCTCACATGACCCAGATCATTGTCGGCCCACAAATATGAAATGTCTTGTGGGTCTATTTGACCGTCCTTCAATGGCTATCCAGGCTCTAAGTACTGGTTTTGTTCATGTGGCAGTTTTGTGAATCAATAACTTCCTTTGCGGAGTAACTTTGCTATTTTTAGGATCAATTTATTATTAAAATCATTTTTAGGTTAATCCCAGGGACCTAAATAAATTGTTTTAGAAATAAAAATATCACAATATAACAATTAAAGAATTGCTTAGCTTTTTTATATCTTCGACTGTATCAGTAAACTGTATTTCATGTCTTAAAATGTTCATCGAGCCAATTTCAACCACTAAATTTCAGTTCATACTGTAGTGCTGTGAACCTATATTGTGCAGAAATCGAAAGTATGGGCTGTTGTGAAAAACGATATCCTTACTCATAAATATTTAATACTGTATTAATGTACATTTATTGATCACTTGTCCTGGCTGACAAACACCTTAATGGAACTTTTTTTCTGGTTCTGTTTAGCGCGTTGTGTTTTCTCTGCGGAGCCCAAATGCTTTTAAATAGTAATGCCACAAAGTGTTTAGCCATACTAGTTAACCAGCCGAGCCACTCATTGCTAATGCCGCCGAAATAGCACTGAGCTTTCCTCGAACTCCGACTGCTTACGTGTTTGTGACGTGAGCATGTCCACAGCAAAGCTTTTTGCATACCTGCCAACTACTCTGGGTTATGGTTAATAATGAAAATTCCGATTGGCACAGTGCTAGCTGTTAGCTTCCTTCAGATAAATTGTGCATGCGCGTGGTATGGGTCTTTCCTGAAATCCAGAGTGACAGCTCATTCCTGGAATCGAGACTCAAGAGTTAGCGTTGTTTTGCCGGAGAAAAATCAACAAAAAGTGTGAAAAGTAAAAGAAAACTACAGTCGTTTTGTGAGGAATCCTCCCAAGCATTTCCAGGAGTTAGACTTCGATCAAAAAAATGTGAAAATGTCGCAAGTTTGAGTTTCATACCTGTCAACCTTGGCTAATAGTTGTTCGTATCAATGATTACAATTTCCGTATAAAAGTTGTAGTACGTCGGACATTATTTGAAATGATAAAAAAACACTAACAAAGCGGAAATGCAGACAGCTGCACAGTAACCTCGACCAGGGTGTATTGATGGGGGAGAAAATGCACATTTTGACTTGCAAAAAGCAATGCAAAACTTACTTGGAGCTTTAAGATATAACCATTATTCATACCTTAAATTTGATGTGAGCATGGTTGACTGTTGTGCCTTTGGCAGCATCTGTCACTCCTTTCAAAGTAATCAAAGCTCCATGTTAAGTTTAATGCTATTTCTGCCGACAAGTCTCGCTTCTTCACAACCTCTCGAATAAGTGATTTCTCTGAGTGCCTTTGTGCGACCGACAGGAAGGGCAAAAGGCATACAACCTTGTATATGGTTAGATCGATCAGCATCTATTAGCTGGCCTTTAAAGGTACGAGGAAGCGAGTGAAATGGGGTTGTTGCTTTTTCAATGTGCTTGCTTGAGAGGCAGCACTTAAATATTTCATCTCTGGCAGAGGACGATAGCGCCACAGAACAAATGAGTGCTGAATGCAGAGCGGACGACTGGCTGTCGCCTGCAACATCGGGAGACTTGACACCTTTTGCAAAATGTACACATTTTAATAGGTTGATTCCTGACGACTTGTGTTTTCGAAAGTATAGTCTGTCAGTTGCGGCTGTCCAGAGGACTTATGAAAGCAACTGACATGGAGATATGGTTACCTCAATGAGTTGACATCGCTTGTTTTTTAGCTGTGGTGGGCAACCTAAAGCCAGTGGCTCAGCTGAATTTCTTTAAACACATCAATGGCATTTTAATTGCTTGGTAGACATCAGCAGATGATGTACCAAAATATGAAACGAATGCATGTGGTGTCCCTTCATGGACATAACAGACAGATGAAAAATGTTTCATGAATCACACGTAATTTGGCTTGACGGAGTCATTCACCATCATTAAAAGCTCTTCACGTTTTTTTCTCTTGGTGTTGAAACCAGTACTCCAAACATAAGCCTAAATGATAAATCGGCTTTTTGCTTTTACCCCAGGTTGTTGATGTTTGAGACAATTTGTGGTCAAAAAGGAGGAATGTGTTTTGAAGGACAGTACAGGTGTTGAATAGTAATCAAGCAGCTATTATTAATGTCAGCTTTCCACGAGTTTGAGGAGAACCCGGAGGATGTCTTTCTGGTGAAATAAAGCAAATATACCAGATTGGCATTTGGACAGCAACAATATGATAGTAAATAGTCTACTGTGTTGCTTTTTCTAATTAAAGCAGTTTACTTCAAGCTGAGTCATGGTCAACAGTTCACTGTTGACTCATGCAGGATCTGCAGTTTGTCTCGTTTCCTCAGGAGCATAAATAAGACGTTTGATGTGGATAAGATTCGCCAAATTGCTGGAAACATCATGACTCAGTTCAGTGTCTGTGACTTGAATTCATCAAAGGTAGACATTCATGACCTCGTGCACCTACGGAAGACTTTTTCTGTTTGCCGAAATGGCACCACCGATGCACAGACTCCCACTTTCTCATCAATCAGTTATACTTTAACAATCTATGAGAGGAAGGAAGTGGGCTAGGGATTCCACTTCCTGTCACACGCCAGCACTCAAAGGCTGTTTCGGTAATAATTTGACTGTTTTCTTTTTGCTTCATCACTCTTGAATCTCCTTAGCATCCTAATGAAAAATACTGATTGCTGTCTACTCCTGTACCTATTGCTTACTTGTATATGCCCGACAGCAAGTCTGCTGTGCAATTGTTCTCTAATGAATAACACAGGCCGTGCCCATGTCTCACAAACATCAAATGGGAAACAAAGTATACTAATAGCCAGAGTTGGCACATCCCTTTGAGGATCAGCGAGCTGGGTTGTGGCAGCTCTTTTCAACCTGCCGTATGGAATCTGAGTCGCTAAGAGAGCTTGGCAGCGCGCTGACAAGAACTGCGAAGTGTATCGGTGATACAGCTCAAGCTCTTCATGCCTTAATCGTTTTCCTGATAAGCAACCAGGCAGGGAACCTTGAAATTGGAGCTAAGGACCCCGCAAGTTGAGGAGCTCCGCAAGAAACATAGTCAGCCATCAGCCTGATTCTGTGAAGCGGTGAGGTGGGATGGCGGCCGCTTTGCTCGCCTGCTGAGTTAAACCCTTCTGACAGTCCCTTTGAGCCCAGCATAGTAAAGTGTTCTGAAGACACCGGATTATACTGTTCATTGGGTTACACGTGTCCAACATTTTATCACCAACTCCCCCGCAGAAGAGGAGTCCCAAACTCGAGGTCAAAGGGCCAGGCTAGGCCCCTCCACACCATTCATTTTTGTATGCCGCCAAAGCTCACCAGAATTTTTCAAATTCCATTAATTACATGCAGTGGTAATCATTTTGTAACATGATGTGGTTGATATTATTTTATTAATTCAGTGTGTCTTAGCTTCTCCCTTGCAGATATCCTGCCATTGCCACATAAACATAACAGCAATCAAAATCAATGTGAGATCCCTTGGGCTCTTAAAATGTCAACAAAGCCAAAATAAATGTCAATAAAACGGTCATGACAGAGCAATTCAGGCTGCTGAAATTGTTAATGTTGTAATTATCTGTTTCCAATATTTCTTAAAAAGAAGACCAGTCATGTTTTCCTTATCTGAAAAGAAAGCACTTGTTTAATATTGAATGACAGGAACATTGTGAATCTGCTTCACTTGTCCTTGAACACATTACAGGAACTATTAATTAACGTTTGGCGATGATGACATTTTTGACTATGCAGCAAGTTATTTCCAAATCAAGTTTTTCAGTGCGACAGATAAGATTTTGAGCTTTTTTTTGTTTGTGCTGTTTGAGTAAATGGCGCACTCTGGGAATATCTACATACACCATAGTGTCATCTTGTTGAAGTAGCTAAAAAGCAATCTGCGGTGGATTGTGAATGATTGTAAAGGTACCAACGTGGCTTGTTCTGAATGTGAAAATCCAGTTAAAGGCAATGCTGTTTGGGTGATGTGGCATTTATGAGGCATGGATTTACAGTAGCCACATTTTATGCAAAGCATTGTGATAATAGTCGCCACACTTAATGCAAACCACTACAATCTCGTTCGCAACAGATTGTTTTTCCAAAATCAATTCTTCCTATTTCGCTGTAAATGAATACTTTGCAGCTTGTAAATCACGACACCTCCTGCATGTTAATGGTGTGTGAATACATATGGTTTGGATTTTGCTGTATTACACTTGTCTGTAAGCAGTGTACAGTGTTGAGTGTGCGAGGGATAGAACACAGAGGATGACATTCCTCATGTTTGACTACTAATAAATCTTCCTTCTGCGCACTTGTGGGCGGCGATCAACTTTTATGGTCTGGAAACCAAAACATGAATGAATGTGGCAGGTATGTGGGAGAAGAATGGATGTACAATTATACATTTGTTTAAATTAATTAAATTAACATTTACTCTTTTTTGTAAATAGCACAGCCACCTTATGTTGACTCAGTACAGTTACATATATCAAATATGCTTTTTCATACTTGTACTATGTGCAGTTCTTTATGAAACATTTTTGCGGTTATATGTTTCATTCCTTTCTGTTTTGCTTAGAATCCTTTGTTTTTTGTCTTTTCACCCCGCCCCCCTTTCAAATTGCTGCTGTGGACTGCAAATTTCCCCATTGTGGAACTATTAAAGGCTTTCTGATTCTGATTGATTTACCTTTGTGGAATCAACTATGCCTCTCAGAAGTTGTCCTTGATGTAGAACTATGAATATTCACCTGTCAATCAATTTTCACCTTAACGTTCCCGTAAAAAAAAACAAAATCACAAGAGAACAGAGTCATAACATCTTATCAATCTTTTATCTTTTCTACTTTAATTCCTTTCATCACTTTGCTGCTGTGAAATGTAAATGTCTCCATTGTGAGACTAATAAAGCCAAATCCAATCCAATCAATGAGTCACTTTGTGCTTAAGATAGTGTTGTACTTGCTGTCCATTGTGCAGGGACGCATTTGTAGACATGCTTCCCAGTGTGTCCCGCTTTGATTGTTTTTTTTTGTCTACCCGGCAGGCTGCCATTCCCAAGAGATATTTTGTGCTGTTGCATGCTAGCAACTTTATCCAAAGCAGTTGGACAAGAAATATTAGGATGGATCCCTGCAGGAATTCAGGACTCCGCTGATGTTCAATGGGAACGTTAACGGTGCTTACTCCTGCTAGAAATTCCACCATGCACATTCCACCATGATGTCTCTGATCCACTGGTGAAAATGACGCTTTGATCCTCTCCTCTTTCTTATCGAACTGCTTCATGTAACAGAGGGTACAGAAAGTGATTAAGAAATAAAGGCTCTCTGTGTCGTTGTGTTCTCATATTTGTCATTTTTTTTTGTTCTTTTGACTTCAAGATGGTGCCGCGAGTGTGGCTGCCTTTCCAGCAGCCCCTGTATTTTGTTTTTCTACTTCTTTCTTTCCTTTTTCTCTTCCTTTCATAACTTTGCTGCTGTGAAATGTAAAATTCTCCACTGCAAGACAAATAGAGGTAAATCCAATCCAAATAATACTTGAATGCTTTCATCTTGGGTGATGAATGGACCCAATGAGTTTTTATTCACCGTTCGAGCCTGTTTTTTTTTTTTTTTCTTTACTTGAAATATCATCACTCGAGATTGCCTGCATTGTTGGCATTGTATGAATGGACATTTATTACTTTTGCTACACTCCTCATCAAGGGATATAATACCCAGATGTCTGGTGTTCACAGCACCCCACCTTTGAAATACACCAGGCTTGGCTCTGGCTTTTATACCGAGCTCACTTCTTGCGCTTTCTAATAAGGTGTTTAACAGTGGTCTCGCACCAGGCAATCTGAGCTGCGCTTCAACCCACTTGACACCTAAAGTCAGATATATTTGGCAAGTGTGAGTGTGCGGTTGAGTGATCAGGTTTGCGTTTCTTCTTCTCTGGCAGGCTTGGAAAAAGTGGGCTGTAGCCCAAATGAGATTGGTCAGCATTATTTGTATGCGACATTCCTGTGTCATCAAAATATTATGACGCGATGGTTTCTTGCAAGGTAATTGCTGTCTTCCATTTTAGCAATAAACTATTATTGGAAATACAGCAGTCATCCAATATAGGTCCATCATGCTATTACAGTATTGTAACATGCTCAATAAATAATCTGCTGAAGTTCATTATATGTTTAATCATGAACAAATTTGATGTCTCCTGTTTTCAGTCATTGTTGATATACGCCCCCCTGCACAATAGAAATAAGGAACAAACCAGGAACAAAAAAAGTCCACAGCATTGCTGCCTTGTGTGTTTGATTTGCCCTATAATTAATGTTGTTCCTCCACACATTTATTGATTTGGAGTTGTTTATTTTAGTTATGTATTTATTTGCACATACATCAGCAATATAATAACATAACCAGAAACATAGGAAGAATGTCTTCATATGAGATCATAAAATCCAAAATATAGTTTTTAAATATGAATCTGATCCATTTATTATACATCTTCATATTCACTATACAAACAATAATATATTAAAACAAATAAGTAAACTTATTTTACTACACTGAGAGCATTCAAGAAAAAGAAATGTCAACATACATTAATTAAAAGATGTGTGCGTGTGTGTATATGTTCCTTGTTCTTGATAATACTTCGTCTTTTCCTTTCGGCTTTTCCCTTCAAGGGGTCGCCACAGCAAATCAGTGTCCTCCATCTTTAGAGGTTTTATCCACATGTTTGTTTTGGCCAAGCTTTTACGTCGGATGCCCTTCCTGACACAACCCTCTGTATTTATCCGGGCTTGGGACCGGCACAAGAAGACATATGTCACTTTGTGGCTACAGAACAAGCAACTCGCTCAGTAAAAGGCTCCCAAACACAAAATGGTCATCGGCACAGCAACATTCATAAAAGCAAAAATAGCGTTAGCGTTAGAATGTTCCGAATTCGGGACACTCCTTATTTTTAATATTTCTCCTTAAATCAACAAGTTAACGTTAGTTTATGCATTTCAGTGTCAAGGTAAACCTCTTCTGAATAGCTCATAAAATAGTTACAACATATACTTACGCTGTATTGTCTTGATAATACAGTAACCACCAATTAACATAATAGAAATAAACCTGTGAAAACCACTGCCTTGAACAATAGAAATAAACAGAACAAGAATTGATCTTTTCAAATAGTCCACAACACGGTTGGCTGTGTGCTTTCATGTGCCTGCCTAAGTAATAATAATAGATGTGATAGTGCAATAATGCATCTTAATAGCTACAAGATGATAAACACCAACTTGTACAATAGAAATAAAAATAATCTGGGCTGGGTAAAGTGAAAAAAAATCCACCTTGTTTGATCACAATATATGCGGTTTGACGTTTAATGCAAATGTTCACAGAAATTTGTCGTGAAACTCTTCATTACAATTTGTAGTGGTTTAATTATGTTCTCGGAATGTAATTTCTTCTGTAAAACATACTGGATTCATTCAGGACATCCTATGGAACATGTTTGGGATACCTTGGGAAATCACTGTCATCATATCCAACTCGATCCTCCTGGCTTGAAAGACACTCCACCTCCTATCCCCCCAAAGAGTAATATACTCAACATTTCTTCCATGGACTGAATTGCGAAAGCAGGCATTGTGGTTTTGCGGGCTGGACCAGCGAACATGGGGATTCTGGAGATTTTGCTTGTTTGGAGAGCAGCCATCAGTCTGCTGCAAGTAAGACCGAGAGCAGTCAATTTTTTGTTGCTTTTACATTGGGCTACAGAAATGGATCAAGCGGAAAACAAGACATGGAAACAAAAATGGTAGAGGATTCAATGGCTGTGGCTGGAACAAAGACTGCATTCTAAACAGAGGAGAGCGGCTGTGTACTGTATGCTGTCTGATTTTTGGGTTACTTTCCGTCTAAAACAATGGCAGGAGACCATTTTCTTTTGTATCACAACCTTCGAGGCCGTCCTTGAAACACTCGGAAAGTTAATTTTCCCAAATGTCCTTCTTCCTTTTCCTTTATTGTCACTCGAACATCAAATATGTCGCTGAGATGTCTTAAAAAGGCTTCAGATGCATTAAACATTTTTTATTGAATTTTATTTTGAAAGCCTTTTGATGAAAGAGTCACAATTGTTTTGTATTTGTAACATAACCTTGATCAGAATGACTTGTATGTTTAGTGCAATGGTTCTTAATCTGGTTTCAATCTAACCCTGGAGGTTCAGTGAGTCGGGCTCAGGGGCTCGACGGAGCATATGCCATGGAGGGTACAACATGTTATGAAGCACCGACTTGTCCATCACTGGCTGGCATATGATATTACAAAAATGTTTGCCCATACCGTTGTTCATAACTCGAATTTTCATATGTCAGGGAGCGTCTGTACTTGTCTCTTACAAGTTTATTTATGTTTTTCCGTTTTTAATAAAATGTGTATGTGGCGGCGGGAAATACATATTTATTGTTCACTCATGAAGGGTTCGGTTAATGCGCATATCAACATCTGATTGGGTTCAGTACCTCTAAAAAGGTTAAGAACCACTTTAGTGTACATGTATTTTATTTCGGACACCAAAATGGGTGCTTTTGTTGTCCTTTTCAGACTGTATGGCATGCTATCACTTTTTTTTTACTTTGTGACAGAACGCTTCCTCAAATTCGACACCTATTTCAAATAGTTTGCTCCATGTTTTTGTTGTTCCACCTCAAGTTGTGTGGCATCATGGCAGCAGACGTAGAGACGTAGGGGAAATCCAATTTCAACTACAATCACGGTGATGGTAGTTGAAAGTGGCTTTACCTTACATGACCGACTTCCTTAAACCTCCCATTTCCGCAATATACTTTGGCCGTATAACATTTGGCTCGTTCAGTGTGTCCATTCAAACATATCCCTTTATATGTGAAACCATCTGTTTGACTTCGGTATGAAGGAACGTGGGCTGTAACCTTTCGCCTGACACATTCTGTGGAAACCTTTTTTTTCAGTAACTCCACAAACAAGATCAGAACACATACGGTTTGGCAATGTTCAGAAACCTTCAAAGATGTGGGCTCATATAAATAAGCTCTGTGGAAGTTTCAAGCTCAAAAGAAGCCCTGTGCCACTTGCAGGTTTATATCAATGGGGTTTTGCTCACGTAACGCTCAGCAAATCTTACAGTTAGCCAGTGTTAACCCCCCCTTACCCCCTGACCCCTCCTCACACTCCCATCCATGCGTCCTTCTTTAGAAAGTACTGAGGGAGATATGATCCATTGCCAGTTTGGAATGGGAGCGGGGGTGCAATTTAAGCGTTCTTTGAAATTTTTGCTGTACTTAGGAGCACTACAATGCCTTCTGAAGTCAACCTTTGGTTCAACTTACCAACCTGACGATGTTCTTTCTGCCTTATGGCTTTTGAAGGAACAATGTGCAATCATCTGTAATGCTCCTGCACTTTTAATTCAGATACATTTACTATACCTTTTATCATGTGTAAGATAATGCAGAGTTGTCGGAAAGCAAAGCATCCCCGGAACCGTTTACAAATTACACAACAAAAGGTACAGTTGCCCCAGATTCAGAGTTCCTTGTCTTCCTTCCTACCATTGTCTTGCCCTAGTTGAAATTGTAGAAAGTCTTTCTTTGGAGGATAGTATTGCTCATCTTGACACTGTTAGATCACTTCATTCTGTCCAGTTCCAGAACAACATGCATTTTTCTTCCTATTCAATGTTACGGACAGTATACAATTGTATACAAACTTTTATATGCTCTATGAACACATTCAAAATTCTTTCCCCACTGAAATGAATGCAAATGTCATTAATCCATTCTTGAATCCGCAAAAAAATGTTTATATTGCTTAATTAGAAAAATAGCACCATATAGTATTGTACTTTCTAAAATCATAATTACATATGAGATATTGTTCTGCTCCTGGTGTGTGGGCCTTGGCTATCTGGTCACAGAAAAGTCATCCTTAGATTTGACTTTACACAGACACGAACAGCTTGATTGGATCCCGAAAGGATTTGCACTTTATGCAAAATCCACGAACGACTTTATAATTTGCAGATGGATCAACGACATCATTGATCAAATCTGCTAACACCTCATTCATTCCAGGGATTCTCTGTGCTGCCATTCCTGGTAATACAATTTTTGTCGGAAAAAAAAATCAGCCAAATAGCTAATATGTTGAAAACCTTTTAAATTCGGGCACTCGCCTCTCAACAGACCACTGCACCTGGTTTCCTTTTCTCATCATAGTTCAAAGGAAGCATAGAGAACAAACTATGTACATACTAGATGAAAGGACATTTACTCAAGCCCAGTGCATTAGGAAGTCCATTATTGGATATGCCTTTATTAGTCTCACAGTGGAGACATTTACATTTCACAGCAGGAAAGTGATGAAAGGAATGAAAGTAGGAAAACAAAATACATGAGCTTCTGGAAAGGCAGCCACTCTTGCGGCGCCGTCTTGAAGTCAAAAGAACAACAAAAAAAAAAAAACTAAATAACAAATAATATGACAGCCCAAAGACAATGTGACAACACAAAGACTCAGAGAGTCATTCATTCTTAAGCACTTTCTGTACCCTCTATGTTACATGAAGCAGTTCTAGATGAAAGAGGAGAGAATCAAAGCATCTTTCCACCATTATTGACAACATTCATGTTATTTTTGCAACTAAATCTTTAATGTCATATGCTCTTGGCTTGCTCCTTTGAACTGGTCAGTTTAATTATAGTGCACGGGTTTAGTTCATGCTACATAATATAAGCAATAAGCAAATATTTTGCTGTAAGAGTTGAACCTCGAATATCGAAGCTAATCCAGGTTTGAATATTGTTGTGTGGAAATATTAGTAGAAGTAGTCTTTTAGCCACATTCAAACGGTCATAAACAGTTGGTGAGGTAAGGACAGTTTTGGTCGAAAAGTTTTGGTCTGTGTTGGGTTTTTTGACTTGAAGGTAACAATCTCTAAAAACATGCAATTAAAGTGAAATCATCAAAGTGATATTCCAAAAGTTTAATTGTCTGCTAAGTTTGGTTTAAAGATTCTGTTACATTCAGAACCTTTGAGTCTAAATCCGGACTACTTAATACATTTGACTGAGAAAATGCTAAATAAAAAACTAGATATAAAAATTTCATTTCACTTTCCAGGAGTCCATCAGTTTTTATTCATCCAGACCCCGACAGCACCTCTATTTCCCCTTGGCCGCCATTCACTTCAACGCAATTCTTTCAATAATCTGCCCTACAGGCTGAATGCCAGTCATCGGCGAGCTTGTGGCCTTAAGGACGCACGCTGGCAACAGCTGAATGAACATCATGGCACTGAACGCAGCCATTACAGAGAGCGAGGTAATTGGATTTACAAATCAGCTGTGGCTCCGGATTTGCAGTGGCACTGGGCTGGTTGGGTCATATTTCAGAGACTTTTGTGCATTTTGTCACCGGAGGGTTTTGTTACTAATGAGAAAGTGCCGCATGGAAGGGTCTCCCTTTGTACAGTGCCATCATCGTATGACGTGATATTTGTAAGGAATTGAGAACGTGGCAGTCCATCGTCATAACATATTACTCTTTATTGTCATTGGCAACAATGTGAGAATGACCACGTTCAGTACAACAAATAACAAAAATATAAGGATTTACAGGGCCCAAGCTCAGTCTGGCATTGCCAAGCCCATGAATAATTGATGCAAAAACGTTTTGCCGATAGATGCCCCAAGATATTGGCAAAGTATTATTTTTATCTAAATGAAGCCCTGGCGTAGTTCCTTGCTACTGATTTGACAAAGACCGACAAAGAAATAAAAGGATGATGTGTAAGTATCAAATGACTGCGTAATGTAAGGGTGCAATTGTGCAAACATACCACCCAATAACGGTCGTGTGGCTATGCTATGTGCAGACTCACCAAGCCGAGCTAAGACCTATCATAGCAGTGTCCGGCACCGCCATGTCTGGACAGTAGGAATATATATATATATATATATATATATATATATATATATATATATATATATATATATATATATATATATATATACAGTAAAGTCTCGTTATATCGATATCGGATATATCGATAGTCCCGGTTATATCGATACTATTTCTATGCACGCACGGAGAAAATTACATGCAAACAGGGTCGGATATATCGATAGTCCCGGTTATATCGATATTTTTTCGGACTCCCTTGAATATCGATATAATGAGACTTTACTGTATATATATATATATATATATATATATATATATATATATATATATATATATATATATATATATATATATATATAGGGCCTATACTACCAGCAAGACTTCAGTTTGCTGAAGAAGCATCTTGGATAAGAAGCGAAACGTTCGACACCTTCAAAGAAGTACAGATGGCGGCTGAAGAAACTTTTTAATCGAAGCTGAGATAAAGTGATCTATAGTGCAAAACAACACAATGACCATTCTGCAGTTGGTACAAATATCTGCTAACGTACAATAGAAAATACCTTGCAGCCTGCTGAAGGTTCACATGACATAAACCATACCGCATAGAAGTCTTTTGAGTATGTGTCACATGTGATTCATGTAAAAAAAAAAATACTCTGATAGTGACGGACTAGTTTATGATCGCGTGAACAAATCTTCAAGCACTAACTAAAAAACTCTAAATGAAGTTGCATACACCAAAGGTCAAAAGTGTCTACATAAATTGTAGGGTTCAATTATGCTGAAAATCATGCAAGCATATAGAGAACATCCCAATAAGAAGGTTGGAACCAAGACTCTGAATTGTGAGGGAGCTGTACTAACCAGAATGCAATCACCCTGCCTCGTATCACCAATTGGAAAAATGTGTGATGTGTCAAGCGCAGCGAGAACATTTGTTCTGGTTTTGATGTGGTGGATTGTGATTTGTTGTTGTTGGTCAAAAGACAGGAGTTAATCACTCCCAAGGCTTAGATTTAAGTGGTTTGTGTTATGTTGTGTTTGACTACATTTCCAATTCACAAGGGTGTGGTATTGACACGATAAAACAGTCATTTGATTGAGTTGAAGTTGCTCTTTTCCATGTACTGTAGTTTGTTTGTCATTGGAGTTAAAACAACAATAAATCAACATTTTGGTACATGGTATGTTGTGCATGCACAGATGTCGTCAAAACAACTTCATCCATTTACTCAACCTCATCTGTGAAATTTGAAGTCAAGCACAGGTTCTTAGTCATCCTCTGCAAGTTTATCCCAACAAGAGTCTGCCAGCTAGATCAATACAAAGATTAATTATTTGTCCAACTTAAAGGCTGCTCCACCTCACCTCCATTTTTACAAGTCTCCTGCGAATTCTTTCCCCTTTCCTGATGAGTCTTGAGCTCTGGCTTGTTAGTGCAGTCCTTGGACCGAAGCTGTGCTGTGAGAAAATTGGACGAGGGGCTCCAGAGGCTGAATGACGAGGCAGAGCAGTTTTGCAGCGCAACTCACAATCACACAAGAAATGGCCTCATTGCTCCCCAATTTAAGGTCTTTGGTTAAGTGTTCTCCAAAATATAGCAGTCCAATTTCTCTTAGCATAAACAATTGCTTTGTGTGGAGTGAACACACATGTCGCATTGGTTTTCAGTCTGTACTCGTAATTAGACACACTGCTGGTTGATTTGTTTAACTTGGCATTTTCACTGAATGATACTGCCATTTTTGTGTTGTCACTGTGACACCATGTCAAGGCCTGAGTGAGCGCATCCCCTAATAATAGCGTACCAATCAGAGCAAAAACTTGATCATGACAGTTACATTCCTCCCTCTTATTTTTGTTCAAGTGTTTCTTCTTGGCTTTAGATCTAATCCTTGTGGACATTGTCTATAGACCATTATTTCCTGCAATTTTGTGGAGTGCCACTATTGGCTGATTTCCAAGTTGCCCACATTTGAGTGTTTTTTTTCCATTCACAGAGATAATTGTACACAGTATAAACCACATTGCAAATGATGCTGCAAGTTCTGGTTTTCACTGATTTGTGGCATTTATGAACTGCCTCGCCTACTCTCATAATGATTTGCAAAGGGATGCATCAAAAGTTCTCAATTGAGTTAATCGTCCACAACATGTTGTTTTATCTTGAGGTTACTAGACTTCAGACTAAATGTGTCTTTCTGTTTGTGTTCAATGCATTTAGAATGTTATTCTCCCGTGACTGTAAAGTGTCATTTGGAGTTTTGAAAGCCGCCTAGAAATAAAGTGTATTTTTATTATTATTAATGTGATTACTTCAGTCTAAGGAACAAGGAACAAGGAACAATTGTAGTTTAGTTTAACTTTCGACCCAACTTATTTCCAACAAACCATTTTATTGGCATTTTGCTGTGAAGGTTCCAGTGAATAATCAATAAAAGAATGGAGTCTCGATCTAGAATTTGTATTAAAAGGTAACGGAATAAAAAGAACAGCACATGTCCCACTCTAATGAGCTAGGTTCATTTTAGCACTGTTGGTATTTAAGCGAGGCCCACTCTGTGGATCTCGTCTTCGGCATGGTTTCACTCCCTAATCCTCAAATAGACCACATAATTAATGGTGAAATGACTGCATAGGCCATGCTAAAGGAAAGGATGCATCTTATTTAGCCCCTGTTTTCCTATGCTGGCCTTGGTCAGAATGTCAATGTCACTCTGGGGCTTTTCGTTGTCGAGGATGTGTCAGATGTCTACCGACAGTCCAGCCAATGCAAGCATTCTCTTACGTGTGATTAATCCTTTGTCTTTACTTCTCGCTTAATCGTCGTTGAGCGATCAGACAGAAGTGCTGAAAGTTCTGGTATGAGTCACCCCCAACTTAACATATCTCGTCTGCTAAAGACAGAGTACTTCTCAAACTAAACAAATGCAGGGTTTTTTTCTGTTAATATGGTATGACCTGTCAATCACTTCCAGGTTGATAAATCCCATCCTCCATTTTTTTCCCCAAATTGCACTAATTTCTTCCAAAAAGAGCTGATTTTCCTCCTCATCGTTAGTAATGATGCATGGAAATACAAGCAACTGGAAATGCACATGTGGTGTACCGTTTGTGTTTGTCTGTGTAAGCTCTCAGTCATACAGGAGTGGTCCATCGATGAAAAGGTTTCTTCAGCTGTCATCTGTACTTCTTTGAAGGTGTCGGACGTTTCGCTTCTTATCCTAGTTCGCTGAAGAAGCATCTTGGATAAGAAGCGAAACGTCCGACACCTTCAAAGAAATACAGATGACGGCTGAATAAACCTTTTCATCCTTTTTTATTTAAATATTTGTTGATGAAAGTGTACTGTGGATGCTATTTGTTTGCCCATCTTTGAGGTCTTCCATAATGTCTTAGCATTAAGATGGCGAGACCTTCGGAAATTCACAATGTGTGTCATTCCCTTTTTTTACATTTTTATGTTGAACATTAACTGAGCAATTCAATTGAAGCTTTTATTTTTTTATATCATGGTTCCCGATTATCCAATGTTCTGCTTGTTACGAAGTGAGTTGAGTTTGCTGCCACCATACGGTTGTAGTAGCTCAATGTTTTGATCTGAAGCGGAAAAAAAGGATCCAATCGACGGCTCATGTCTCAAGGCAGTACAGATGAACCTCAATTTACGAATGATGCGATTGATGATTGATTTGGTTTTCAAGCTTCCAACTTTCAAATTCCACCCTATTTTAGGTTCATAAACACCTTAGGCCTGGCTGCGAAAGACTTGACTGTTTTTTCCTATCCTTTGAATACACCATCAGTTGTTGAAAGCTACGAAGGATAGTGTTCTTTCAAGACATTTGTTTGAACTGTCGTGCATGTTTCACGTCATTTAACACAAAAGCTACTATCTGTTGGATGGTTGGCAACAAGTGGATACATGGATTAATGTTTGCCTTCTACTTTTTGGGCAAAGCACAATTAATTGTTGCCTGTCACGCTACATCACTGGCATGGACTGAAAAAAAAATGAAACAAATTGTCCTAAAATAGCATGTTCATATTTCAAATCACTAGAAATGATTGTGACAGGTTGGACCTCAAATGAGACAAAATAACGTGTTCTTACAATGTGTTGGAGCATTGGACTGTTAAGTAAGACTTTTTATGGGCTATTCTCATCAAGGGAGTAATCCACAATTTACCTATTCTGCAAGTATTTACAACAGCAGAACATTTAATCATTACTGTGCAAGCGCATTTGCCTTTGACCATGTAAACAATACACTGTCTGTGCTATGCACACTGTACATTGCTTTGTACTGGCTGTCTGATTGTCACATACATTATTTAGATGTCCTGCGGTGCCTGCGGGTTAACAAAGCAGCGGGGAAATAACAGCCCCCCGCCCCATGGTAGAAGTACAGCCGGCTGGCCAAATCTCCCCTGGAGCAATATTTTGACAAAGGCTTTTTGAAGAGCTTTGCTGTCAGCCACCTGACCAGACACTCATTAGCCAGCCCTGCCGCACCAAAAATACGTTGGTTGCAGACACAATACACTTGTGACTTCATTCGGGGGAGGGAATGGGGGGGGGGTGTTTGTTCATTGAGAGAAAACAATGTGACACTCCTACTTAATGTAATTCCTCCATTGAGGCTGGTTACAATATACAGTGTACATTTCATACCAAATAAAAGACATGCATATTGTCCTTTTAATTGCTACATTATCTGGCTTCTGTTTATAACAGTGCCGACATACAATCTTTTTGAAATAAAAAATGCCATCTGTATTTTGTTCATGACTTTTACATCTGTGTAAGCTCTCGGTCGTACAGGAGTGGCCCATCGATGAAAAGGTTTCTTCAGCCGTCATCTGTACTTCTTTGAAGGTGTCGGACATTTAGTTCCTCATCAACAAAGCAGAAGTCTGGCACCACCAACTCTGCCCGTTAGGGGGATATATATATATATATATATATATATAGGGCCAGAGCTACCAGCACAACTTTAGTTAGCTGACGAAGCTTTTTGGATGAGGAGCGAAAAATCCGACACATTCAAAGAAGTACAGATGATGGCTGAAGAAAGTTTTTCATCGATGATTATAAGTGTTCTCATTTGAATTCTAGTGTGTGATAGTGATTGACCACGTTGCATCTTGAAATCCCAATCCAAATAAACTTGACTTTATTGTGGATCGAGGACCACCCAGTTCATTTTCCCTTGTGTAGACTAGATGTTATGACATATGTGCTCTCTTTTCACTGCAATTGTTTTTTTTATACATAAATGATGACAAAGTTTGAAGTTTTGCTGTCAAGTTTATTTAATTGGTTCATTTATAGTCCTCCGCAGTGACAGTAATGTGTTTCCATCCACTTGCAAGTGAGATAATTGGTTTAGAATGTCATGGTCTGTGTGTCTGTCCAGCACTTGCACTTGGAAGACTGCTGGTTTCATTCCCACTTCCCAAAACAAGGCTTGTGTCTCCTCGTTGCGGGGTCGTAATGCTAAAAGCAGCCACTGGTCTTGTAAGGCACTAAGACAAGCGGAGAAAAAAAAGCACAAGCGAGGTGGTTCATAAGTAGTTTATAAATAGAGACTCTTGGATGATTTATACTTGCTGGGAATTCACTGCATGTGACCCCATCAGTACATGTCTTAGAGATGAATCGAAGAAAAAGTTGCCTCAGCATGACTTCTCCAATTTTAGAAGCTATTGTTTATTTCCGTTTTTTTTTCTTTTTGGTTCCTCTCGTGTCAAAAAGCATCTATCCTAATAACCTTAAGGATTGTTGTGTTCAGCGTTCTTGTATTATTGGATTGGATTTACCTTTATTAGTCTTGCAATTGAGAAATTTAGATTTCACAGCAGCAAAGTTATGGAAGGATGCTGAAAGGATTCATATTTTTTTATGGAATTTGGAATTTTGGAATTATTATAATTCTGCAGGCTATGATAAACACAGGTTATATTTAGCTTTAAAGTGGCACCTTGAGATATGAATTTCTAAACTTATTTCTTTTTCATAACACAGGCTGTCATGTAGACAGTTGTTGCTTAAAAAATACTGATATGATTGTTTTCTGGTAGAAGTGAACTAAGACACGTAGAAAACATAAATTTGGCAGATGTTGACCAATTTGTCGGAAAAAAAGAGGCACAAAAAATGTATTGCCACTCACAGCTGGGCTTTAGTATCAAACTAAACTTCAAAAAAATAATTGCATGCTATGTGGTAAAGCTCACCGTGTAATCAGTTTAATTGAATGCTAATCGGCATTGCCAAACAAAATACACTGGCTAACAAAGACCTTCATGGCGTATTTGCCCTTGAAGCAGTAAATAGTTTGACAGATATGAGAGAGAGAGAGGGTCAGAAAGAGACAATGAGACAGAGAAGTGAATATGTAGTCTTATTTTATATTTTCAGTTGAAGCCCTAACATACACATGTATATACTAACAGTATATACATGTAACTCAAATTGTACTGTATCACAGATGAATTGTCGTGGAAAAGTCCAATAAAATAATTTGAAGAAGGGTGGGAATCCTGATATGATAATATTTAAAGCTGCACAGCTGCTCAGTTTACAAATGCTATAAGGTGCCACTTTTGTTGCCACTGTTTGTTCAATTTTCCGCAAAATTGCAAATACACCTTTTTTTCTTCAACAAGATAAACAAAGCATCTTTATTGTATTTTAGAAATTGTGCTGATATGTCATCAAATGGTGAGTATAGTTTTGCTTTTTTGATTGTTGCTGTGCTGATGACTATTTTGTGTTTGGGAGCCTTTTACTGAGCGAGTTGCTTGCTCTGTAGCCACAAAGGGACATAAGTCTTCTTGTGCCGGTCCCAAGCCCAGATAAATACAGAGGGTTGTGTCAGGAAGGGCATCCGACGTAAAAGCTTGGCCAAAACAAACATGTGTATCATACCTCTGAAGGTTACTGATTCGCTGTGGTGACCCCTTGAAGGGAAAAGCTGAAAGGAAAAGAAGAAGTGCTGATATAAAACTGCCCCCAAAGTTGAACAGTTTGGAGTTCAATGAAAAATTGCTAATAATTAAGACTCCAAATGTCATATTATAATGCCCTGGATCTAATGTTGCACTCTTCTGACAGTGAATCAATCTCAAGTGAGTCGATTGTGTCAAGTACTTCACCCAATTTTGCCAACCATCCAATGATTGAAAAAAAAATATACAAAACATATATTACATACTTGTTAGTTCAAGAAATCTTATTTTATGACAATATCTTTCTGTTTTCTTTCACGGTGACATACTCCTTTTTTTCTTTCCTACTTCTATTGATAAATGTCAAGACTTTTTTTCCATTTTGTTGCTTGAGTGAGCTTCCCTGAGCATGGGCGGCCTACACTATTGCTTTATAAGTATGATCTATGAACTGACTAATTGCCACGGTCCTCATGGCTTCAATGACCGGACCATTTACTCTGAAAGGTCATTCCCTCATCAACGTGGTCCCCAAGTACCAATAAGTGTGAGTTCCAGCTTTCGATAAGTTTCCATCCTGCACATGATGCTTTCCCCCCCCCAATATTTGCGTTACGTTTTGACTGTACATGGTAAATGGCGCTCGCTTGTCCCTTGGCATAGAGTCTGGAATGCGCAAACAGCTGGGAATGTACAATTGCTTGTAGGCGGTGGCCAGGTCAGACTGTTCACCCAAGTAGTTATAGGAAGTGACTTGAAGCGCGTTTGAGTTCTTATACTTAATTCAGATTCAAGTGGAGAAGAACTACTTGACACGTGAATACAATTGTTGGTAACCTTCTGTAAAAGATAGACCAAGCCCCCAATAGTCACTGAAATACGAAATAAGGGACATAAGTATTTAGGCCCACTTGTCATGAACAAGCTGCTTTGGCTATCTTGGGTGTGAAGCCTGCATTCACCACACTGTTTTTCTTGTTTTCGTCTATTCTACGGACGTCCACTCGGAAATAGATCTGATGTTTTCCGAATTGTCTGCTGTGTTTTATTCTGATCCATTCTTTGATGTGGTTAGCTTTGTGTTTTCTGGGTCTATATCCTGTTGGAGCACGAAATACATTGAGGTTACTGACATCGAGGAGCTCAATGCACTCAATAATAACTTGATAGACTTGAGAAGGCATTGTAGATTCAGGACACTCTGTACTGCGTGCAGTCAAGCAGCCCCTGAACATAATATCCATGTTTCATCCGAGCTATATTCAGTTTGTCAACATGTGGATGTCATTTAAACTCATGAGGGTCAAAAAAGCTGTACTCGTCACAGCATAATTTGGACCTTTTTGAATGCCACGCACATTTTCTTATAAAGACACAAGAGTATAATTTCCAGTCTTTCATAGTTCACCAAAGGGCAATGTGATCTGTCCTCGGTTGATTTATTTTTTATGACCTTCACTCCTTCACTGCCATTTCTGAATTTATTCTGGAATTGAAAATATCACATAGAGAGCCAATTTCGAATTTGTTCGGGTTTCGTTTTTTTCTTGCTTGGGTGCCGATAAAGCGTTGGCCATGGCCTCTGGCAATGTTTACCACAAGAGGGCTGCAGTTGGCGGAAAGCGCAATTTTGATTGGATGGCACTGACCTAGGTTGGCAGAAAGTGCAATTTTAATTGGATGATACTGGCCGCCAGTTGAAACAGGTATACGGCCCTTTAAATGAACCCGCCGAGTAAAAACAAAGTACACTTCAGCTTGAATGCACCGGAGATTCACCTTTGTGGAGAGAAAAGGTTCTGGTTTGAAACAATACCATCGATGAAACAGTCAAATGTCAGTGACATTTTAACGAGCCCCATGTTAACATTAGCATCAATATACTTCTGTGAGAAGTATGTTGCACAGCAAGTGTGGAAGCTAATGAGCCGTGTGCAGGCTAGCTAGCAGTAACTTCGCGTATGGACCCGGCAAGTTGACTTTCATTCCGATCGTTTTACCAATCATGAGGAACGGAAAACCATTCATGTTAGTTGTGAGTACTATCACAGTTGTTTTAAATAATACATTCTCACATTTGTTGAAAATTGGCCGTGCGTGCGTGTGTGTGTGTGTGTGTGTGTGTGTGTGTGTGTGTGTGTGTGTGTGTGTGTGTGTGCGTGTGTGCGTGTGTGCGTGTGTGCGTGTGTGTGTGTGTGTGTGTGTGTGTGTGTGTGTGTGTGTGTGTGTGTGCGCGCGCGTGTGTGTGTGTGTGTGTGTGTGTGTGTGTGTGTGTGTGTGTGTGTGTGTGTGTGTGTGTGTGTGTGTGTGTGTGTGTGTGTGTGTGTGTGTGTGTGTGTGTGTGTGTGCGCGCGCGCGCTCGCGTGTTGTGGCTCTCACTGAAAAACATTTCTAAATGTTTTTATGGGTCTCTTAGTCAAAAAGGTTCCCGACCCCTGTTATAGAGTATATATTTTATTAAATATTTATTTTTCAGTGCAAACCAATACAGGCTACATATTTATATAAACCTTAAACATACTTATATAAGCATTCAACATACATTCCATACAAAATATAGTACTGAAGCAATTTACGACTAATTTCACCTTACGAACTATCTCGTTCGTAAATTGGGGAGTATCTGTACACTTTGGACTGATCAATGACGCATAGAGACAAACAACTGTTCACATTCACATTTATTCATTCAATACGAAACCTGTTTTTGGAGTGTGGGGGAAATGAGGAATACCTGGTGAAAATCCACACAAGTGCGGGGATAACATGCACTCTCCAGACTCAAACACGAAACCTCCTATCTGTTCGTCTTATCTGCTGAGCACTTGACACAAATGCGCTCTCCAGTTATTATAATACTGTCGAAAATATTTCAAGACAACATATTCATAATTTGAACTTTTCATCACATCTTTTAACCTTTGCAAAGAACAGTAAGTAAGAAATCAGCCAAAGAAAACGGCACACGTTCAAGCGCATTCCATCAATATTTAAATATTTCCTGCCCCATTTCCACATCTAACATGTGGAGCTTTGCGTACAAAAGACAATCTTTAGTCATACATGAGTGAGCTAATTAAGCCAATGGCAAGAAAATGTCAAGCCTCATTGTTTGATGTCGCTTGTTGTTTTGTCACAGCAAAACATAGCGAAGGTGTTTGTGGCAAAGAGGCTTCTCGACTGCCAGCAGGCATTACACGCGATTCATCATGACGAGTGAGAAAGTCGGCGGAAATCTATTGCATGAACTGCCATTTCAGAATGTGCCACATATATGAGGTGAATCCCTACTGGGGCAGCGGCGTACAGCACAACATCTTTGTTTGACTTCAGGGAGGCCAGCGAGCGGTGGGGGTCACAATAGGTTATGCTCTGTCAAGTAAATACCCACTTAGGAAGAAACTAATGTGTGTGATTTATTCAAAAAAGCCCTGTTTTTTTCCACTGATGCATGCGAAGTGCAGCTCTGGCTCATCTAAGCAGTGAGAGAGTGGAGCCAAAAGGGTAACGTCAATTACAATTTTAATGTGACCTTTGATGTAAACTTTTTTCCTGTTAAAGACATTTGAAGATGTATAACCGTATGCTCAGATCTGCTTTAAATCTTTATGGAATACGCTTCCTCATTATGATTTGAGGCTAATATATGTTGCCATTTTTTTCAAATACATTCTGTTTCGCAAAGGTCAATAGAATGAGTGGATGTAAAAACTTTAAAGCAATGAGATTGGTTAAACTAAGTTGTACGTCAGCAAACTACTTTTTGGCCTTATGTTACATAATTATCAAGTTATGAATGTCTAACGTCTGTGTCAGCTCTCAGTCGTACAGGAGTGGTCCATCGATGAAAAGGTTTCTTCAGCTGTCATCTTTCATTTCAAAGAAGTACAGATGACGCTGAAGAAACCTTTTCATGAATGTCTAACGTAATTTGCCTGACAACAAAGTCTGAGAAGTAACTTTAGCCTGAATGAGAGCTTTATTTCTCTATGACACTTAAAACTTTCATTTTTGCTTTGATTTTGATTTGGAAGATTATCTGAAATTCTTCACATGGGGATTTGATGCAGGTAATGACAATGTTGTGGTTCGTTTACCTCGTTGCTGTGCCAGTTCTCTTCCCACTCATTGATGACACAAATGCAAATAATTCTGAAGAGGAAAGCAAACATGTTTGCAATCGATTAAAGAATTTATTCCGTGTCATTTTGAGGGGGGAAATGTAGCACCGAATGTGTGTCATCTGGGGCGGGAAAAATGTAGCACCGAAAAGAGGCAGAAGAGGGCGACAAAACTCAGTGGAAAGCTCCGTGGAAACGGGCTGATTAATTCCTTACAATTTTTGTCAGTGAATATCAAATAGATGCTCGGTGCCACACACAAGGATTCACCATCGCGTTATTTATGTGTTGTCCTTCTAATTTCGCCATCAACACGAAGTTTTCAGACCAAACAAAGTATAGCAAAATGTATTGAGGTGATGCAAGGTATGCCCTTTCTCGCTGAGGGGCGTTCCTTCAGTGACGTAGGGTGAGGACTCGTCACCAACTCAAAAACAAGACTTAGACGGAATATTCAGCGCGAGTCTTAAAATGTAAAATATAGCTATATGCGGTGGAATCTTTGTAAAAGTGTAGAAGTCATTTGAAGCCATTTTACAAATTATGGACACAACTTGTCCAGAGACGTCGGTTGTCCTTTAATGTATCATTGAATACAATAGCCCGTGGGTGTTGACAATATCAGATTTTTGTAAAATTGCTAGAAATGGGTTCACATTTGGGCCATATGAATCACAATCAGAAAGCCTTTAATAGTCTCACAATGGGGGCATTTGCAATCTACAGAAGTAATTTGAAAGGGGGTGGGGGCAAGGACTGAAAATATAAAAACAAAGTATTAGAAGCATGATAGCATAATAGAAATGTTAGAGGACTGAAATGTATAACTGTGCAAAAATGATATGAACATGTGTTATGTTATGAATATTTGTAAAGCAAAAACGGAATAAAACACTGCACAACCTAAGCATTAATGACATGTCTTATGACGCTGGACTCTTCCAGTAATTAAACAAATGTGTTTTTTTCCACCTAACTCCCAATATTTATTCTCCTGTTGTTGTGTTAGAGTGTGTGTGGAAGGAGGCGGGGATATCAGGTAAAATCGGTAAAAATCAAACAAGAAAATTGACGATGAACCATGAACTGAGATTTCCTATTCAAACTATTTTTAATTACGTTTTATAGTACCGGCACACGCCACCTTTTTTACAGACTGGCTCAGTTGTGATAATTTGATTGACTGATTCATGGAAAGACTCACCTTCAAAGCATTTAACATGTATTTGCATTGTTCAAACTGTTGGCAGCTCTCAGCTAATGACCTCTTCCTCTCCTCTGGCCTCCAGCAGCAACATCGCACTTTATGCTGCACACAGCCACTTCCACCCCCACACGCCGACAAATATTTGACAGGCACATTTGCATGCTAACAGTTGGCCGTTGGCGAAGTATTAAGTTCCTGCAGCGCCAAGGACTTAGGGGAAATTAAATAAAAATGCATGAATGACAAGCATGTGTTTTTACTTAAATCCCATATGGAACATGCCTTGAAAATTAAATTGTAATCTAATGATCTAATTATGTGTCAAAAGTTTGAGAAAGAAGAATAATGTCGTCGTCCAAACTAAATCTTCAGTTGCTGACATTTACATCAGTCAGGGACTCTGAGAAGTAGTCTTAAATAACCGCGTTAACAATGGAAAACGGGCAATCACATATTTGATAATGCATTGTGTGTGGCGTCAATCATCACACGTCATCGCACTTCAAAGCTTCCCGTAACACACTTCAAGTTGAAATATTGTGCTGAATGACAAATAGCCATCTGTTCATTATTTCCTCCTGATCCGTATGGGAAAACACATCCCCAAAATAGCATCAAACAAGCCGAGCCGGTGTTTTAAAGTGGGCGTCTGAAGCATTCACTTGTATTCTTACTCTGGGGGTCTGAGGCTTTTGGATACAGATCCAGACTGAATCTCATGGTGGGAAAGGAGAGAAGGCCGCAAGCATGCCACAAACAATACAGACACCAAATTACTTGTTATTTTTTATCGCATTAATTGACACACAAGGGAATACAAAATCTCATCTGCTCCCCTTGAAGCTTTCTAAGGTGTGGGTTTGCTTTTTGAAGTCGGACTACAGCTTTGCAGTTCATGGTCAGGAAAAGGCTGCCTGTAATAGATGCCCACTCAAATGGGCACCAATTAATAATAAAGACTAGAACTCCCCTTTACTTTGAAAATTTTGGATAATCAGATGGTTTTTGGACTCCCATCGCCCCTTGATTGTTCCCTGAGAAAAAAAAAAAACACGGAATGAATATAAAGCAACTGTTCCAAAATGTTTAGTGCGATACCGCAAAATGATACAGTGATATAACCATCGCCAACATAATCTTTCTGTATCCAATTGTTGGTTTTTGGATATGCCTGAATATCGTGCATGGATTGAAGCATCTTTCAAAGGCTTCTTAAGAAGAAGAGCACAGATGGTGAGGCCCGAGAACCACTCAGTTAATGACGCCTCACTTCTCTCCTGTGTGTTGTTTCGAAGAATTTATACACCCAAACTATGACAATGAGTGCGACTCTGTAAGCTGACATGACCTTATCAACCGTTGTGCCATCTCATTAACACATAGCCATTTATTCAGTCGCAGAAAGGGCACATGCCCCTGGCGGCTGAAAGCGGATTAAACTGCCACCGCAAAGATTTTGAGTAAATTTAGAGGGCTAGGGAGCATTGAAAATGAGATTTAAAAGAATTAACCTTCAGCGCATTGTCTGAGTTAATGACAGACAAGGTCTAAGGGGAAATTCTTTGTGTTTACATGTGGATATGACAGCGCTAGGAAACTAACAAACGAGTAAACATGGCAATTACTGCCACAGGTGTTGACACCGTGTTAACTGTTCGTCATTTCCTCAAATAGTTGCTGGGATGAGTCAATTTAATGCACAAATTAAAGTCCAGTGCAAGTTGAGCAAGCAGGAACGGAATGGGTTGATGAATTATGTCAACTCACCAACATTATTGTTCATATACGGATGTTATGTTTATATACAGCTGATCCACGAACAACGGTACATACAAACATTTTTGTAGTAACATATGAAGTATTCTACTCAGTTGTACATGTACATATCTTTATAGAGCATATATTTTATTCATGTTTATTTTTCAGTACAAACAAAGACAGGTTACATCCCTTAAACATACTTATACAAACCTTAAACATGCTTATACCTGTATGAGCCTTAAACATACATTCCATGCAAAATATAGCACTGAATCAACTTACAAATGAATTCAATACCCGAACGACCGTTTGGAACATACCATGTTCGGAAGTTGGGGAGCAACTTATAAATATAAATAAGATGCATGACTAAAATCAAAGCCTACACAAAGCCTGATATTTGCCTGATCGCATGTGTCGTCAGAATTGGATTGGGTGTACCTTTATTCGTCTCGCAGTGGAGAATTACAAATGTATTATTACTTATGTCAGTAGTTGTACATACTGTATATCTGGGGTTTGTGTACAGTGCAGAGAAGCATTTAAAATGACTAAACAAGATATTCGTGCTATCATGTTTTTCAAATGTCACAATATCTGGGAATGGATTAACCTTTAGACAAAAATATGACCAGCATATTTTTGACATACTTTGCCTACTATAATAATAATACGTACATTTCTCTCAAGGTCTCAAGGTCAAAACTCTCAAGGTCACTTTACAGTTACTTTTTTTTCTGTGGGTGAGCAACGGTAGCCACATGCTACAACATACAGTAAAGTCTCGTTATATCGATATTCTCGGGAGTCCGAAAAATATCGATATAACCGGGACTATCGATATATCCGACCCTGCGCGCATGTAATTTTCTCCTTGCGGTCATAGAAATAGTATCGTAATAAGCGGTACTATCGATATAACCGATATCGATATAACAAGACTTTACTGTATATTAGGTGTATAATTCCCTTACACCCAACAATTAGAATGTTCCTCTTGTGTGGTGTGGGACTATATATTTTTTTATTCCCTGATGAGAGTCAATCCACAGCATTGAGTGAGACATTCGCTTGTCTTTAGTGGTTGACCTGTCCGCTGACAAACTGGTCGCATAGCATCTTTATTTTAAGTAATATGATATGTTGTTGCATATTCGCTCTCGTAATGGTTAAAATATTTTCAGCCTCGCCATGATCTTTATTTCATCGGTAATCTTGCAGGTGACTGGAGGCTAATTTTAGAGCTGCCAGCTGTCATCCGACATGGCCTGTCACTGTCACTGACTGCACTGTGATTCGTGGCAGCCGGTCTTGTTATCAGAGGAAGTCTTGTGACCCGCATTACTAATGTATGTGAAATGGTTTGGCTTTTAAATCCCAGACCAAAAGACTCGGATTCTCTGCTGGACTACATGTAATGGATGCATGGCAGAACTTGGAACCTGGAGTGACAATTAATCACAATACATAATGTTGCCACAGTTTATTGTTCAATGCGTTTGCGTTGATACACAGTACAGGTCAATGAAGGTCAGCTGTAAGATCTTGTCAGATGAGCAAATGTACTTCAGATGGTGAATACGTTAATGGCTTTTGTTCAAACCAATGACCCCACGTGGCTTATGGTCTTTTTTATAGTTTTATGTTCATCCCCCACAGAACCACTTACACTGTTTCCATGTACGATCTGCATTATTCATGGCGTACAATTGAATTTATAGGCTCTCAAGACAAGTGTGGAAGGAAATGGGTAGGCTAAAGAATCTTAGCACCCGAAGTAAAGCTCTGAAAGGTTTCATCGACACTGTCGCCAGTGTGCCATGAAGTCATTATGATTAAAGTGTAACTTCACCCGCAGGTTGGAGCACTACATTGTTTTACAGAAAGGATGTGAGTGAGAAGGGACGGTTGTGCATGCGCTGTTAATGGATGGGGTTCCTAAGTCCTTGCCAGACACAAGAAACCTTAAAGGACAACCGACATCACTTTTTTGTTTCCTAACTGACATCAGAAAAACGTTTTATAGCATCTAAAATACCCAAAACACGCAGTGTTATATTTTTAGTCAAATGCAAAATACCAATAAAAATGACTTTGTGTCGAAAATCTGCAAAAAATTGAGCTGCGAATTGGGCATTTTAAGAAAGTCCGGCCCCCAGTTCGTGACGTCACGCCAAGACGTCTTGCATTGCTCGAGAATCAAAACAATGGCTTCAAATTTGGAGAATATGCTTTCTTGTTACACATCCAGTTGAATATGATTCAAATAGTTCTGAAGAGGAAAGCATACATGTTTGAAATCGATTAAAGAATTTATTCCGTGCCATTTTGAGGCAACATTTCTACAGGCTGATTAATTCCTTACACGGAGCTTTGTCGCCCTCTTCTGCCTCTTTTTTGGTGCTACACGGAGTTTTCAGACCAGCCAAGTACAGCCAAATGCATTGACGTGTGGAAGGACTGCTACAATGTGTCCTTTTTTCGGTCAGGAGCGTTCCTTCAGTGACGTAACGTACGGACTCGTCACCAACTCAAAAACAAGACTTCCGGAATATTCAGCGCGAGTCTTAAAACTTGAAATCCAGTTATATGCGGTGGAATCTTTGTAAAACATGCTCAGTAGAAGTCATTTGAAGCCATTTTACAAATTATGGACACAACTTGTCCGGAGACGTCGTTTGTCCTCTTACTATTTTTGTCGTATATCATTGTTGAAAGGCTACATGCTGACCTCTAATGAGTTGGACACACACACACACACACACGTACACACATTATTTTAAAAATAATTTTGTACTGTCTACAGTTCGTTTCCAACCCCCTTCCCCGCACCACTCATTTTTGCTGCTGTGGATCGCAAATTTCTCCATTGTGGGACGGTTTTATTATTCTGATTCTTAGTAAAGGTTTTCCTATCCCATCTTATTATTTGTTCTTCTATTTCTCCCTTTCATAATTTTGCTGCTGTATGTAAATTGGGATTTTCTCCATCGTGAGACAAGCAAATGTTTTCTCATCTCATTGTCCTAAATCTCTGGTGCCTGTAGCATTTTTAACATAAACCACATTAGCAAATATATTTCCAATCTTAAAATTGAAACTTATACCCACATTTTTTTCTCAAATGCCATTTTTTTAAACCCGTCTCCGGAACTTCTTACAGATTCACCCACTTGTGCATTCTGTATGTCTGTATTGACCCTAAAAGCAACCAAGAAAGTTGCAATATCTACGGTCAAACTGTGATGAGTCTTTCCAAAGTTGAGCAGGTTCTATTATACAGCTTTGTCAAACTAATCAGAGACTGTGTCAGCGCCAAGTTAACCAATAGTGGCTCTTTGGGTTGTTCCTGCCAGACCATCGAAGGTAGAACAACAAATGTGAGTGTGAAAGAAATGTCCATGAATTTTTCACCATTAATTTTTCTACTCTCTGCAGGACTTTTGTTTTTGTAAATTAAGAAGGCTTACATTGAGCTCAAACCTACTGATATATAGAACCATTCACAACGCAAAGATGCATTAGTGAAGTCGACCTCTTCATTCATTACAAAAGTCGGCCTTCTCATGTATTGCATTGCATGCATTTAGTTAGCGTAAAGGAAGGATTTAGTGAGCCAAAATGAAAAGCCTCAGAATAAATTGGGCTCATTATTTTTTCAAGGAGCACTGTCCTTTTCCATTGCACACACAATAATAAACATATAATGTATACAATTCATAACACATTCATGAGATGGCCTGGCGTTGAACACAAGACGAGGCCACCCAACGTCATGTACTTTCATGCTGATTCTTTGGATTTCACAGCTCAAGGCGGTGTGTCGTTTGTAACAGTAATGATTTTTTTTAATAAAACAAAAAATGTGTGAAAAATCATAGAACAATAATGACACTTTTTTTTTCACAATGAATCATTAAAATAGTTATTCAACAATCCAACCATGCTCCACCCACATAAATATCTCAAATAGTTCCTTTTGACTGCCCTTATTTGGATGAAGTTCCCAGTTGTGTAGTTCATCCAAGTGAGATTCATGGAATACACAATAAATGACTGGTACAAACCAAAATGGCTGCCATCCTGTTTAAATTTTGGCATACGTCCTTGAGACTTTTCTATGATCCCTGTTAAAATGGATGTCCTATAAATTTAATGCAACTTGGTTAAATTGATGCTGGGACAGACAGCTCAAACCGTCTCAGGGTAACCATTAACACAAGTTCAATATAATAAAGTGCCTATAGCTCAATTGTTGCTTGTGAAGAAATACCTGCTTACCATCATTAATACCCTCTGATAGTATTTGTAGTAAATGTAAAAACAGTCGAAGTTATTCTCAGATAACTGAGGTGTGATCATTACTAACCTGAAATTACTGCCTTCATTACGGTTTCAGAACAAGGTGCCCTGGAGTTTTGCTGTGGTGGACTTATCGTGAATCGAGGCCATGGATGGGCCATAGGTGGCCACTTGATTCATTATCATTGAATATACGTTTTCATCATATCTCATACATTTCATTTAAAAGTTGGTGTAAATATGGTGTGTGTGATGGGAGGTGGAAATCCAGGAAAAAGTCAAACTATGAGTATTGAAAAAAGAATAAATCTGCGAATATTCAGATCAATGGGTGCTGGAATGCTAAGCCAAACTGCGACAATGCAGAGGTTGACTGTTGTTTTAAAGGACAACCGACATCACTTTTTTGTTTCCTAACTGACATCAGAAAAACGTTGTATAGCGTCTAAAATACCCAAAACAAGCAGTATATTTTTAGTCAAATGCAAAACACCAATAAAAAAGACTTAGTGTCCAAAATCTGCAAAATAAAATTAACCCGGAAGTGGCCAGTTTCAGAAGGTCCCGCCCCCTTGTTCGTGGCGTCACCTCAAGAGGTCTTGCCTTGCTGGAGAATCAAAACAATGGCTTCAGATTCGGAGAATATGCTTTCTTGTTACTCATCCAGTTTTGAATATGATTCAAATAGTTCTGAAGAGGAAAGCATACATGTTTGCAATTGATTAAAGAATTTATTACGTGCCGTTTTGAGGCAATAGGGGCGGGGAAATGTAGCACTAAAAAGAGGCAGAAAATGGTGACAAAGCTCAGTGTAAGGAATTAATCAACCCGTTTCCACAAGCTGATTAATTTCTTACACGGAGCTTTGTCGCCCTCTTCTGCCTCTCTTTGGTGCAACATAAAGTTTTCAGACCAAACAAGTACAGCAAAATGCATTGACGTGATGGAAGGACTAATACAATGTGTCCTTTTTTCGGTCAGGGGCGTTCCTTCAGTGACGTAGGGTGAGGACTCGTCACCAACTCAAAAACAAGACTTCCGGAATATTCAGTGTGAGTCTTAAAACATCGTCTGAGTTAATGGCAGCTGCACTGAACAGCAAGACAGCATTAATTACATGACACATTGGTGAAAAATATCCTACAAACAGACAAAATACAATCAAAGTGGCATTGAGATATGTCAAGTTATACCTCCAGCACTTTGATTTCACCCATTTCCAATAAGTAATGCTATCTTCGAACGGTTGGAGATAGGCCAATATCAGTCTGGTGACAGAGCATAGCATTTACAGTGATAGAGAAGTACCAACACTGTACCATATTTGTATTGGTGGATCTCTAGGGAAGATTGTGTATTGTGTATTGAAAAAAAAAACATCTTGAGTGCATCTGAAATGTATTACCATCACCATTTTTGTCAATCCCGTGCTTAATCTCACCATAGCTTGTTTACTGTCGCCATCAGTATACGGAAATATCAATATTTGAGGGGTATTCCCACACTTATCCATGTCACCCTTTGTTTATTTATTAACATGGTACCTTTCTTTTGCTCTCGTAGGACTCAATGCTCTGCCCTTTGATCCGGCCGCCAACAACGACCCCCTGCACTTCAACAGCTCCAGCGGCTCACTGGTGACTGACAGTCCACCTTTAGAAAACACATCTGAAAACAGCAAGAAGAGGAAGCGAGCCAGCCTGCCCGCAGGTATTGACACTGACTCAACCACGGCGTGTTTTTACGTCAAATCTGGTGTGCTCGTTGTAATGCAAATGCAGCGTTGTTTCCTCCCCACCCCCTCAACCCTGCATATTTCGCAAATGTTAAATCACCGGAATGGGAATTGTTACCTAATCCTATTATTTGGTATCACGATGGTGGGGGAAAAAGCAGCTTCGTCTGCTCCTTGCTAGGTGTGTCTTCTGGCTCACCTTGTCTATTAATCTCTGAGCGCTCTGTGGATAATGTGCCTGACTGACTGACTTTCTGTTGCCATGCCAACCACACCTGCCAATCAGCACGGCGGTGACCGTTTTTGCTTTCCTCACACCAAGTGAACTTGTGTGTGTATATATATATATATATATATATATATATATATATATATATATATATATATATATATATATATATATATATATATATATATATATATATATATATATATATATATCTCACGAGAGCATTTTACACAAGGGAAGAAAAAAAAAACTTTTATACTTTTGTAATACATTGATACCTCCACATACGAATGCTTCAGTTCACGACCGTTTCACCTCACGAACATTACATTCGCGAGCATAGTTTTCGGCACCCCCTTTCTTTGAGTGGTTTGTTATCGAGTGTAGTACTTTTGCTATTATGAAACCGAAAAAGACCCCACCACAGGCTAGTGTTAAGCCGAAGAAGACACAGAATAAAATTATGGTCAAGCAGAAGAAGGAGATCATTGAAAAACACGAACGAGATGTGCGTTTGTGTTACTTAGCATCCCAGTACCAGTATGCTAAGTCGACAAATGTTACGTGTTGCTCAGGGGGTTTCTGTGTTGTCTAAGCAACGGTCTCAGGCAATAGAGGAGGTTGAAAAACTTCTGTTGATTTGGATTAACGAAAAGCAGCTAGCAGGGGACAGTGAGTGAGGGTATTATCACCGAGAAAGCACAGCAACTTCACTCGGATATCATCAAAAGGCAACTACATCAACGACCATCACAAAGTTAAATAAAACGACTTAATTATATAAGTACAGTTTATTTATTTGCAATCCAATAGCACATTTATTATACATAAAATAAGGTATATTTGGTGTAGTTTTAAGGCTTATTTAGTAGAAAATTATGTTTTATGGGGACCTCGAAACGGATTATTCTCATTTTAATGGTTTCTGATGGGAAATACATTTTCAGCAGACGAACTTTTCGCCTTACGCACACTTTCTGGGAACCAATTAAGTTCGTGAGCTGAGGTATCACTATACTACCAAAGAAGGATAAGTTGAATGATAACCATTGAAGAATTAAAATAGATTAGAATTAAATACAATTATTTTCCAACACATGGAAAAAGGTCTGAATGCTCAGTATAATCATTCAAAGACTCCATTTTCAGAATCACTTATCTTCATTAAATACCTCATGATATCTATCAATCTGAAACTTTTTTACAGTCATTAAACACACGCAATAATCTTACCAAGTAGATGTAAATTGCACCCGTCCATCCAGCACATCATCATTAGTAAAGCGGGTGAGCTCGAGTTTGTTCCCGCCAATTTAAAGCATAAAGCCAACCAGTCCAGACACTCTGGACTGCAGAGGCAGGCTCAAGGTATTCGAAAGAAACAGCTGTACTTCATATGGATCATTTTGAGTTTTAAACTAAATCTCACATGATTGTTTTGGGAATTTGGGAGAAAGCCAGACTCTCAAGGGAACATTTTGACACAGGAAGACCTGAGCTGAGATTTAAACCCACATTCCAACATGCTTCCCACCTGTTGATTTTTTTAAGGGGGGGGGGGGTGACCTTTTGAAGTACTCTCTACTGTACTTGGCCAACCCTGCCCTTTAAATAACAAGTTTAGTTTAAAAAATCGACCCAGCATAAAATGTAGCTGAGAACCTTTCTATGTCTCTCAGGCAGATGTCATTCTGAAGGTCTTCAACATGTTTGTTTTTGCTCTGCTGAGTGTCTGTTAAAGGTCAAGCAGTTAAGAATGTTATGAAGCATTCTTACGAAGGACACTTTCATTTTACATTCAAAGTGTTTTCACATTTGACACAATATGACATATTCAAAGCGTGGCTTGTCTACCTCGGCTGTGCTTTTCATACTTTGAATGCATATGGAAATGTCGGTGTTGTTAAACAAGCAGCGACTTCTTCAACCGTCGCTTCTCTTCTGCTCTCACACATGCCAATACAAACACTGTTGGCATAACCGCCCACATTTCTGTTACCTCTACAGCTTTTGTGAGCCGGCAAACGCTTGAATGTGTTTTATCAATCGATCTTTGATGCACTCCGTCAGTCAAGGCAGCAGTATTTGTATAGTGCGCGCCAAGCGCAAAGGCAATTCACAGCGCTCCACAGAGATAGTAAATACAAAGCATCAATATGTTGATTTACACTAAAACACTGTAGATTCAGGATATAAAAATATCAAGTTGAATAACAGATTTAATATTCCTTGAAATCTCATTACAGTACAAACATTTATTTCAAATCTCTTCTATTGTCCATCCGTCATAAAACATGAACTGTACACAGCGAGGCGCTCATTAGAAACTGTCAATCCCTTGTCCATGCACTAGCTGTCAGGTTTTACATTTCCTTTGTATTCCCCTCATTCCTTTTCTTTTGTTTCCATGGCATGTGCACACTCTGGGTCAAGTAAGGTGAACTAAAGCCTTATCACCAATATCAGTGTCTGAAATAATGTCTGCCCGGAGGCCCGGGGCATGCAACGTCTCAGCCCGGGTGGCCGACAACTTCTTCAAGAAAAAAAAAGTTTTTTTCACATGGATATGGATATGGATATGGATATGCCTTTATTAGTCTCACAGTGGAGAAATTTACATTTCACAGCAGCAAAGTGATGAAAGGAATGAAAGTAGAAAAACAAAATACATGAGCTGCTGGAAAGGCAGCCACTCTCGCGGCGCCATCTTGAAGTCAAAATAACAAAAAAAAAAAAAAAACACCAAACGTTCACATCAAACGTTTTGCTTTATTCAATAAAGCAAACGCTACAAGAAAACCGCTACTAGCCATGTGGACTCCTCTTTCAAAGTCAGTCAGCTTTATTGGCAAATATGCTAATATGCATGACACATGGCCATATACAGCACAGATGAAACAAATGTTCGTTTGGCAATTTGCATACTCAGCACAACAGCCAATCAGAAGCCTGTTTCGTGCTTTTCTGTGGGTGAGCAGCGGCAGCCACAAGCACCAGCGTCCACGCGCCCTAGAATAACCCAAATAGATAGAAAGACAGCTAGCTAATAGATAGCCAGCTAGCTAGCTAATAGATAGCCAGCTAGATAGCTAGCTAGCTATTAGATATACTGTTGGTACTTTTTTAATGTATTCATCCATTCCGAGGCATAACTGTGCTGTTAATGCACAAAACCGAATGAATATTAATTCAGGAATCAATAAAACATCGGTTTCATTTGGCCACACCTGACAATGTCATGGAACCACACAGATACATCTTTGCTCAAAAGAAAAAAACAACGGCAACAATTACCTATTACAATGTTCCTCACATTTTGTAAATCATCATCCAGGCCTTCTGTGGGACCCACGACACCTTTTGAAACTTAATTTATACAGTAGTGTACCTGTAAATATTATACTGTATGTTGATAGTGGACTGTTTACTTTATTGCATTTGTGTTATGTACTGTACTACAAACATTTTCATGTCCTGTACTGTGTTCCACTAAATTTGGCCTTATACATATTTTTGTACTCACACACATGTAAATTTACCAATCCATGTTGGGTTTGCTACATCGCGGTTTTTAGTCTGTCATGGGTGCGCATTAACTGTGATAAACGAGGGATTACTGTATATGTATATCTCGGACTGATTGTTCATGTCATGAAAACACGTGGCATACATACATGATAATAACTTGTCTGTGCTTTTACAGCAGTGTTAATCTGTTATTTGGTCACATGTGGATCGTGTTATATGTCATCCAACAAGTGTATTGCGATTGGCAGTGAAAGGATATGCCAAATTGACTTTTTGTCGACATTTGAAAGAGGCCTGCTGAGAATCTGTAGATGTCCCATTTCACGTGTTTTTTTTTCTTTCACGTTTTCACTGCCATGAAACATTTCACAATTGTGCCACTACAGAGCAGGAAAAAATAAACGTGGATGACATCACTTGAAGCACGCAGTGAAAATCCTGCCTAAGTGACTTGGACAACTTTCCTCCTCCGCTTAAATAATGCACGTTGGCCAATAGCTTTCAGGTATAATGCAATGAATCCCTCAGTCGTTTATACCTCATCCTGTCACATCATGTTCAAGTCATGGCCTTTGTATAGTCACTTTTTTACTGTCTGCTCTAGACTCTGATGAAGAGTGACATGTTGTTTCTTACGTAACAGCATTTGTCTCATGGGAGATTGTATATTCTCAGAGTCTCAGAGGAGGTTTTATACTAGTGTAGTTCCCCCTGTGGGGTATAAGGTCAGTCAGTTTTCTTTTTTTTTTACATGTCATTTCCATGATTTATCTCCATACATGAATTTTAGGTGTAGGATAACCAACCAAGGCTCACATTTGTCAATACTGCCTACTTAGTGGCTCTCCCGTGTGTCTGACACACACAAGCTGGGCCCGTCTCAGTTGCTGCTGCAGCTCATTAACATCCATGCTGATTTCGTCACCTTTAGGGACCACTAATGGATAGATTTTGCGCTTCATAATCCGTGTTGTCCGTGTGCTTATATTTGCATGCGTGCGCCCAAACATCCTTATCACCGCACACTTTTTGAAATAACATTGCTCAGCTGCAATTTCACTTCATTAAATTAGGGGTAAATTTAAGAGCGCAACAAAGCAAACGATTTGTCTGATGCAGCCCTTAAGGAATTTGCCTCATCTCAGATGTGATGTTTCCCTGCTGATAGATTATTTACAGTGTTTAGCTCGACAGCCAATACAACACAAACACAGATGTCCTCGCATCCTGCGAGCTATGACATCCAAAATTGAACGTCTTAATTTAAGCTCATAAAATTTGCCACATGCCACTAGACTAAATTTAAAACAGCATCAAAGTATGAAGACCACCCCACCCCCACGCCTAGAAAGAAGGACTGTGGTAACAAGAGAAGTAAGCCAAAGAGACTCTAGTGGTACTGCACCAGCATTTCTTTTAAATATAAGCAGGCTACTATGGTAACTCTTAAAATGTGATCGCCGACACATCGTGATGGGGGAAAAAATGGGACTATTCTTATATTATGGGCTGGACCACTTCAGATCATCAACGCGGCACACCAAAAGAATGACAATATCTCCTGTCTGCCCCGTACTGTCAATAAACATAGCCAGTGAGAGACTGTCGAGACACCTTCTGTCTCGACAGTCTCTCACTGGCTATGTTTAGTCATGCCGTGACAATTTACAAAGTAGGAATTCAAGATTTTCCAAAATATACTTTTAAGTATAGTTCTGCTGTCATGTCATACAGACACATTAACACAAATGACAAAAAAAATGTCAGCACTCCAAATTCAACCATCAAAAATTGGTTGTACGTATAAAAAGGAATTTATTGTTCTTAACTCATTCCCAGCCAGACATATCCAAAAATGTCTCCACTCCAGTGCCAGGGTTTTGTCATTAATAACAATCACGATACATTTCATTTATAAGTGCCTTTCAAAACTCCCAAAGACACTTTACAGTCAGAGGATATCTTTTCCGCGGGTGAGCAGCGGCAACAAAAAACAAAACAAAAACAAAAAACTAATTAACAATATGACAACACAAATACACAGAGAGTCATTCATTCTTCAGCACTTTCTGTACCTTCTTTGTTACATGAATGAAATGAATGAACATGAATGAAATGAATGAAAGAGGAGAGGATCAAAGCGTCCTTTTCACAGCAGTGGATCAGGGACGTCATTGTGGAATGTGCAAAATATATACTCTATAAAGATATGTACATGTACAACGTGATTCCTGGACCCACAGAATATTGGGTTTTAGGACTGCATAAACATTCAATGCAGCGAAAGAAACCTTAGACTCTCATCTTTCATCAAGAAAAAAGAGTGAATTCCTAAATTAAATGGGTCTGAAGTTGTATGAGCTTAAAATGAGGGTGGCTGTACAATATACAATGCAATACATACATACTGGTTTATATAGCGCTTTAACAACAGCTGAAGCTGGAACAAAGCACTAACATGGAAAAAGGGTTAATGCTGCCTCCTTGGGGAAGGGAAAAAAAAGAGGCCATGCCCAGCGCTTTATCGGCACCCATGAAAAAACAAAACCCAAACAAATTCGGGACTGGAACTCTTCGTCATATTTTCAATTCTCGAATAAATGTGTGAATGGCACTGAATGAGTTAATGAAAATATATTTTCTGTTCCATTTTGATTGTACATTTCCCCTAGTTAAAAATGCTCCAAGTAATTTTGGACATGGCGCATACAGTTAGCAAGCTTAAGTAAAAGGAAAATTCAAAAGCTCAAGCTCAGTTTATTTGGATATTTATCCACAGGGATTCAGTGTGTGCGTGCGTGCGCATGTTATAGTGCATACTCCCATTGCCCTTATTTACTAATACCATTAAACATACGTGAATCTTGCTGCTATTCTAAAAGTATTTTTTTTTGTTTTGTTTTTGGTTTGGAATACTGGCTCATTCTTTCTGAATGTCCACAAAGCAAGGTTCATCTTGGGGGCTCGCGGATATACAAAGAGGACCCTCCGAGTCAGATTTGATCACGCTCACGACGCAGCCAGAGATGCTCATTTTCCCTTCAGACCTGCTGAGCACTCACTGCAGGTGGTGAGCCAAGGCTGAATTTCAAACCCGCAGTAGACAGATACATACAACTGAATACAAATCAGTCAATTTTCAAGTGTTCTTATATATGTTCATGATTTGCGCTACTATCATGATCATGTGTAAGGTTAAGCAATTTCAGTCAATTCAGATATAATAGCAAAAATGTCTGTATTTATTTCTCGTACAGTCTGTTTCAAGGAATGTCCACAAATGACAAATGACCAATGTATCAAATAAATTGTGGGTATTTTTTCATTCTGAGTACTGACGTGGCTGGAAATGGTAGATCTTTGCATTCTACACAGCAAGCTTTCTTTCTTTCTCTTACTAAGGTAAAACAAGATTAATTGGATCTGAATCTGAAATATTCACAAAATCCACTGGAAACACACTATAGACCAAATTTTAAACGAATCATTGTTAAGTATTACTATAGAATATCTATAGTCTTCTTTAGCGCAAACATTGATTCATAGTATGCTACCGTTATTGAGTTTTTAGGGGGAAAAATCATACCCTCCACCCCAACAACAGCACACAATCATACAGTATTTAATATATCATGTAGAAATACAAATACATAAATCATCTACAATATGGGTGATGCATATCAAGAAAGAATTCTATTCTGACTCAGATGGCTGAGTTCTCAGCAGGTAAAAATGGAATAGTAGGCGGTCCGGTAGTCGAGTGGTTAGCACGCCGGCTTCACAGTGCAGATGTCGCCGGTTCGAGTCCCGCTCCGATCTCCCTGTGTGGAGTTTGCATGTACTCCCCACGTGGGTTTTCTCCGGGTCCTCCGGTTTCCTCCCACCTTCCAAAAAACATGCATAGCAGGCAGATTGAACACTTAGGTGTAAATGTTAGAGTGACTGTTGTTTGTCTCTGTGTGCCTTGCGATTGGCTGGCAACCAATTCAGGGTGTCCCCCGCGTCGTGCCCGCAGACAGCTGGGATAGGCTCCAGCACCTCCCGCGACCAGAATGAGGAATAAGCTGTACGGAAAATGGATGGATGGATGTCATGGACATCCATCATGTCATGGACGCCAGTTGACAGCTCAGTGTCCATTGACACTGAGATTGAGATGTTATGTGCTTATGTGTGTCCTTGTTTGTCTTTAAATTAGGGAAAAATGACTTGTACAAAAGGACTTGTGCAGTGGCATAGTGGAACACATACAAGAAAATACCCAGCAGACTGATGTTGAGAGATTAATAATGAATGTAAATCTAAATCACTGATGTTGTATTTCACTACTATTTACTGCAGTCCCTTTGTGTGACAAAATGAATACAGATTTTCACAAATAAGCCAATGTGGTCAAATACTGCACACATAAAATGTCCGCAAGGATTGGCTTATATCTCCTTATCTTGTTGCAGCATATCATATCTCCCTGGTAGTATTGTTTTTCTTTGACAGTCATCTTTAGCACACATCTTAAAGTCAAATTTCTTAAATTTCCAGCAGCATGTCATGAAATGTATTCATATGACTGACACCACTTATCTTGTCATTTGTGCTTAGCCTGGGTCAAATGTATTGGTTGTTTGACAGCAAACAGTCACTGTCCTGAATTAAGAAGTTCAAGCCCGTGGTGCTGACATCAAAGTATGACTGACTGTGCTGCTATGGAGCTTCTCATTGTTGTACATTTTGGGGCAAATGTCTTCATATTTCAGTAGGATTTTCTCATGAGCAGTCTTGATTAGAGACACATTTATTTTCATTGAGTGACAGAGGATTGTTGACTGATCTGCGATTTAACTAACACATTTCAAGTAAAAATGAATCCCAGTTTAGCAAAATCGACCATCGCTCCCTGTCCCGAACACAATCAGTCTTTTGAGCCATATACCACAACGCTAGGCATCTGCAATGGAGAGAGCCGGTGTGTTTCACGTCAAACTGTCCACTCGTTGAGGTTAATTAGGATGTCTGTCTGACTCACGCATTTTTTTTGCACTGAATCAAACAGAATCAACCATCACCATTGAATATTTTCAGAATAAACAACCACATGATTTTGTGCTTCCCTGAACCCTGACTAAAAAGAGCCCTTTAAAAAAATATACATTATAAAAGAAATCGGCCAATAAATGAATGACCTGCTTTGCTGACATCTGAGACCAGGATATCCAATATTATTGGTTGCACCTTCACAGCAACAGCATCAAGTGTTGCACCGATGATATACACGCCCAGGGACCATGAGACAACTTTGGCTGCCGGGTTCAACAGTTCATATACAGAAGAAAAACAAAGCATGAAAAGCTATCCAAAGGCTGCTTTTTTTGCCTGGTGCAAAAGGCCACAATAAAATGAAGTCGCCTCTTCGGATTTGATATATTGTATCTATAAAATGGAAGTCGGTGCTTAGTTCGCTTCTGCCGAACAAAATATATCTTCAAATTGAAATGTTTTCTTTTGGCCTCAGTGTGAAAAAGTGGTTTGTACATTTGTCTCACAGTTCTGAAGTGGAGGGTTGGAATCTGGATACTTTGATGTCTTCTTATATTATAATAGCATGCATAGAAATTGAGGCTAAGGAAAAAAAGTCGACCAGTTTAACCAAATCGTTAACAAGACCTTTTCACAGTCTATCCGTACCCTCTCTTGACACTGCAGTGAGATCTTAACTGTTGGCCACATGAGAAAAATGAATGACAGCACCATTCACCCACCATTGACACTGAAATGTCATATTTTGACCCATCTCCTCTTTCTGTCCAAAGTCATAAAACATGCCGTCGAAACTCAAATTAAAACCTACCAAGTCAATAACCAAATCTTTGAACAATTTCAATCTGCATTCCGCACACAACACAGCACTAAAACAGCCCTCCTCAAAATCACTGATGACATCTTCCTCTTCTCCGACTCCGGCCGACTCTCTATCCTCATCCTTCTTGACCGGCCGCCTTCGACACCATCAACCACTGCATCCCACTCTCTCTCCTGCAATCCCAAAATATCACAGACAAAGTCATCAGCTGGCTTCGCTCATATTTTACAGACAGGAAACAATTCATACACATTAACAACTGCTCTTCCTACACTGCCCCAAGGTGTCCTCCAATGTTCTGTGCTTGGTCCTGGGTGCAAACAAACTTCCTCACTCTTAACTGCACTAAATCTCACCCAAACTGTCTCTCACTTTAACCTCAGTATTGACAACTGCACCCTGTATAGCCTCTCTTTCGACCAACACATCATCCAAATCACCAAAACCGCATCCTTCCACCTCAAAACTATTTCTCGTCTCTGCCCTTCACTTTCTTTCAACTCCACTCAAACCCTCTTCCACACCTTCATTGCCTTCCGTCTTGACTACTGCAATAACATAATCTACGGTACTACCCCCAAACTTCTCAGTAAACTACAGTACATCCAGAATGCTGCCGCCCGTCTACTCACCCACAGCCACACCAGTGATTACATCACCCCCATCCTTAAAAACTCTACTCATTAAACTATTCAGTTTAAACTACTCCTACACACCAAAAAAGCCCTTCGCAATCAGCCCTTTGCAACCTTTCTAACCTTCTTCACCAAGGCACCCCGTACCAAAACCTCCGTTCCTCACACACAAACCTCCTTACCATCCACGTGGCCAACTCCAAACCTGGGAGGACCGATCCTTCTCTATCGCGAGCCTCATCCACTGGAACACTCTACCTCTACCACAACACGTCCGCAACTTTACTGACCTCCAATCCTTCAAACCATCGCTTAAAACCTGTTCTGCAATGCTGTTAACACATTTCAGTCTTGTTTACCCATTTTTTCCTTTTGTTCATACAGATGTGTTTTGAATTATGTATGCTTGTCTTCAAATGGACATTTTATTCTGTTTTAAGATCTTGTAAATTGTAAATTGGATTTATCAGCACTGATTGTTCTTTGTGAACATGCTATTGTTGCAAGGCAACGTCAGAAATGAACAAAATGAAATGCCAATTTAATAACACAATTTGCAACATCAACCAAGTATTATTTATAATGATAATATATAATTATGCAAATACAATTGCACACGGAAAACTAATTGCAGGCCTCATCTCTGATATCATAAATATATTTTTAGTTTTCCATTCTGACTCCCTTAAATCAAATATGAAGTATGCAAGAAACAGCCGGCGGCATTCTGAGTGCTGTCTATGTGGTGATGGAGGAGTGGAGGAATGATTTAAAATGCATAGCAGACTGCATATGGGGCTCTGCTTTTTGCCTCATTATTCATTCGGGCATTTGTGTGTTCATATTTGTGTGTGTGTGTCATGACCTAACAGTTAACTTGTCTGCACTCTTGCACTTAGAGCGATCAATTAAGACTGTACGTTGACTGACTTGCCGGTGCATGTAGTCAATCTCTTCACAGCATTCAAGCACTTGCCTTTCTTTGGATGTGTTGTCCACCCAAAAAAAGTGATAAAGTGCACTACTTATTTGGCAATCAGTATTTGATGTCTGAAGAACATTACATCAGATAGAGAAGCATACTCACCAGAGTTCTGAATGAACACATACCAAACTGCCAAAGGTGCCTTAAAATTGATTTTGGCAGATGTTGATATAAAATTACTAGCCAGTTTGGCTGGTGGTGCTTTAGGCTACCATGTCTGTTTTTTGCCTTCATTTTGTGTAGGCACTTGTCTTGGTGTTTTAGTGTTTTTTTAAACAGTTCATTTTTTATGGGTTCCAGGTTTCACAAGACTTCCAGGTGAAACCCAGCGAACCATACGGGGGAATAAACACTTATTTTGAAGCCTGACCCAAGAACTACATAAAAAACAATGAGCTCATTACTTTTTGCAGCAATGAACTTTGAAGTCGGGTACATTGAAAATGAACTTTCCCTAACCACATGAATTCACGGGTTTCACACCACAGTGTAGAGCAATGGTGGGGAGTTAATTTTGCAAGACTGTTGGGAGGTACTCGGTTCCTACTTTGCCCAGGTCTGGTCTCGAGGGCAACCAGTGAGAGAAACAGAGATGACGGGAGGGAGGGAAAAAACAGTGGAATGTTAAAGTTAAGTCAAAAAATGGCTTGTGGAAATTTTGATGGTTGGTTGCTTTAGAAAGTCATGAGCTACAGAACAGAATTGGCTGGAGAGCCGGAAAGTTAACTTAAAACTTTGGGACGCCTACATATTATTCTAGCGCAGAATGGGATATATACAGGCTAACAAATAACAGTTACATGTCTGTGTTAGAACATTTTAACATCAATTCAACTCCAATTTATTTGCAGAGCGCCGAGTCAAAATCCCCCAAAATAAAAATGTGGTTAAGATGAGTTTTAAAGATGGACAGAGTGGGGACTTGCTTGAAATTTATCAAGGTCATTCCAAACAGCGAACGGCAGCGGAAAACATTCAATCCCCTCTGAGCTTCTGATTCATCATCGGTTCCTGCGGTCGTGTCTGGTACCTTGACCTGGAGGAACCAAGCATGTGTGTTGGGGCGGAGGAAGTCACAGAGGTGAACCATGGCTGTTTGAAACCAAACAGTTCGCAAACATGTCAACCATCAATGTAAAAGGACTAACGAGTATGTATTCTTTGTCATTTGTGAAAGACGTTTCATATGACTGCAGGCTTGCTCAGGCCTACAGTAGTTTAGAAACTTGTATTTATTCCACTTAGCCCATTCGGTAGTTGAGTAACTAAACATCCCCAGACACTTGTCGCTGCAATATCTCATAAGAAACATTTGTGTTCAAATAATGTGAGCAATAGGCAAAAGCATCCCATTGTCTCATACAAGAAGCAAAAGCAAAGCAACAAAACATCAACAGTGACAATGTAGTAAATGTTGGACTTTTCTTCTTCCTTTGTCGCTTCTGTCTTTGCCGCGGTCAAAGATTTATTGTCACTTCACCCCATCTTGCAGCGCCTACAAACATGTGAGAGCTAAATAATAAATGGTGCCAGAAGGCACTGGGTGGACTCGCGCTGAAGCTAATGGCGAAGCCTGCAGACAGACTTCCGCTCTCCACGCTGTCACATTAACAAAAGTTGCATTTCACCCCAGGTTGTTTGATCACAGCAGAACATGAGGATGTTGTTGTGCTTGAATCTTATTACCTTGAAGCAGGTGCTGCTACAATGTTGAGGAGATTAGCAGAATAGAATTAAAGGACTCTGAATTTCTACATTCTGCCTTATAGACCTCCCAAAATCAACAGAAAGGAAGTTTAATCTTCACTTCCGGTCTTCATCAATGCTACTTCAAATTAACCTCATAATGGCTTTTGAAACATCAAAATGTCATCTCTCATTTTCAAACATCTCATAAGAGGAGTTGCGATGGTGGAAGTGTCAGATGTCAAAGTTCACCTGTAACCAAGTCATTATGCAAAAAAACAACAAAGCCATATTGGTGCAATTGTTATCCGAAAGCCCTCGCCGAACACTTTGCCACTATCATGCATTTGGCACAAGTTAACGTGATTGCTGTCCACTTCAGTGTTTTTAATTTAAATCACAAACAAAACGGCTTGATTAGGCTCCAGATCACCTAATAACCTAATCAGAATAAGTGGCATAAAAATACATAAAAAATCGTACTTTGTTTTTGTCAAGTCTTGCATTTTTTATGGCCTTACTGGGATTGGGAAATTGAAGTTTTACTGGAATGTATGTCAATATTCGGGTTAAGGTCAAAATGACTTTTTTTTTCTCAAACATTCAAGATAACCGAATATCAGATAGTCGGACACTGTAAACAAAGGCTCAAACACAGGAAGATTGTCTTTTACTGCTGGCAGGGGACGTAGCCATTCATGACCGACGCCCAACTTCTGCAGCCCTCTGCCAAGCAACTTATTGAGAGTATATGCAAATTTAAGTGACACATTGGTAAAACATAGTCTTCTTGATTTGAATACCACGCCCCTGGACATCCCAAGCACCAACAACTACAAACAACAGAACATAGATATTTTAATTATTTGTCTTTCCCTGAACCGATAGATTTGTTACCCGGCTAATGACCTCTTGATGTTTCCCAAGTCCTAACTTATGTCCTGGGAAGGAGTTGACCAAGTACTAAATCTGTCCAAGGCCAGATCTCTTACATGAAGATGACAGGTTAACAGGCTGTGTCTGTTTACCTCAGATTGAGCGCAGGTTTCTCTGTGCTTCCATTGTGGGCTTTGTGTTCGGCGGCTAACTAACCTTGAAACTTTTAAATATGATAACTTCTCTTCTGTCTATTTCTGTCATCCGTTTACAAGAGTTTCTCCCTTTAACATGGCAATTGGTATCAGCCAATTCACAGTGACACATCAACGATACCATGACAGAAATCCATTACATTTCATTTCTGCTTCTTTCTTTCAACCATCAACAAAAGAAATTGTATTCATGTCATTCACCATAGGAATAAAGAAGTTGCTTTCTTCCTCCCTCCAAAAGTGTGGTCCTGTGCCGCAGTTGGTTTGAAGAAAACAAACTCCCAAAAGGTGTCATGCCTACAACCCAAAATCTAAATTTCATGTTATTTAATTGATAGACTGGTGTGTGTCCCAATTGGGTTGTATTTGTCAGAGGCTCATGACAACAAAATAAAGCACTAATTGTATCACTCTCCAAAACTACTGACAGTGATTATTTTCGTACAACTGATGCCACTAAGTTCATACCCCCAAACAAGGAAATGTTGTTCAATTTAGAATTGCAGATATCTTTTGTTCACCGTATAATCATTTCAACATCAATAGGTTGCCTTTGATTGGTTGTTTGTCGCTAGCACATCCCCAGGCATGATTCAAAAGCTGGCATTTTGTCTCATCAATGGCAGATAGGAACAGAAAAAACAAAATTATAGTGACCCAGGCACAGCAGGTTCGACTGATGTGAAAGAGAAAAAGATAAAAGCCTTGAAGCGGTCTCATCTAATGCTTGTGTTTGTCAAACAGCAAGGGAAACCCTGGATTCAATAGTTTTTTTATTTATTTTTCAAAATAGTTAGTCTTAATTAAATTTTTGTCATGGTTTATTCTCAAAATAAATAAAATAAAACCTCCGTCCTTCAATTTTGGACATTAAGTGTGTTTTCTGACGAAATGATGTTTGAGAACTGCAAAAATTGCAAAATCTTTTCCCATCAAAGCCTTCCACAAAGCTACATGAGTGTAATATTATTTCCCTGAAGACAACTCACTGTCCCCCAGCGAATATTCTTGTAGGAGGAAAGTTGACTCAAATTGGACTAATTATCCACTGAAATACATAACAACTGTGTCTGATTTATTTGTAAAGAGACAGTGGCTTTTTTAGAGTTCAATGTGAAGTGATTTAGTTAAATTAATTGCTCTTATGTGTAAAGAACGTCCGCCAAGGTTGCCCCACTGACATTTTAACACACCAAATCTGGCACTCTTTGCAAAAAGTGTGGACAGTACAGAAACTGCACCCAAACCGTGCGTCGGAAAGCATGAGCAATATTCAATCAGGTCTCCCACGAAGTACATTGTGGTGATACATTAAAACTAAGAGTAGCTTGTTTAAACATAAATATGAACAAATAATGTTCTAACAGTACTTGTTTTAAAATGTGATGCCATGATCCAACTATTACATATTATCATCTAAATGCCTAATGCCTTGTGTGAGAGAACTGAGTTAAAAATAGTTACCCCATGCTTGTCTGTGCTTCGGGAATGCTATCACTTCGGTTGTATCCTCAATAATTGCAGGATGCCAAAAAGAATATGCATCCTTCACTTCATTTGACCCTGGAGAATTGAAAGCACTATGTCAAACTATCCTGCTTGGTGTGAACCTCTCTGGGGTATTTGATTGCATTTTCTGGCTTGTGTTGTTGGGCTTTTTTAAATGGTACATCGAACAATTAATTCCGTTCTGAATATGCTGTGTGATGCTGTAGTAGTAATTGTCAGAGTAGTAGTCATAATAGGTATGCTAAAGTCCCTTAGGGATGGGCCAATTTGCTATGTAGTGCCATTTCAGGATAAGCGTTAAAAATCCATACTACACACTTGTGACATGTTTCTTTCGTCAGCCCAAAAAATCGTTATACTTAGTGTGTTCTTGTCACAACATTGCTCTGCAGCAGCCTTTCGTGTGACAGCCGAAAGCGGCAGCTCCAGATCAAGTCTGTTTGGAAACTCACTGAGCTGTTGACATTTCCTCACAGCAACTGCTCCACTTCTAATTGGTTTGTGAAGATAAGATTCCGTTATTGTAATTGGCGGCTGCTGATAAGATGCTGTCAGTGGCGTGGCGAGGTGACGACAGCTCAGGCGTCATTGGGCCGACGTGTGCTAAATCCATGGACTCAACCTTGTTTGACATTGACATTGTGGCAAGGTTTTGGTGCAGCAATCTTCCCACAATCAAACCACATCTTTTTTTTCTGGCAGAGGAGGTTGAGGACCAAAAAATAGATCTGTCATCGGTACAAATCAAATGTCAGTTGTTAAAACAAATATGATGGCATTTTTATCATTTTTGAAGTACAGTGATACCTCGGCTTAGGCACGCTTTAGCTAAGGAACTTTTCGCTTTACAAACGTTAAATTCACGAGAATATAATCTTGGCATACAAACTATTTTTCGTGAAACATACAGAGCGCCACAATGAGTGATGTGTCGTTCGCGAACGAGAAGGTTCTTGAAGCTCCTGAAATGGCAGCTGGCTTTTTTCCCCTCTATTCCCCGCCCCCAGTCATCGGTTAAAGCCACACGTGATTGGTCAATAGGACACACGCAGCAGTGAGCGGGGGGAGGGGTTACAGAAACACACACACACAGCTTGAAACAAACAAAAAACAAAAGTGAAAAAAAAAACAAAAAACAAAAGTGAAATGGTGAGAAAATGGATAGAAAACACCGTGAAGTTTTGACTCGTTTCAACTTTATTGATAGTTCAAAGGCATAGTGGAGACTGCAAGGTTAAAATACCCCATCAATCAGGCTCCACAAATAACCCGCACAAGCCATCTGTACAATTTGAAGAGAACATACAAGCAAGGGAACCAGCTATTAATGAAGTTTCTAGTGTGTCTGCCTGCATCTGTTGCTGTTGCAATATCACAACAACCCAGAGCTCCTTGAGACACTATGCAAAAAGCTCTCCATTCCATCAAGCCATCAACGACCATCACAAAGGTAAATATGTGACTTTATTATACAGTACAGTTGCTATTTCTGTCATTACAATACCATAGCATATTCATTATACATAAAATAAGGTATATTGTGTGTAGTTTTAAGGATTATTTAGTTGAAAATTATGTTTTATGGGGACCTGAGAACAGATTATTCTCATTTTAATGGCTTCGTATGGGACATTAATGTTTGGAATACACACTTCTCGCCTTACACACACATTCTGGGAACCAATTAAGTTTGTAAGCCAAGGTATCACGGTACAAAGGATGGCTGTTTTTACTGTATAATACAGACCATTGTACAGTATAGACCAGTGGTTCAAACCCAACCAGTTTATATGCACATTGATTGACCAAACCCTTCTTTCGTGAACATTAAAATATATATATATATATATATATATATATATATATATATATATATATATATATATATATATATATATATATATATATATATATATATTTTACCAATTCAATACTTTTCTGAAAAACAGAAAAAGTGCCAACAGAATTAGTATAAGGAACAAATGTACATTTTTTTGTACCAGCCAGTGATGGTCAAGTAGGCATCATAACTAATTGACAGGCTTAGTCGGGGGTGTCTGAACCATAGCAGAAGCTCTGTCAAACCAAAGACAGATTCATAGACTCCAAGGGTTTGATTGAACCCAGGTTAATAACCGCCGTTATAGACTGTTCTAAGAATTTATACAGTTAAACTCCAGGCAAACCTTTTTCCCCATAGGAAATAGTCCAAATCGTCAAACCTTTAACAGTTTCAACTGTTTGAAACTGCTGTTTGAAACGATTGTAAAAAAAAAAAAAACAGTCGACCTCTGTTAAGACAATAAAACAGACTTGACCTTCATGACTAAGATTTAATGCAGACATGGCTTGTGCCTTCGCACTTGGAGCTGTACAAAATAATCCAACGTTTTTTAATGCAACTTGTAATCATCAGGAAGATTGTGGGTGAATGGGAGAGAAGCCCAACACAAAACTGAGGCAGTTCAAATAACTCGTTCACCATAGTGCTGAGATGACTTGATTCGATTTCCTCCACTTGTCTGAACTCAGTTCATGAGACCATACAGAAGGATAGAAGGCCAAGATTCACTCACTCGACAGAGTTCATCAAACACTTCAGAGGAACCCCTGAGGCATTTCTTGGCCGACAAAGGCGTTGTCTCTTCTGCATGTCTTGTAGTTGTCCTCAGTGCCTCGTCCCAGTGGGAGGTGTGCGAACTCCTCACCAGGGAGTGGTCTTGGAGTCATCCTAAATAGATGCCTGTGCCGATACCTAATTTGGCTCATTCACACGCAAAGGGGCTCTACGCTCAGCCATTGCCAGACGAACAACCTTTTCACCCTGTTTTTGAAAGAGGAAACTGAATTGAGCTGCTTTGCTTGATAATCGTGTTCTTTCAGTCACACCACTGAACAGAGATAAAACATTTTGGGGGATTTAGGAGTGTGAATGTGTGATTGGATGTGGATCAGTTCCCTGCCTGCTGTATGAAGACAGCTGGGATAGCCTTCAGCATGGCACACGTTTGTGAGAATAAGGAGATCAGACAAAGGATTGATGTTGATCGCGGAAACATTTAATGACTCTTCTTCTTCATTAAGGTTTTAAATTAATTAAGGCTGTCCACTTCCATTGTGTTTAAGTGACTGAGCCATGATGTAATGTGTTGTTTGTGCTGCAGACTAACAATTTGCCTTTAGACATTTCTTGCCTCGACCATCAAGGACACGGTATGGTATTAGTTTGCCGCCATGACAGCTATGCAAACAAGACGGATAATCCAGACTTTTTCCCCGTGTTAATATTTGGGACAGCACAAGAGATCAAATGCAGCTTTTCCTCTTTGAAAATGTCAAGCTATCCTTGAGGCATTGATCGACGCGTTGCATTGGTGTGACTTGCATAGAGTGGTAGGTTGGGCTGTGTCGTGACATCTTGTTCAACAACAACTCCTACAAAAATGAATAGGGACACAAGATGCCAACGTTCCTGAAAATAGTGACACTTTTCAATAGCTGAAGGCTTCAGGCGTTCTCTTTACTTAGTGTTTTTTTAGTCATTATTCAGACTTTTCTTACTCTTGTCATAACTTTCCATCTATGGATTTTAAAGCAGTAATATGGATGTTTTCCCTTTCATATCCTCTAGCGGGGAAGGACAATGAAGGACATTATTACTGACAGCAGCCAGGAAGAAATTAATCAGGCGCTTAGAATACTTCATACTTGGCCCCTCCAGAAAAAGAGAGCGGCAGGGATGTTTTTTTTTCCCGATGGATGACATTTCATTCCAGACTTTATTACCCAACGTTATGAACAAAAACACTTTTTTTAAAACAGTGGTTCCTTGGGTTTGATCGAACCATGGAGGTCGGTTGACACAGTCGATTTCACGGGTTTCGATGGAGCCTCTCCCACGAAGGCTCAGACATACCTGACTCAATTCATTGTGACACACCCACCTACCATCACTTGCTGCTGATGATCACATGCGGTTGCTTATCCAGTCAATACTATGGCAAATTTGGTTCGCTCAGTCGTCAACCTCTGACTGTCGTGACAGTACATTTGTTTTTTTGTGGTCGGACAAATATGTATGACATATATTCACATACATCACAGAACGGGATGAGACTCTGCATATTTTCAACTCAAGTCTCGCACCGACAGAACTGAAGGAACACATCTTGAATCGGATTTTAATTTTCAGTGATCAAGGGTTTGGTGAATTTCAATATGAACTGGTTGGGTTCTGTAACTCAAACAAGGTTAAGAACCACTGTTTTAAAATGAAACCAGCATCTGGTGGCATGTATAAAATACCACGAAACCATGAAGGCTTTCCATTCGCTCTACTTTCAATTGTTGGTTTGACAGGTTTTAAGTCCCACGACTTGTTGGATCTTTTTGGCTACACCAAGGCAAGACAACATCGTCGAATGAATATGTATTACATGGATTCACATGCATCACAAGGTAATAATGTGCTCATTTTCACTTTGATCGTATTTCACAAATGGAAAACAGCATAAAAGTAGCCACACAATTTTCATGTTTTTTTAATGTATCAAAAATATTATCTCCTGATTTAAATTAGAATAGATTGCATGAATTGGAAAACAATACATTCATTTTAAAACGGGTTGTCATAAATCACAAATAAAGACCTATCTCTGTTTGCAACACCAAAAAGAAAAGGCAGACAAAGTGCTCAGCATAATTATGATACAAATTTATTCATGTGACCTTTATTTGTCCATTAGGTCTTTTGAGAGCCATTTCTCGTTTACCATGACCAGGCTAAGAAAGAGTTACATACGAGCGATAAGAGCAAAGCAATAAAACCAACATGAACACAATACACAACACAATCTACACTTAGGGTGTTGCTTTCTGCTATTCACATTCTGATCCAGCATATCTCCAAAGCCAGGAAATTGCCAGGTCCATATCAGTATCTTTTCTACAGAACAACCCCATAAAAAGACAGACAGAAGAATTGATTGCAGTGTTGAAGCTTCACACCTCCGGTTCTGGCTTTCTGCTATTCTCTTTGACAAAAAACACCGTCTTGCCTCTGATATCACTAGGGAAGGCGGGATTTGCCTGATCACAGTCTTCCCATTGGGTGTCACACCTTTCACAGAAAATAGCGAAACGAAAAGCCTGGGAGAAATTTCTGCAGTTACACTTTAGACCACTGTGACAACCTTCCACTATTACGTTTCACGCTGGCAAATGTGCCACCTTGCCATGACTGGCTTGTTGCCGTCGCCATTTAAAAGGTAAAAATGGTGCTTTATAAACTCTTTTTTTTTTACGTTTGCAATACGAGTCTTGCTCCATCTTGACTGCATCACACATGGGATCAATTAAATCTTACATCTTTTCTGATTGTCACTCACTGTCGACATCGCTGCACTGTTTGGGATTAGCTGCATTATCCGGGCGGCAAATGTGAAATTCTTATCGTATTCTCTATCTGACACGCTGCTGGCAAGAGATTCTTGCTACGCTTATCCTTTGTGTCGAATTCCTTTATGTGGAAGAAAATATTCATGGCAATTTGGGTGTGGATAGCTCAGGAGACACCAGGATGACCTCCTGGAGTAGTTTTGCTACTATCATGCATAACAGGCTTTTATGTAGAAACTTGTTCCTGTGAAGTAGAAATCACCATGCAAAAGTATGTCTGTGTAAGCTCTCAGTCATACAGGAGTGGTCCATCAATGAAAAGGTTTCTTCGGAGATTTCTAAAGTCTAACTGGTAGTTCGCTGAAGGAGCATCTTGGATAAGAAGCGAAACGTCCAACACCTTCAAACAAGTACAGATGACGGCTGAAAAAAACTTTTCATCCATGCCAAAGTATCTTATAATTTCCCCAAAAACACACACAAAATGTGTTCTCGTGTTTTAGAATAAAGTTTGTCATTCGGCCAGTAATTGAATGAACAATCAAAGGAAGTTTCATCAATTGCGTTTTTAACAGCAGTGAAACGTTTTTTTTGTGCTTAATTTTGGATATTTTTTTGTGTAATTTTTATTGATATTTTGGGACTAAACAGTGATGGAATAATAACATTCTTGATATGCTTACTTACCTTTAACGCTTTATACTTTTTCATTTACTCAGGCAGTTACCACAGATCTTAGATCTTCTTTTCCTTTCTGCTTTTCCCTTCAAGGGGTCACCACAGCGAATCATTGTCCTTCATCTTCAGAGGTTTGATTGACATGTTTGTTTTGGCTAAGCTTTCACGTCGGATGCCCTTCCTGACACAATCCTCTGTATTTATCCGTGCTTGGGACTGGCACAGGAAGACACTGGCTTGTGTCCCCTTGTGGCTACAGAACAAGCAACCCTATGAACTTAATAAAGATGAAGATTCTCAGTAAAAGGCTCCCACACACAAAATGGTCATCAGCACTTGTGAATGAGAGACCGTAAAATGATCCACAGATGTCCTGTTTTTGTCCATCATTTTAGCCCATTGCTGTCCTCTGAAAATTACATCACAGTTGCTCAGCTCCTCTCTCACAACCAATCAACTCTCTCCTTCCGACAACAGATGCCATAAGAATAGTGTTTGCATACCTTTATCAAAAACAAGGTTTAAGTGCAACCTCAAGTGCGCTTTCACAGCATGACGTGCCTTTTATGTACAAGTGCATTTTGCTTTTATTTAAATGATGTAGAAACTTGTCAGATATTGACCAAAAGCCATCATCTTAGCCGGTTTACTTGGACGACTGCGGCGGCGTACTGGTACAAATTGCTCATGATAAGTCAAGTTGCGGTCTAATGCATAATAGATGAGTGAGAGTTGATTAATATAGTATGCGCGCACACATCTCATTTCGTTAAGATTCATGTTTATCTAAATTTGCTTCCGTGTCAGGCACGCTCTACATTGAGGTTTTAAGTCTCTATAGATATGAAAGTTTAACACTCCCAATGATTTTCCTTTTTCCATTAGTACAAATGCAGTATGTCGTGTTTCAAATTCCCACTACTGCGGGATCATTCAGCACTCCGAGGAAACTTAGCAATTACTTTTTAGAAGTCACTTCCATTCTCGTTCTTATTAGACACGGTAATGGCTTTGCAGTCGGCAGTAGGGTGGTGGTAAATTTATATTCAATACGTAAAATGCATTTATTAAGAACAAAACAAACTAAAATAAATACAGTTCTAGACATACATGTGCGTTTTTTGTGCTCAAAATGAACCGTGTGTGGCATACTACTACCTCCTTTCACCACATCACTCCTATCCTCCAGCAGCTCCATTGGCTCCCTGTTAAACTTCGTATTGATTTCAAGATACTTCTGTTTACATTTAAAGCCATCCATAACCGTGCCCATGTTTTAATCATGATTTTACTGTTTTGTGTATTGTTTTTGTTGTAAAGTGTCCTTGGGTCCTTGTTGTAAAGGCGCTTGTAAATTAAATGTATATTATTATTAATAGTCATGCATTCACTCATGAGGCAACTAAATTTCCCGCAGTACCGACTGGTCAAGCAATGTAATGTGATCATTTGCAGCCAGTAATAGCCAGGCTGGTGTGTCTTAACTAATTGATATGTTCAGTTGGGCGTGTGTTAATCTCTATGGCACAGGCCTCGTCGACCCCCTTAGGCTGATTCACCGATCACCGAAGGTTCGGTCACACCCATGTTAAGAACAATTGCCATAGAGAGAGGTTGCAAAATCATGTTTCACCGTCCGCTGGCCTCACCCCCAGTTGCTCTCATCCAATCACAAACAAAAGACACCTTCGTCATCCCAGATAGTCGAATCGGGGAATGAATGAATGAATACAATACTTGATTGATTCTTGTTGGGCTGGACAGTAAATTAAGCCAGAGTGAAAAGTGTACTGTTGTATGATGATTGATTGTATGATTGCACATGATTGTATATGATTGTATGATTCTGCAAGTGATTGCGTTTAAAACATAAATTGTTTTTGCTCCAATCAATTTGCACCATTTACTTGTAACATGTAATTGTCTTATTAGAACATCTCTCTTGTGTGGGCTGCCCTCCTCTGCTAGGAGTCACTTCATTTTCATCTGGCTGCTGTCTATGTGTATGTGCACTGCCACACCTCTTGCACAGTTACCCGCTCTACCAGCATGGAATAAATGTATTATTTAGACATGTTGGGACAAAGAAAACAAAATACGAGGATGCATTTCTCCCGCACGCCAAATGAAATTCGTAGAATCAGTCGTTTCCCCAATTGTTGAATTGTTCACCCTATAGCGCAGTTAACAGCGTTGAAGTGGAGTATTTCACTACCGCGTAGTCGGTTCTGGAAGATTGACTTTTGAACGGAGGCACTGAGAAGTCTATAAGACTCAGTGTCTCTTTGAGGTGTCATATTTAGATGCCACGTGTCATGTTTGACAGCAGGCAAATCCCAAATGTTGGTGGCATTTCCTGCTATGATGCCTGCTGAATCCTAATCCTTAAAAAAGAATGTTCTGGAGGTTTTTGTATTAATCTGATCCACTGAAGGAAATTGTCAGTTTACCATTTTAACACAAGTACATTGTACAGAACATGGATGGATCGAAGAAGGAATGAAAGGATGGACAGGTGGATGGATCTCAAGATAGATCGGCAGCGTTATCAGAATCAGAATGAGAAAGCTAAAGGCTTTCTCATGCCTCAAATGGATACATTACAAGAAAAAAACCAATGAACATACCAAATGCCCAATTTAATGGGAATTTGAACTATACCAGTGCTAATTGGAAGTAAATTATTGAACCAGTCATTTTGCGGATAAGCAAAGTTGCCCGCCTGCTCTTGTGCTAGTGTATGCTGCTCAAAATGCCGATTGCGCTGACCTTCACCACCTCCCAACAAGATAAAATGAGACGCAGAGGGTGGGGGCGGCTGGGCTCCCTTGACAGATCTGTGAACTGTGTCCCTCCATGTTTTTGTTTTTCTTTCCTAAATGAATCTCACCATTTTTTTCGTTGTCTTGGTTTCCATGGACAAGACACCAACTCAAAGTATATTTGACTTGTCTAATCAAGCAAATTTGTCAGCTTGTTTTTTTTAATCACATCATTAGAGTTCACTTAATAGTCTTTTTTTATTTAGTTTAATTATTCCATTAAAAACAATCACATAATGCACATGCATTGTTATTTTTCACACCTTTCTTTCACACATTGCAGCAACCTCATCAAGCAGCTTCATTGCATTTGATAGGCACGTTGACAAAGTTTTATTTTCCTTGCAGACACAGTCCACTTGTTATTTATCACAACTGCATCACATTGTTTGCAGGGCTCTCTTTGTAGCGATGCAGCCGGTGTCACGGCTCAGTTTTTTCCTTATTTTCACACTTCTCCTCATTTCTGGTTTTTTTTTCCCCCTTCGTCTGCGTCTCTCTCTCACAATATCACTTCCTGTCTGGCTCCTCTCTCTAGCCTGATTAGAAGCCAAAGAGTCACGCTCTTGTCCTGCAATGGACGTTCCTCCTTGACAACACTGGCATCTAAACTAGTGCCTCTGTTCCGAGGCCATGATAATAAACCATGATAAGGCAATCATGATTTGTCCTTTTTAAAACTCATCCCCTTGTATGAACTGGACAGCATATCATTTTAATCGTAAGGTTGAGACAATCAACTCCCAAGTCCTGAAATATAACTCTGATCACCCCTTGTCTTTGAATTGCCATCAACTCTTTTAATAGGAACATATTCATTTATCGATAAAAACGTTTCTTTAGCTGTCATCTGTACTTCTTTCAAAGGTGTTGTGATGTCATGAGAGGCTAGCTCTCAGCGGGGCAGGACAAGGAGTGCAATGGGTGACAGGTTTGAATGCAAACAAAGATTTTAATAAAGTGTTTCAGGGGGAATTCACAAGCAAAAAAGGCAAGAATAGCATCCCTTCCAATTGTTAAATCATAATAAAGTCTCTTCTGAGGTGAAACTGAAGTTCTTTTCCATGTGTTTCTCGGCCTCACCCTTATTGATGTCCTTCCTAGGTAGTCTAGCCACCATTAGCAAGGTTCAAAATCCAGTGTTCCATGCTATGGTCCCAACTGGTGACATGCAGCAATCAGTTTCTCTGTGTTTCTCCACAGAGGACAACAATGGAGCTTGTCTCCCCGGCCGCACACTCGGAGGCTCTCTGGCCTGAAGAGCCATGCATGCCAATCAAGCCACGATCAACCACAGGTGTGGGGTTTGGATTGCTGCCTTCCACCAGATGAGGCCAAAACTCTCTGGTGAAGCCATCTTAGTGGAATGTATTTCCCCTCCAGGACCCAGCCTCTCGTGACATCACAGTGTCTAACATTTCGCTCCTCACCCGAGAAGCTTCGTCAGTGAACTAATGTCCACAGGTGGTGGTGCCAGACCTCTGCTTTGATAGCTCCCTGCTTTAAGGTTTAGGTGGAGAATATGACTATACCCTGAGGCTAAACTGATTACTTCTATTGTCCTGACGGATTACGTCTACAACTGGCCCTGATTGCCCCATTCGCCCTCGTATCACCTCGTCAGCATGAGTAAGCCTACGTGGTAACGATCTAAGAATTCTGTTGTAAGCACGATCCAAATTGAACCTCACACACCATGGCGATTTAGTGAAGGGTTTTGCTGTTTTATAAACATAACTTCTTTTACTCCCCTTTCAAACCATATATC